>NC_137959.1:37376216-37703716 GCF_963924665.1 Micromys minutus | reverse complement strand
TCTCTTTGAAATAATAACAGCAGCAAGAAGAGAGACAGAGACAGAGAGAGAGAGAGAGAGAGAGAGAGAGAGAGAGAGAGAGAGAGAAATCTTTCAAGTTCTAACTCATCACCCATTCCCTGAAAGCTCTGGCTTTGTGTGACTGGGGTTCAGCTGAGCTGTTTGCTCTGTTTGATTTCCTGTTGGTGGGTTCCTTCTAACTAAAGCTGCTGGGGAATTTCAGCAGCAGCACACCTTGTAAACCAGGCTCCTCTGGGATTAATGTCTCACATTTGCATAACTATAAACTTAAGACAGTTCTTCTGAGCCCAGCTCCTTTAGACTTCACTTACTGATGAGATGCAGGACCCTCTCAAAGGTTCTCCAACCTAAACCAATTTGTAAAGTTGTTCTGTTGTTTAAAACATTAGAGAAATTAAAGTGATCGGAATGTAATTAGATTAACATTCATATCTTCCAAGTTGCTTTAATTCTAATATTAAAAAGATTAAATATCCACTCAGAGGATTAAGCAAAAAACTCAAGTGCTAGCAACACATTTACATTGCCTTACTGTGCAAATTATAAACCTAATTAATCTAAAGTTTTCTAGAAATTGAATTGGATATGCATTTGCAGTCTGGTAAAACTTTAGCTACTTAAAATTCACTCCAGCCTTATTCCCTTCCGAGTGTGAGTGTGTGTGTGTGTGTGTGTGTGTGTGTGTGTGTGTGTGTGTCTGTGTGGTGTAGGTGAGGCTGCAGTATAGGGACCCATTACAACAACTCCATTTGGCTTCAAATTGGTGAAAATTAAATGTCAACATAAATTTATGTAGCAGGGAAATAAAGACTCTAATAATGCATGTATCCAATAAGAAAACATACCCTGGCCTCCCCATCTAGCTGCGGTTACAGGTGTATAGAAACGCATGACCTCCCTGGTGAGCTGTTCCAGACAGACAGAAAAAGTGATTAACTTTTCCTAAAAGCATGGCTTCACCGTTGTTCTTCATGTTGACCTGTCTTTAGCTGCAACTGAACCCAAGACAGAATCTCCTGGCAAGAGAATCTTAATTGAGAAATGTTCTGTAGACATGTCTGTGGGGGGATCGTCTTGACTGTTAATTGATGGGGGGAGATGTATCCTATGTGTGGGTGGAGCCATTTCATAAGCTGGTCCCAGCACTGTGGAAGAGTAAAGAACAACACAATGCCAGCAGAACCTAAGGAGCAGTGAGCAAAAGTGTGGGGACATGCTCCCTGCCCTAGACTGTGGGGCTGATGGAACTGGTGGCCCCAGGCTCTTGCCCTAATCTCACAATCACAGACTGTCACCTCTGAACTGTAATCCAACGAACCTTTTCTCCCCTGAGTTACTTTCTGGCGAGGTATTTATCATGCAACAGAAACCAGGTTCAGACATGCCCTCAGACTAGGAAAAAAAAAAGATGAAAAGACTTTTTCCCCTTCTTTTCCTCAGCCAGTTGCTTTGTTCTGCTCCTGTGTCCCTGCCTGGTCCTGCCATTTCCCCATTCCCCCCCCCCCCCATACTTCCTGGGTCACACTGGACCTACTGTGAAGTTTTGGAAGACCATGGCAACCTCCGACATTCTTGATGGTTATGGTGAAGCCACAGAAAAGACACATGCTATTAATCAAAAATAAGTCATATGTCTGAACTGTAATAGAGGGAGAGGCCACAGGAGAAGGATAGAGACTTTTGTAGACATTTTTCTTTGCACTCGAATTAGATATAAAGTAGTGAGGACTTAAAAAAAAAAAAAAAAAAAAAAAAAAAAAAAAAACCATGGTGGTTTGCATTGTAATTACTATAGATATATTAATCCAGCAAAATCCATGGGGTAGCACCGGTTCAGGGAAGGAGGAAAGAGAGAGAGGGGGTAGCTGGGCTGGACCTGTGAAGGCCCAGAGCCTCGCTCTCTGCCTTTAGGAAATGCAAGCTGGGTTGTTAAATTTCTCGTGCCAGACTTTCCCATCTGAGCGGACAGTCAGCATCTGCATTCATCAATATAACCCCCATAAAAAGTGAAGCCGCTGGGGAGAACTGAGAAATTACAGCCGAGATTAACAGCCATGAGCATTCTTCACCATCTGAGGGCCTTCACTCCCATCAAGCACCACAGCCCTCCATTCACTTAGGCCTAACCACAGGGCTATTACCCGGGAAGTGCTAGCCATTGTATTTGTTAGCATCCCAATGAAATAAATAGGTGTGAATTCCACCCCTGCCTATTGGGTGTTCCCTAAAATTAGTTACTGTACGTGTGGTTTGAAATTTGATTCTGTTAGGAAATATCCACAAAGGAAGCACTGGCAAGTTGTGAGAAAAGAATCCTCTTGAACAAAAAAAAAAAAAAAAAAAAAGTTCCCCTTACTATTTTTATATCATGTAGGGAAAACCCAGTTGCATTATGTTTTAAATAAAATGATAGCTTGTTTTCTCACTAACATATCATCCAAAACAGGTGATATGGTGAGTTATTTATTCACTACCAAATAGTGTTCCAGGGATACAGGTTCCCTCCACCCTGTGGCTAAGGTTGCCACAGCCTGGGAATTATTGCTCTGTCACATGACCATTTCTAGCCACAAGGAACACTGGGAAATGTAGTTCTCTTCATGGGATTAAGGAAGGCTTAGTGAACAGCTTTTCAGGGTTTCTAACAGGAGCTCCTCCTGTCAGTTCTGAGCCTAGACCCCAAAAAGGCTCATGTGTGTCCACTTGCTGTCCCCAGCTTCTGCTGATGCAGGAAAAAAAATGGTTGGGTTTTGCTGATCTCAGGAGGATGAGAGATATGTGGAGAACCACCACTCCAGGTAAGGTGTCACATCCATATTGAGTGTACAGCAGTAATAACAGAGCCCCACTGAAGACCAGCCCAGCCCAGCTCAGCCTACCTCTACAGAGGTCATCATGGAGGTGAGAAATTAGTACCAAGAATCTACTTGTTACATCCCGGTAGAACCACAATTGGCCTATGGGGCACCTTTCAAACTCTAATGACCTAAGGGGCCTCTTCTCATTCCAAAGCCCAACTCATTCTCTCCTCTTCCAGGTAATGTTAAACATGTCCTGGAGTATTCCCACGTGTATTGCCCTATAGCTACAGAGTCTTACCACCCCAACCTCTACCCATGGATGCCCAATGCTCACCGCTCAGTATTTGCATTTTGATTCTGCTGTAAATCCACAGACACCTTATAACTAGCCACTGAAGCTGGGCCTCCCAGGTCATACTCTATGGACTATCACGGGTATGCTACACATAGCTTACACACTGTCTGGGATAGTCAATGTCCTCGGTTTTAGATACTCTTGGTTCCATCCCTGTGTGCGGGCTCATTGGTGAAATCAGTGCAGACTCACTTTGGAGAGAAGAGAAGGGCTCATAAGATTAGAGGCGCTAAGGAAACATACAAGGCTCAGGAACTTTAGGAAATCACAAGACTTACAAGCCCCTCCCAAGGTCACATATACATAACAATTGCTGGGGAAAGGGAACTGACCAGGGGACCTGTCTAGAAGTAGAGCAGGAGGACCCAGGGGGCTCCAAGCTCCAAGGGCTCCAATTCCAAGGGCCTTCAATGGGCTCCTGGGGACTCCAGGGGATTCCAGGGGACTCCAGAGGACTCCAGGGGTTTCCAGGGAGTTCCAGGAGGCTCTAGGGAGGCTCCAGGGGTACAACGTCTGTGAATCATTATCCACACTGGGGTAGGAATTTTAGTGATGCCGTTTTTGACTTATCTATGCTCTTGTAAATAATGCTAGTAAACTCAGCCTCTCACTAATTGGATTTATGTTCAATCATTTATTTCTTTAATCACTGAAACCCTTCTATGGGGTGAATAGCTATTTGTTCATGTCTTCCTGAGAAAAGTCATACAGCACGGTCCAAGCATATTATTATCAACAAAGCTAAATCATGGGGGCTGGAGAGATGGCTCAGTGGTTAAGGGCACTGACTGCTCTGAAAGAAGGCCTGGGTTTGGTTTTCAGCCCTCACTTGGTGGCTCACAACTGTAACTCTAGTCTCAGGAGATTTGACACCCTCTCTGGTCTCTGTGGGCACTGCATGCATGAGGTGCACATAAAACCCAACTAATTTATTTACAAAGCAAACTTAATTACTTGGGTATATTCCCCTCCTGGACACTGTAGCGAACGCTGGCAAATGTGGCCCAATTCTGGTTGTAGATGAAAGTTCTGCTGGTGCACAGGCAGGCTGCTGCTGAGTTACAGCAGCTGAATTGAATGTTGAGATGGAGTATACAGCCCGCGGAGCTCAAAACATTTATTCAATAACCCCCTTGAGAAAAATAAACTTCAGATTCCTCACAGGAGATGATAAATTGTCAGAGGACCAGAAACCTGTCACTTTAAGTCTTTCTGTATGCCCATGTCCGGTACAGTGCCTGTCACCTAAGAAGGATTTGCTGAATATTTGTCCAGGCAGGGGAGTCATGAGCACAGCGACAGCTGTGGCGAGTTTCGATCATCACGCCAAGACCCCAAGTGCTGCTCTACTTGGAATAGAAGTGGCTGTATCCCAAACAGTGGCTCAGCCTGGAGCATCAGGGCAAGCCCGAGAGCAGTGACAACTAGGTGGCACTTGCCTTTCTCAGCAAGAAAAACGGCTCTGCTACCTGGGAAGACAGCTGAAGGAGTGCTTGGTCGGCATCTGCCGCCAGCGAGACTATTTGAAAGTTTGGAGAAATGAGAAAAACTCCAAGTTGAATTTGCCCGAATAAGCAATTGATGCTTTGGAGTATAATTATCAGGAAGAAAGAAAAAAAAAAAAAAAAGAAGAAGAAAAAGAAGAAGAAGGGGGGAGAGAAATCAACACATTGTTTAGCATATGTTATGTTAATGGCAGGTTAGGATGGCCCACTGTGCATAATTTAGCCAAACAATTGATACCAAATTTTAATATATATATATGATTACTGCTACAGAAACGAAGCGCCAAGACAAAACACAGGAGAGCTCATAATAGGCACCCGTGAACTCTGAAGCCCTAATTACATCACGGGGGAGGGTAAACAGTTGCTGCTGAACCAAGCAGAAAACAGGGGTAATTTGTAAACAGGTAGAACGCAGTCCAGGTGCGCGGCATGTGCATGGGGCAGGCGGGGCGGCGAGGCTCTGGGCTTCCATCTGGGTTTATCAGGGATGGCAAGGTTCATGACCACTTTTCTCGGCTGAAAGCATAGCCCCCAAGCTCTCCCACCGGTCATCTCCTGCCTGGCTTGCCCTCCAGTTCAAAAATAGAAAGCTAAAGACAAGCATTTGTCAAGGAGACATCTGCATGCCCTATGGAATAAAACATGGTTCCCATGTCTGGGATCTGAAACCCATTACTTATTGTCTGCCAGGTACCTGGAGAGCAAAGGGAGGTAGGTCTTAGGCTACTCGGGCCACAGGACTAAGGCTTACAGGAGACTCTGGAGTTCAGATCTTAAGCTATGTGAAATACGTTGGGTTGTTTTATCTGTGAGACCTTGAAAGTGTTGAGATTGTGAGTTGTGTCACTCCCACCACAGAACAGTGTGTGGCTATGAATCAACGGGTTGCCAGGTTTCCATCTTCTCCCTGGGTAGGCAGGATCGCAAGCCCAGTGACATCACTGCCATCCTGTTAGATAGTTCTCGGAGTGTAAATGAACATTAGTGAGTACCTAGAGTGCAGCTGCCGTGGGAGGTGACTTTCCATCTATGTCCACAAAACAAAGCCAAGAGTAACGGGCTTGAGAAAAAGTCACCAAGTCTCACCTCTCCTTCCCAACATACTTCATTCTCTACCTCCTGGACATGATCTTCATGGGAGTCCCAAGACTTTTGTCCATCTCAGGATTTCACAAGAGGACCTGGATTGGCAGTAGGTTCTTCATAGATGTGTAATTAAGTTAAGAATTCAACAGGACTGTTGTCCTCATGAGAGCCAGGAGTAGTGGTACACACCCCTAATCACAGCTCTTGGAAGACTCATAAGGCTAGCCTAAACTAACACCATGAAACCCCTACCCCTCCTACTCAAAACAGCAACAATAACAAAATATTAAGAGTAGTAATAATAATAAGCAGAAACACGGGGAAATCAGGATGCATGATAAAAGCTGCAGAGCTGGAGATAATGGTTCCACAAGGCAAGGAGTCCCCAGGAATGCCGGCCACTGCCAGATCTTAGGATGTGTCAAGGGAAAGGTAGCCAAATGTTCACAGGATGTGGCCGTTTCACCATCTTGATTTTGGACCTCTGGCTTTCAAGTCTGTGAGGGGGAAAACTTCCTTTGTGAAATCTACCTTATGAATCTTTGACAAACCAGTCACTGGAAACTATCTAAGACATTTAGATGCTCCGATGGCACCTTGCACCTCATCTGCATCTTGATTTGACAGTTCCAGAAACTGAGATGCTCAGCGAGGCTAGATGCCATAGGGAGATAAAGTTAGAGTTGAGGGCCGAACCACACCTCAAATCCCCAGCTCTCCAGGGGTAGACATCTTCAACATCATCAAGATCCCTTTTTGGGGGAAACATGCACACTTTTAAGATATGTCAATATTACCAAAATACAAGAATGACAGGGGAGAATCATGTCCTCTTTCTGGAACATCACATCTTTGTCTTAGAAACCAGTGAAGATGGCATTACTTGATGTAGCCCGGCGGACCTTGCAGCTCTGGTTAAGGGTTTTGAGAAAGGGGTAGTGGGCTGGGTTGTCTGAGTAGGCTGAGTGGACTGAACACAGGGTCTTTATAAAGGGACAGAAGAGAGTTGGGAAGACAGCATACTAGGTAAGTGCTTTGCTTTGCAAACATGAGTCTAATACACAGAACAAAGGTCAAACAAACAAAACTGGGCATTGAGGAGTTTGCTTGTAATGTCAGCTCTAGGAAGGTAGATGTAGGGAGATCCCTGGTGTATGTTAGAGAGTTAGCCTAACCTATGCCATGAGTTCCAAACTGGTAAAAGACCCTATCTCAAATAAACCTTCTTAGCTAATGGTGCTTGAGAAAAAACAGCCAAGATTGTTCTCTGGCTACACACACACACACACACACACACACACACACACACACACACACAAATAGGATAGAATGCAGGTCAAAGTTGGAGCTCAAGTTATAACAGACTAGAGAAGAGGAAGAAGAAGAGAGAATGTGAGCCCAAGATGAGGCTTGGGATGGCATGTTTGGATCTTCCAGGAAGGGGCCACATACGAAGGAATGTCACAAACCTCTAGAATCTTTAAAGGGTTAAGAAATTGATTTTGCTATAGATATTAAGACTAGATGACATGTTGATTTTAGAACTTATATGCCAGGAGTGATGAAATACATCTAGAATTTAGGAGGTGGAGGTAGGAGGATTGAAAGTTTGAAGCCAGCATAGGCTATGGAGACCCTGCCTCAGCAAAACAAGGTACCAATAAGCCTTCCACAAGCGAAACAAAACCATACAAAGAGCTACACAACAGAACTGTATCCTTGATGGTAAAGACATACATTCAAATGATTAATTCATGCCACTAAGTATGTGGTGGATTGTTCCCACAGTGCTCAGAAATGGAAGTAGATGGTACTCCCTCAAGACAGAGCCCCAAATTAGATGGGGAGGTGTAAAAGACTGAGCACATAACTGAGTGCACTGGAAGGTGGAGTGCTGGCTGCAAAAGAAGCCATTATATCTCTGTTGCTGGGACATCTGAGGGACAGGGACCACATAGGATAGATATGTCTGTGGAAAGAGAGCCCGGCCATACTTCAAGTTGCAAGCTACACACCTGGCTGACCCTTGGCAGTGACAGTGAGCTCAGCCAGATTCCCATTAGGCCAAACACCCAGTGGGTGTCACTGAGTCTCAGGACTGTGTATTTCATTCTGCACCCTCAGAAGCGAAGTCTGTATATTGTCCAAGTGCCTGATCCCAATGCATGTTTTGGGAAGATGCACTCTCCCTGACTATTCAATTTGAAATGGAGAAATCACCTTGTCAGAACCAAAGATTCTCTTTCCAAAGAGCTTTGCATCTTCCAGAGCCCATGGCAATGATCTGAGAGTCTCTTCATGAAGCAGTCACTAGTGATCCAATGACTCACAACTGTTATCTGATTGGCCATCTTACCAAAATCTCGAACACAACAGGGCATTTTACACTCTGGAACATTGAGGCCTTAATGGGGGGGGGGGGGTCTGTTAATTTATCAGATGATTCAATGAGTAGAGTGTTTGAAGTACAAGGGTGAGAACCTCCACTTCAGATCCCTAGGACCCAGGAGGCAGAGACAGCGGATTGTCAGAGCAAGCAGCGTAGCCAGACTCTTGGGATTTAATAATAGACACTGCCTCAATATACAAGGTAGAAAGCAATCTGTGAAGATATTCGATGGTGACCCTGGCCACTACACTCATTCACACACACACACACACACACACACACACACCTCACACATGTGAGCCCATATACACATACACATGTTCCCACACATACCACATACATAGACACATGCAAAAGAAGAGCAGTTACCAGAACTACTGAGTAAGTGCCAACCCCAGTCTCCCAAACCCAGGCCCTTCAACAGAGCCCTGTGTCCTATTCTGCTGCCGACATCAGTCACCATCGGGGTCCTCTGCCTACACAGTCATCCCCCTAGACCTTCTGACCTTTCCCTGTCTTCATCTTCTCTAAACACTGGTTTGTTGAAACACTAAATGATAAATTCAGGTCATGACTAAACAGGGCAGACCTTTGCAGCTTGGATTCTTGGTAGCTGGGCCCCGTCTTTTGTTTATAATATCACAAAGCCCCTTGGGGGTTACCCCTGGCTGTGACTTTCTGGAGGTGTGGTTGCTTAGAAGCTAAAGTTACTTCCTGATTTTAGGAGGACCACATAGCTGAAGCCTCCCCCATGAGACTTTTGAAGCCTCGGGCTCACAATGATTGGTCCACAGTGAAAAGCAGCCAGAATGGTGTAAGAAGAAGCCACAGTGGTCCCACCCTTTGGTAACATTGTCTATGGGTACTTTGTTTTCAGAGTTTTCTCTATACATCCCTTCTCATCTTTCCTAGCACAAACCAACACAGAAACTGACAAACCCTGAGAAAAAAGACGAGTAAATCCTGATGTGCCATTTACAAGCCTGGATCCCACCAGGCTTAAAGTCAGGCCCACTTGAATTATGAGTAGGATCCTGATCCAAAATTGTGGTTGGGTTTTTTGTTTGTTTGGTTGGTTGATTGGTTGGTTTTATGGTTGTTCTTTTGGGGGGGGGGTGATGGTGTTGGTGGTTGTAGGGGCTTTCTTCAAATCCATTTAAATCTTGTCTTCCTCTTGGAGCTTGTGTCAGATTTCATAAAATAACAATAATAATAATACTAATACACCCTCTCTAGAAGAAAGCTTCATGTACACCTAACACCTGTAGAAATGTCCGATTCCTGGCACAATGCCCTTATTTCGGTTCATCTCATAGTTTTAACCTGTGAGGTTCCTGTGAGGTTTCCAGACACCCTCGCCGGAAACAAGTTACACGCAGAGCATTGTTTTCATTTTCTCTCAAACAGACGCTGCCACTCAAAGCTCCCTCTCTCATATCCAGACACCAGCCGTTGCCATCAGAGCCTCTCACCTGCCCACGTGTCCAGGAAGCGTGTGCCACAGAGGAAATGGCCCGGCCAAGGTACGATGGGAACTCATCATGACTACAGAACCTGTGCCATGATGTCACTGAGCAGGAAGCTTCAGGGAGAATAACTCAGTTGTCAGGCAAGACAGATCAGAGAGGAGGGGCTCTGTGGGAACTTGCTGTATGTAGAATTTTGATGCATCATTGACACATGAGTGGAACCATTAATATATGCTATTTATTTTGAGTTGTATTTCTACCTTTTTCTTTCCTTTCTTTTCTATATTCTCCCTCTTTTTGGTAACTTCCGTGGTTCCATTGCACAATTGATAAAAGTTGCTTTGAGAATTTCAGATTAAGAGGAAAAAGATATGGGCGTGTTTCTTTTCCTACTCTGAAATGGTTCTCGAAAACCCTTCTACCCAGTATGGCGGTGTGCATACGATTAGCGCCACACGGGCCCCACAGCTTGCATGAGCAGTTAATTTGCTCCACATTTCCATGCTGTATTATAACCCTAATGATCACTAATAATAGACAGACCCACATTTTATTGAGTAAGTAATTTGAGACATTATGATTTTTATCATGCGAATAGGATTGACCAATTTACATTGGGCCGAGGGAGATAAATAACCGGGAATCAATCTCTCCAGCAGCAGGCTCCCTCTCAAGGCAAACTGATAAGCATTGATCAGAAAGGTGGACAGCGCGAGGCTGTGCCAGGCAATAAAGTCAATGAACTGCTGTGCTCCAGCCAGAAGGTCGGCCAGAGAGCCTATGTCCACCTGTGACATGATGCAAAAGACAAAGGGGGAACCTCATTTGGGGGGAGAGGGTGGGCTTTGTGCTCCTGGGCACACACTCTCACACTGGTCCTATCTTTTCTTTGCTACCAGCATATGACCTTGCATCTGGTACTACACTGGGAGGCAGGTTCAGGGTGTCAAGTCACATGCCGAACATGTGTAGTGGCCTGAGTTTTATCCCTAGAGCTCATATGAAGGTGGAAGGAGAGAACCAACTCCAGAAAGGTGTTCTTTGACCTCCATAATTTGCTGTCTTACGTGCATGTCCCTACATCACATGCAGACATGTTGAGGGTTTTTTTTTTAAGTGTTTTTTTTTTTTTTTTTTTAAAGAGAGGCAGGTAGAAGAAGTCTGAATGTGGTTTATTCAAGGGGATGGAGGTTAGGTTCCTTCCTCCAAAGTCGGTAAACATAGAAGTCAGGATGGAAGGGGTTCATGCAATGCATCTTCTCTGCAGAAAGAACCGAGCAGAAGGCGGTTCCTTTTACTGCCATAGAGGAAGCCACTGAGATTCTTGTGGCCCGGTGACAATGACGGGTGGGGGGGGAGGGTCCAGGCTCTCTGAACTCACACAGCAGGAAGTGGAGGAGAGGCAGGGAGCTGGGAAGCACTTTACTTAACACTTCTGCCACAATTTCACCTAAAAACCAGAGAAAGATTATTCTCAGAAGAGGAAAGGGGGAAAGCTCAGGCACTCAGAAGGCGCAAACAGGAGGATCAAGAAGTCAAGGTGGGGCATGGAGAGAGGGGTCATCAGTTAAGAGTCCTTGCTGGAACTGTCGCCCATACCCAACACTGGGTCAGGTGACCCACAAGTGCCTGCTGCTGCAGCTCCAAAGGCTCCATGCTGTTCTGACCTGTGCAGGAGCCCCGTGTAGCATGCAGTCACACAGACACATGCATGCACACACACAAAGATAAATCTTCTTATTAAAAAGAAGAGACCGTGTTTAACATCATTCTAAGCTTGAAGACCTCATAAGCAAAGGAACGAAAATCCCAGCAACCTCCTCCTCCCCCTTTTTGAAGGAGTTATTTGTTTGCACCAAATGTCATATTTTGGGGAGGAAATAAAAGTTGTTTTTCTGTGCCTCACAGACTAACCTATCAGGAATTTTTTGTCTTTTTCTTTTTCTAGGCATGTCTAGGCCATGTAAGTTCACATATTAGTCATTTGTTTATAGTTAGAATCATTTAGGTTTTTTTTTTTTTCTTTACTGCTTTTGTTTAACCCAATGTTACATCAGGAATATTTTTCTCTCCTTTTTCATGTCATCTGTTTTCCCACCTCCAGATGTTTTATCACGGGGTCTTACCTTAAGGATATGCCTCACCGAGGGGAAATTTTAAACATTTATTTAATAATGGTTTATTTTATTATCCTAAATTTTTATTTGTTGTTTGGTTGCCTTTTCATGCTTCATCTCATGGAACCCTGACTGACCTGAAGCTTGCTGACGAGTTACTGAGGAGGACCCGGACCTTCCAATGTTCCTGCTTCTATATCCCAAATGCTGGGACTACACGTATGTCCCCCTGTACCTAGTTTATATCATACTCAGGAGGGAAACCTGAGGCTCCTTTTCTGCCTGTTAGGCAAGCACTCTCCTTGGTGATATGAAGCCCTCACCCTCCAGCTTGGTTTTTGAGATGGCTTTGCTGTCTAGACTGGCCTCAAACTTGTCACAGTCTTCCTAGGGCCTGCAGAGTTCGAGGGTTATAGATGCATGCTATGGCATCTGACCTGGGGAAGATAAATATTGACAAAATGCAAACAAGGTACTAAGTGACACTGGAAAAGCAGCAGCAACAACAACAACAACAACAACAACAAAAAATACAAGGCACCAGTGGCACTTAGGGCATGTGGCCCTCAGCAGCCCTGGTTCATGGGGTGGGGGGGAGCAGAGGCCCTGCCCCTGGGGGGGGGCAGAAGTTGCACACTGCCAGTCATTCATTTGAGTACATTGTTGAAGAGAGAAGCTAGGAGCATGCTGAAGAGGGTTCTTCAAATGGGAACTGGCAGTCACAGCAGCCCCACTGCCATCAGGAGTTGATTAGCCTTTGCCCACTGAGGAGGGGAGGAGCTTTCCTTGGATGGAGGCTCTATCCTTTAGCTGCAGCTGCTATGGCTGTTGGCACGATCCACAGTCCCTGTCTCCTGTAAGGAGAACAACTGGCCTTTGGGGATGAGAAAACATTTTTAGATGACCTTGAAGGGGAGAGGACAACTCAACCTGACCAGAAATGTCAACAGACTCCATTTCTACCAAACCAAAGTTTGCCTCTCCTGGGATCGGAGAACCTACTGAATAACTCTTCAGCAAAATCTGAAATATCTGCAATGTGTCTCTTTTGCTTCAGCTACCGGGAGGCAACAGAAGGTTACAGACCTTGTAAACATCTAGAGTTACATTCAGTCTCTGTTACTTATCGGCAGTGTGACCTTTGGCTGTTGACATCTGTGGTGTCCCAGTCTCTTCCACCAATGTGCCTTCACCAGATTGGCCATCCTATAAGGAATCCCTAGTCCAGGCTCAGCACAGATATATACATCTGTGATCCCAGACAGAAACAGAAAGGTCTGTATGTTTCTATTAGTATGTAGCTCAGACTAGGCCTGAGATGCACACCTAAGGCTGGACCTGTGAGACATAAGACACTTATTCTCATGTTCTGCTTGGACAGCTGAGGAGACCTAAGAGAAAGGCCACATAGCCCTCACAGGGAAGGAACCGTTGGTGCCTCCATTGAATCGGTTCCTCATTCCTGTGGCTAAAGATGACCTGACACAACTTTACTGCAATTTTCAAGGTTATTTCTTCTGATCTGCAATACGTCCAGAGTCTTGATGGCAAATATTTAGCATGATCATCTATTTTTCTGATCCTTGGTCCACTACAGACATTGCTATTCAACTCCACCATTCTTTAATCAGGTGCAGTTATGTGTCAAGGGTCTTCCCCAAAAGAGCTCTAGGGAGTCATTTCTTAAAGGGGAATGACCAAGGCACAGCATTGTATCCCTATAATACCAAAGGCGCCAATAATTCATGTCTAAAGGTCTCACTCAGAGAAAGCTGTACCAAAGGAAGGCTTGTCAAAGAGCCCAGCACATCATTAAAATGCAAAAAAGCCCAAGGTGTTTATAAGGAGATAAACTGGCAATAACTCAATGGGGCAAGGGTGAGGACCAAACTGGAGAGCTGAATGTGAGGGGCATAGGATGATGATCTGTGCATTCTTCAGCAAGAAGAGATGCTGTGTGATGGGTGTGGGCTAGGGCAGTATGGTGGGGAGGCCAGGGGATGTGGTGGTTGGGGGAAACCACACAGAGAGGGAAACATGGGCCAATGAGATGCACACGTAACTGTTGTGATCTCTATCTGGGGAGACAAACAAGTGTCTCTTCACCCCGGAAAGGGTATCGACAACAAACCAAAGAAATTCCCCCAAGTCTAGCGTGGTGGATCAAAGCATTTCAGTCGGGGTTCTTTATAGGAGCAGGGCGAGGGTTGTTACTTGAGTACTGTGTACAAATCACAAGTGGCTACACAACTAAAGAAAAGTGTTTCGGTCCTTCCCGGCAACTCTTCGATGCCTATGTGTTCTCAGGGAGGAAAGTGGCCTTGTGAGTCCCTTCCTGATAACAAAAGCCAGTTGTCTAGAAACTGTAAGTTGTAACTTTATAGATTGGAGTTCACAGGTCAGCCTCTGCTCCCATGATGGAATATTAATGGGCTTGATCTTAGGTTGTTCTCTTAGGACAAGCACATGTGGAGGTCAAGGGTGCAATGGCCATATCATTGCTCGGAGGGATAAAGGTCTACAACAATAGCCCCAAGGATGTGATGGGGAGAAGTGGAGAGGATGAGAAGGTGAAGAGAAGATCCTGTACCGCTCTCAGGGCTGGAGAGCAGGCTTTCTGGCACTGGCTGAAACAGGAGGTCAGCAGAGAGAAGACGGGGTCTTAAGGCAAGCATCAAGCCAAAGGATGTTGGCAGAGACTTATGCTTGGTCTTCAAGGCCACTGGGACAGAGCAGAGAGGTTTCTGGGAAGCCGTGACTTCCCATACTCCTTGACTCTAATCACAAGACATTAAAAGAACAGTCAACACATATCCTTTACTTATGCCCAAGGCACAGACTAGAAGCCTGGTCTCCGGGATCCACTGCAGCTTGCCTCTCTTGTCCAGCTTCAACGGCACCAAGCGGTTTTTCCTGTGCTATTGGTCTAGAAAGTTTATTGTGGCCTCTAGGTGATATGGCCTGAAAACTTCATCATGCACATGTGGGAGTTGAGATGGTAATGGGATGATGGGCTTACGTGTGCTTCCTTTAAATATTTCTTTTCTTTGATAAAGTCATTTTTTCATGGGCTGGAGAGATGGCTCAGTGGTTAAGAGCACTTGCTGCTGTTGCAAAAGACCTAAATGGACCTTCTCAGAAACCATCTTGGGCAGGTTACAGCTGCCTGTAACTCCAGCTCTAGGCGATCTGTCCTCTGTCCGAGGCCTCTGAGGGTACCTTACTCATGTGTACATGTACACACAAACATATCATTTTTAAAAAATAACATTTGCTTGTATGTGTGTGTGTGTATGTGTGTGTGTGTGTGTGTGTGTGAAGGAAGGCAGGGCATGTACAAATCCATAGAGCATATGTGGAGGTCAGAGGTCAACCTGTTTTATCATGAATGTTCTGATGACTGAATCCATGTTTTGAGGCTCTTTGGAAAGCACCTTTACACACCCAGTCATTTTGCTGGCCTTGACTTTTTATCTTTGTTTCATTTTCCTGAATATTAGAGTGAAATACTTCAGGCAGAGAATATAAGTTCAAATAACCCACAGTAGAGTGGCTCACTTGTGAATTACAGAATGAATGAATCACCTTGGATCTGCCTTTATTTTTCAACAATCTTACTAGGTCATTAAAGTTCTATTATGTTTTATTTTCAAAATAATTTTAAACAGCCACCCTGAGTCCAATAAACTGCTAAGAGGAATGGGTGGTGACATTTAGGGTTACACTGAATAATCCTCTCCTGTCATATGTAACATTGTGGTCAGCAGGTGTCATGAGCTGCAGGGCAGTCCTTAGCAGAGACGTGTTTTCATTTTTAAATAATTGTCTTTCCTAAAACACAGCAGGCATGTCTAGAAAGATGTCTCTGCGGAAAACATGCTTGTTTGTGGATGGGCTAAGGTTGTGTTCCCTACAACTCATGTGAAAACCAAGCATGAATGGCCACCACTTGTAATCCCAGCACTTGAGGGGCAGAGACTGGGGACTTCCACGGCAAGGTGGTTAGCTAGACTAGCTCGTCACAACCGGGTTCATCCAGAGAGTTTTCCTTAATAAACATAACAGAGAACTCTGAGAGAAGATCCCTACCACTAACTTTGGGCCTCTATACAAACATGCATGTGTAAGGACATACATGTGCATCCATTCACATGAGAACACAGGCACATACCACACACTTACATATGCAGAAAGAAGAGGAATGTGGAGAAGAAGAGCAAGAAGAGAACAAGAACAAAAAGAACAAGGAGAAGAGAAAAGCAAGGGGGGGGGGCAATTTCACAGAAGCATTGAAGATAATTTGATTTTGAAAATCAATACCACCTTTGGGTCTGTGACCACGGGCTTTTCCATCTGTGCCCAAGTTCCCAAAATACTGGCACTGACACTTGTTATATATAAATAAATGCCTAGGCCAATAGCTGTAGCTTGTTTTTACTGGCTCATAACTCAGTTATCCCATTTAAACTAGTCTAAGCCATGCCATCCGGCTAGTTATCTCTACTTCAGTTTCATGCGACCATCTTCTTCAGAGTTCAAAGACAACCCACCTGCACCTGAATCTACCCCAGAAACCCTCTCTCTGTGCAGGAACTCCCATCTCCCTTTATCCTGCCTAAGCTAATAGGCCAACATCATTTTATTGATAGGCAATGCTTCCATACATTGCACAAGAGATTCTCTCTGTAGGGTCAATCTGGGAAAGAGCCACCAGATCAAGTAGTGACAATTTTGGACTTTTGGTTTCTTTAAAAACAGATGGTAGCTCTAAGGTCAAAGATTAACAAATGGGACTTAATGAGATTGCAAAGTTTCTGTAAGGCTAAGGACATTGTCAAGAAAACAAAACGGCAGCCAACAGAATGGGAAAAGATCTTTACCAACTCCACATCAGATAGAGGCCTAATATCCAAGGTATACAAAAAACTCAAAAAGCTAGACACCAGAGAATCAAATAACTCTATTAAAAAATGGGGTACAGAGCTAAACAAATCATTTTCAGTTGAGGAACACCAAATGGCCGAGAAACATCTGAGGAAGTGCTCGACATCCTTAGCCATCAGGGAAATGCAAATCAAAACAACCCTAAGATTCCACCTCACACCAGTCAGATTGGCCAAGATACAAAACTCAGATGACAGCAGATGCTGGCGCGGCTGCGGAGAAAGAGGAACACTTCTCCACTGTTGGTGGGGTTGCAAGCTAATACAACCACTCTGGAAATCTGTCTGGCGATACCTCAAAAAATTGGATATAGTACTACCTGAAGACCCAGCTATTCCACTTCTGGGCATATACCCCAGAGACACTTTAATACACAACAAAGATATATGCACCACAATGTTCATAGCGGCTCTATTTATAATAGCCAGAAGCTGGAAGGAACCCAGATGTCCTTCAGAAGACGAATGGATACAAAAATTGTGGTACATATACACAATGGAATACTACTCAGCCACCAGAAACAATGACTTAACCAAATTCTTAAGAAAATGGCTGCATCTAGAGAAGATCATCCTGAGTGAGATTACCCAGTCACAAAAGAACAGATATAATAAGCAGTCACTGATAGTGGGATGCTAACCCCAGAGGCTTGCACTCCCCCAGAAACAACTCACAGACTGTATGAAGTCCAAGAAATAAAGAAAACAAAAAATATACATATATTCACAAAACAAGAAGACTTTGACTATTTCCATGTTGCGTTTTGTTTTGCATGTACTTTACGCTTATTGCAACTAGTAGGTTTTCAATGCATACTGTCAAGCCCTTGAAAAAAATCAAGTACTGACTAAAAAACATATTCACATGGTTTTATGTAAAATTTATTTTAATGTCTGAAAAAACAGTACTGACAAAAATGTATAATTTCAAGCAAAAAATGTTTAAAATCTGTACATTTATCTTTGTTTTGCAAAATAAAGTCGTTTAAAAAAAAAAAGACCAGACATAATATGCAGTCACTGATAGTGGGATGCTAACCCCAGAGGCTCGCACGGCCCCAGAAACAACTCACAGACTGTATGAAGTCCAAGAAATAAAGAAAACAAAACAAAACAAAAAAAAATAGTCATGCTCAATCCTTACCCACCAAGAACACATTGACAAATTCCGGGTTGCACCCTGTATTACATGTACTGTCTGCTTGTTGTAAAAAAAAAAAAAAAAAAAAAAAAAAATTTTACACACCAAGAAAACTTTGAATATTTCCAGGTTGCATCTTGTTTTACATGTATTTTATGCTCATTGTTACTGGTGGGATCTTTATCACACTATCAAACCTTAAAAAAAAGAAAAGTACTGACAAAAATGTATTGTATAATTTTATGCAAAAAATGCTTAAAATCTGTACATTTATCTTTGTTTTGTAAAATAAAGTTGTTAAAAAAATTAAAAATGTGGAGGAAAAAAACAGATGGTAATATTATGGGGATTTGTTTTCCTTTCACTCCCAGGTGTATGGTATGGGGCTGCTTCTGATTGTCCACAGCAGCTGCCTATGGTTTTGCCGTCGGCAGATTGTTTCTGTGATTGTGTCATGTTTGGAATTCTGGGGACTTTTCAGAAGGTATATAAATTCTAGGGCCCAGAGAGGCAGGGTGGATTGTTGATTGTTGGTTGGTTGCTGCCAGTCAGTTTGTTAAGTAGTCATGTGCAAAGGAAGAAGAAGAGGAGGAGGAGGGGGAGTAAGAAGAAGAGGAAGAAGAAGAAGCAGAAGAAGAAGAAGAAGAAGAAGAAGAAGAAGAAGAAGAAGAAGAAGAAGAAGAAGAAGAAGAAGAAGAAGAAGAAGAAGAGGAAGAGGAAGAGGAAGAGGAAGAGGAAGAGGAAGAGGAAGAGGAAGTGGAAGAGAAAGAGGGAAAAGAAGAGGAAAAAGAAGAGGAGGAGAAGGAAGAGGAGGAGGAAGAAGAAGGAGGAGGAGGAGGAGGAGAAGAAGAAGATGAAGAAGAAGAAGAGGAGGAGGAGGAAGAAGAGGAAGAGGAAGAGGAGGAGGAAATAATTAGATTTCCTGAAGGCAAAGATCAAACTTGCTTTAAGGAACTTGAAAGCCCTAATCAACAGGGAATAGTCTAATGACAATATGCCCCCCTTTCCTTTCTATCTTTTTCTTTCTTCTATCTAGAATTAGAAGGTAGTAAGGGTGGAAGACAGAAGAACCTACAAGTAGCAAGGTGCTACAAGATGGCAGGAGCTTTGATGTTATGTTCTCCTGGGAACTTAGTTGTGTTAACCTGATTGGTCAGTGGTATCTCTATTCCCCAAAGTCTCCAGAATTCCACATGCCACACAACAGCAGAAACTGTCTGCCACTGGCAAAATCACGCCCCTCCTAGAGCATAAGCAAATCATAGTCCGCTACTGTGGACAGTCTGAAGCAGCCACATATCCCACAGTTGAGAGGAAAATAAAAACCTATTCCCACAATATTTATGTGATTTTTTTAAAAGAAATCAAAACTCCAAATTTATTACTACAAAGCTACAGAAGATTAAGAACTATGGATGAAGCCTAGGGCACTGAGGACACCAGTCTTGGACTTACTGGGTGAAATTACAGGGCAGAATTCTACAGTTGGAGGTACATCCCAATAGAGCCCAAAGATAGCTACTTAAAACTGAGGACATCACACACAGCCAGGGGGTGGCTAACTGTCTACATTCTGATAGTTTGTTTGCAGTTCCATTGTTTGGGTAATCTTGTAAAGACATAAAGAATACCCCAATAGATGTCAGGAAAATTACTGCCATCCCTGAAAACAGTGCTTTTCATTTCCTGAGTGTGCCTCCCTGAGACTACTTATGTTTTACATTGTGTATGAGGCTTTTTAGGACAATTAATGTTTAAAATAGCCTTCTTATACAGCATGTGAAAATGTTATATAGACGGAGAATAAGCAAATGTTAATATAAAAAATGTTAGGGGCACACTATAAAAGATTTTGCCTGCAGGGTCCCTGCTCTGTCACTACTCAGGTAAAATTGTGTGGTCTCAGCAGTGAGTTGAGGCATTCCACCATGTTCAACTTCTCCAAGATTGAACCAAAGGTCCCTGTGGGGTTCACTGGCACAGCTATTCACCTGTCTGGTAACTGGGCCATGCCGTACCTGGACCAGAGTGGGATGGACAGCCCAAATCTGGGAGATTTTTTTAAGTGTAGTTAAGACCTGTGAGGTGGGTAGATTCTGAATGCTCATGCTAAGCAAAAGATACTTTGTGATTACACCTACAAGAGGTCACTAGAAAAGGGATGTGGGTGGCCAGAGCTACAAGGAGGGAAACTAGGAATCAGAATATGTGGGGCAGTGTGTTTTGGGTTTGCATGAAAACCATTCTGGGAATGGAGAAGTACTCAAAGCCACTGAACCAGACACTCATAAGTGGTTAAAACATCAAAAGCAAGGAAGACCATGTTCAGAGACAAGAACACAGGAAGTCCCTGGGTTACCCACTAAATTTTGTTAAGACTTGAAAGCTACCACAAACGTCATCTATTTTTAAAAACTAGGGAGGAAACACATCATTAATTCCGTCATTTTTTAAAAAGGTTGAATGGTTAACTTTTAATATATTTTCATTTATTCTTTGAGATTTATTCTTTGAGAATCTCATAAATTTATATTATGAATATTTAATTTTTGAGACAGGGTCTCCTGTAGCCCAAGCTGGTCTTGAACTTTTTTTTTTTTTTTTAGCAGAGGATGACCTTGAACTCTTCATCTTTCTACCTCTGCCTCCTGAGGACTGGTATTATTAGTATATAATGTGAAACTTGGGTCATAAAGAACTAGACACTGAAAACCAGACTTTTGTGAAAGTATGCAGAGCAAGAATTCTAGCCACTGAGCTATGTGCCCCAGTCTGAGTGTTAAGAGTATTTAAAGAAAGGAAGGGAAACAGGAAGAAAGAGGAGACCAAAGAAAAGAGAGAGTCAGAGGAAAGAAAGGAGAGGAGAAGGGAGGCATGGGAAAGGTGACACATCTGCCCAGATGCACTGTGGTTAAGACTCAAATCTCTCTTGTGGCTGCCGTGAAGCTGGCTCTTGTTGATTTGTTTCTCTCACACTCTTAAGAAGGTTATTAACATGGACTCCCAGAACTAAGGAGGCTCCATCTTCATTCCTGATGAAGATATATATCTCTTTCAATGCAAGAAGAGTGGAAGTGGATAAAGGGCCTGGAGTCCTAGCTGCAGAGTCAGAGGAAGAAGTTCCATCTGTGTCAGGATGCAGAGGGCGGAAGAGTATCTAGCCAGTACCACACAGCATCCCTAAAGAGATATCCACCACCTAGTACCACACAGCATCTTCAAAGGGACATCTGCTGTCCAGTAACACACAGCATCCACAAAGGGGCTTACCTACCACACAGTACCCAGGGCAAGGAGGCATACCCAAGCTTCCAGTGGGCCCATGGAAACTGCTCAGGCTTTTGTTGAACTCTTTGCCTTTGAAAGCCACCCTATTGTGTGTAATTTCCCTTCAGACTACTGCCTGTAAATCTAATTGGCAGAATGTTTGAATGTGACTGAACACCTGGATGGTGAAGAAGTACTGGCATAGGTCTGAAGGGATAGCTCATTCCAGCAAGCACTTGCTTCATGTATCTATCATCTGTCTGTCTGTCTGTCTGTCTGTTTTTGATATAGAAACGTCTATCTATATAAAGCAGGTATGTTGTTATATACTTGTGCTAATTCTAGCACTAAGGAAATGGAGACACCATATCCCTGGAGCTTGTTGGACCAGCCAATCTATTTTTATTTAGTGAGTCCAAAGCCAGTAAGAGTCCTTGTTTCAAACATGGATAGTACCTGAGGAGTGACAGCTGAAGCTGACCTCTGGCCTCTATCGGCATGTGTATACACATAAAGAAACAACTCCCCTAACAAATGCATGTGCACACACAAACACACACACACACACACACACACACACACACATGGAGAAAGGGAGGGAGTGCCCTGTTGTAAGCAGGAGTTAATTCAACCCTAAAGACCTCCTGGGTGAACCCTCCTAGCCATCCACAGGTTGTACCATGCTGTGATATCTATCTAGGCTCTGAACAAACCAATCTACAAGGAGACAGTGTGGCAATGGTTCAACTCTGCACTGGTTTAATGACTGCCTACAGTATGTTGCTCACTCTCAGCCCAGTCATAGCTCCTTTGGAAACATAGTGATGACATCTGTCTGATTGTCCTTCTGGAGATCTACTGTAGACTCTGATAGAGAGAGAAGAACTCCATTGAAGAAGTCATAAAGTAATTACTAAAAATAAGGACAGAAGCATAGGATTTTCCTAAGTAATACAGACTCATTACCATGCCCTGGCAGACATGCATTTTTAAACAATGGTTATAATAACAGAAAATTAGACCTCATTACTTATTCATAAAGTCCTGGTTACACTGTGCTCCGTTTGTAAGCGTTTACTTTTATAAATAGCATCTTTGGGGGCAGACAGGGCTCTCGGGCCACTGGATGTCAGAAACCGTTTTCTGGTTATTCTGGTTCACTGCCATTGCTGACCCTCTATCAGGACCACAGGGAAGTCTTAAGACACAGGGCCTTGGCCCTTCTCAATCACGAAGACGGGAGCTTGTGTGTACTTGTACTGCCTTTTGGATTTTCGATTTGATTTAAAGCACTGTTGAAATTTGAAGACAGCAAACAATGTTTGATGAATCTACAACCTTTACACTAAAGAGTCAGAAGACCAATAAATCTGCAGCAGAATTAATAATTGAGATCCCCAGAAGCTCTGAAAGTAAGTATTAAATATGTAAAATCTTGTTGAAAAGCATAATTAAGTGCATCAGTGCCTGAGGCTTAAAGAAAAAGCAAGTTTCCATTAAAATTATAAATGTCTTTTCTTTCTTCCCTCTTTTCTTTTTTCTTCTTCCTTCCTTCCTTCCTTTCTTCCTTTTTTCCTTCCCTTGCTTTCCTTTCTTTCTTTTTTCTTCTTCTTTCTTTCTTTTTATTCTTCCTTCTTTCTTTTTTCTACTTCCTCCCTTTCTTTCTTTCTCTCTTTTTCCTCCATTCCCTTCCCTTTCTTTCTTTCTTTCTTTCTTTCTTTCTTTCTTTCTTTCTTTTCTTCTTCTTCTTCTTCTTCTTCTTCTTCTTCTTCTTCTTCTTCTTCTTCTTCTTCTTCTTCTTCTTCTTCTTCTTCTTCCTTCCTTCCTTCCTTCCTTTCTTTCTTTCTTAAACAGGGTGCCATGTAGCCCAGGCTGGCCTTGAAATTGCTATGTAGTCAAGGGTGACTTATGGTCCCCTTTCTTTTACCTCCCAAAGTGCTGGGGTTACAGGCATGAACCAACACATCAGGTTTTACATGGTACAGAAGATGGGACCCAGGGCTCTAAGCATGCCAGACAGGCATTCTACAACTGAGCTACATCTCCAACCCAGAAATCCTAGTTTTAAGAAAATATGTGTGATGCTGAAAGAAATATATAATTCAGTATGTATTAAAAAAATAAGTTGATTAAAAAATAAGATTTTTGGTGAGCTGAAGAGAGAAGGTAAAAAAGAGAGATGGCAAAAAATAGGTCTGTAGCTTGCAGCCTGTTTTTCTATGAGTCTTTTATAGTCTCCAAACACTGTGAACAAGTGTTTAACATTCTACTCTGTGTAACTGTGGACTGGATATGGCTACAGTTTGAACATGTCTAAAGAGACCATCAATAGATCAATAGGTCTGCTCTCTCATTGGCTTATGTTCTTTTTCTTACTCACTGCGCCAAATATTGAGGGCACAAGGGAAATAGGGCTAAGTCATATCCAACCTATGAAGATGCTATCTCCTCCCAGCCCTGGGTTGTTCACTTTTTCTGCCCTGTTTTCGGGGGCCTTCTAAAGACTC
The DNA here is from genome assembly GCF_963924665.1 of Micromys minutus. NCBI lineage: Eukaryota > Metazoa > Chordata > Mammalia > Rodentia > Muridae > Micromys > Micromys minutus. The sequence continues at coordinate 37,680,112 of NC_137959.1, read as the reverse complement.
AAGACAACCAAAAACCACTCTGAGAAATGCCTCATCTCCCCAGTCAAAGCTTGAGTCACCGTTCCACGGTGGGAAGCAGCAATGAGCTAAGTGTCTTCAAGGTCCTGTTACTTCTAAAAGCCCACCTTGAACATAGCACCAAGTTCCTGTGGCTCAAAAGGAAAAGATTCATGAATGTCCATAATTCAGATCAAAGGTCCACATGAGAAGCTGAGGTGAGAAATGGATGCTCCCCGAAGTCTGGGGTAGGCAGTGACCCCCAGAGGATCCTAGGCAGAGGTTTTCTCTTACTATGCAGTAATGGAGCGACCGGTTATTTTACTGATAGACAGTGTGTGTATGGCTGGAAGTGGGAGGCACAAGGCAGGGGATTTAAAACATGACTTTGCTTCCTGCCATTTAGCATAAATAAAACTAAATACTATGGAAGGCTTCCATTTGGGGTGAATGTCACGGTGTCGGTGTCATCCAAATACTGTCCCCGCTATCTCTATTACAAAGCACTTATTTCGTTCATTTGGTGTTTATGAGTGCTTACTGAGTGGCTACCATGTCTTGTCTCCTAGCAGGTTTAATTTTGTCCAATTGAAATAACACTATTGAAAGAAGAAGGAGATATTCACCAAACAAAGGTTCTATACTCAGCAGCACAGAACGGCAGCCTGTAGTAAATGCCAGGGAGCAGGGGATTGGGGTTCTGAGAGATCTTGGAACGAAGGCAGCAGTTCTGGCCAATAAAAGCTGGGACCTAGGGAGGGTGGCATTTCTGACACTGGGATGCTCTGCTGAGATCTAAAGGGTAAGTAGGTGAAAGGTGGGAAGGAGGGAAAGCAAACCAGTCAGGCCTTGGTAGGCAGGAGTGATGCAGGGCAGAGTAACTGCAGGGCAGAAAGGGGCTATGGGGCAGGTTGGAGGCTTGAATCATTAAACTAAGCAGCAAGGAGTGGAAACTGTAAGGGAAGGCGTGGGTTGCTAATGTGGCCAGTTTGGTGTGCTGAAAAGAGCAGCAGGTTAGATGTGGGTCACGGAGACATCAGAAAAACTATTCTGTTTGTATCCATCAAAACATTAGCTTCCTAGTATCTGGGCTGGCTTAGAGAAGTTGTTTTACACTGTCCCAGCACCCCTGAGAAGGAGAGGCTAAAGACATGGTCTCATGTCTTCGGGAACCTCCAAGGGAACGTCTGCCTCTACAGCCTGTAGTGGTGGATGGCCATCCTCAGTTCCCTTTGACGTGGGTCTCCAAGCTCTGCCTCATTTTCACCTCGTCCTTGCCCTCATCTTCTCTATCTCTGCCTTTGCCTCTTATATACGTGTCCTTGAGGGCATAAGGAACTTGAGTTAGGTTCTTAGGGCTCCACTCAAAATGCCCAGAGCGGTAGTATGTGCCTATAATGCACCTATAATGTGGATTGCAGGGGAACAGGGGGATAATGGGGGTCTCCAGGCAGCTGTAGTCTGATTGATAAGTCTCAGGCCAATGACAGACCCTGTGTCAAAGGAAGTAGATGATATTCATAAAGGATAACATTCATGGTTATCCTCTGACCTGCACATGAACACACACACACACACACACACACACACACACACACACACACACACACTCACAAACACATACAACATGCAGCCCGATGCCGGAAGTCCTGGTCTTAAATTCTGGACTTCTCACGGAACAATGCCTATAGAACTGCAACAGGGTCTGGAGGGTCCGTCTCCCTGTCCCAGAGCCAGGGCGTTGTCTTCTTAAGTCCAACCCAGGGCACGTCGCTCACATCTCTCCACTGTGCCTGTGGCTATGGCCCTGCTTCTATACCTTCCTATGAAATCGTGTGGCTCAACTTGGTCCCCTCAGCCTCACCTTACAGGTCTTTGCCCCTGCCACCTTGCCCTCAGTGGCCTCCCCTACGACTTCTCAAGCCACCCCTCATTTGCGTCTCTTTCAAAGAATGACCTAAATAAGCCTTTAAGGTTTATTTCTGGCGCTGTTTCCTTCATGAGGAGTCAAGGCTGGAAAAGGGCAAGTTATAAATTCCCCTGGAGATGTAGGATGTGCAGTGGTTAGGACCACAAAGTATGCCATGACCTCCCCCTCCCCCTCCCCCAACCATCACCCACCCATGCAATTGAGCACTATGGGATGTTCTTGGTCCTGCCCCCTCCCTCTGTCTGCTTTACTCCAGGAAACCGTGCCTACCCTTCAGGTGTCCCATGGTGTCAATGACAAGGATGCTAGCCGCTGTTAGGTGCTCTAGAAAACATTCAGAATCCAAGGAAGAAATGTGTGATGAATAGATGCAAAGAGAGGTGGGTAACTCTTGCATTACACTGCTCCAGAGTCTACCGGAAGATGGACTGTGTTGGCATCCTTTGCTTTCGAGCTTCCTACTAGGTCAAGGGTGCATATATATCTAATGACGTAAGCCCCGGGGCCATATTTCCCATGCTGTAAATGGAATAAGAGTTGTACGGACAGGGCCGGTGGGAGTGACTATAGGTTCTCCAGGTTTCATTACGAGTTTTCAAAAAGCCAGCAGCACTGTGAGCTTGCTATGTACCTGTCCTGAGAGCCTTGCAGACGTCTCCATTTACTCCTCTTTCCAAAGGTTATCATCAGCTCTGACATCAGCTGCATTTGTTCAGTGAGGAAACCGATGCCCCAAGAAGGGACGTCACACGTAGAGCTGGCAAACGCCGAGGCTGGTCCGATGGTGGCCTGTCCAAGCAGCCGCTGACATGTGCTGTCCCAGATCCAGGCTGGCTGGGAGCTGCCGCCTCTCGTGGCCTCCCCTCCTTCTTGGGCTCCGGCCCCCTACATTAGGGCTTATTATTTGGCATAAATCACCCCCCCAATTACATGAATGCCACCGCCACGAACACTTGTAATTAAAACTGGGACGGATATCCTGCGTGTCTGCCCTCTTCCCCGTTCCTCTTTGTCCCGCTGTGGTATTATTGGAGAGAATGAACACTCATGAAAACAGATGCTTGGAGAATATAATGGGCTCAGCTCCTCGGAGAGCAGGCTGGGAGAGGGCTCTGGGAGGAGACTTAAAGGAGACAGCTTTGTTTACTCACAACTGGGGCATGGCAGGAAGTAACAGGGAAGCCAAAGGGCTCAGTCGCAACAGGGTCTTGACTTACACGCTGTATCGGTTACGGTTACGGTCCCTCTGCCCCGTGTTTGTCCTGACAGACAGCTTTTAGTACCTGCCATGTTCTCCACACACCTGTCACCAAATGCACTTGGAGTTGATCTCGGCTGACAGCTCTGTCCTCAGCCCTAAGAATCCCACCTCTCATCTTCTAGTCTCCAAGAAAAGTACTCCCTGGTACTCTCTGGTCTCTACTTCAGGGCTTCCCTCTGCTGGGAGAAAGCCTGCCACTCTAGCCTTCTTTGTCCCTTGCCTGTCAGTCTCCTGGTCATGCTCAAGATCCAGTATTTACTGGGGAATGCAGAGGGACCTTCTTGGGCTATCACCCTTGGATTATGAAAAATGCAGGTGCTAGGGCTGGACCAAGGTGATCTGATACCAGAGAACCATCAGCCCCGCTACAACCAGAGTCAACTTTTCTGGACACTTTATCAACACAACTCAGCTCAAGGCCCTCATCTAAGCCTTTGTGGGTGAGACTCTGGGTGCACTCAGACAGCCAAGATGCTAAATGATGCTTCTCTACTGCCCCTGTAAATTAAAATTTGCTATTCTCTTGTTTAGGACACAAGCTGGCAAAACATCCCAGGCATCCGAGAGTGGTCTTTTTTTCCTGCCTGTTGCTGTTATGACACTCTGACCAAAAGCAGCTGAAGAGAGGGAGGAATTGACTTGGCTTACACTTCCGGGTCTCAGTCCATCACTGAGGTAGGACCTCAAGAAGGAACTTGGTAAATAAACGGTGGAAGAATGTTATTTGCTATCTCAATTTCTGGCTCACTTAGACTTATACTCAGCTAATTCCCTAACAGGGTCCAGAACCATCTGCCCAGTGTCTCCCACTGTGGACTGGTTTCTACTTTATCAGTTAACATTCACACAGTCTCTCATAGGCATGCCTACAGTCAATCTGATTAAAACAATTACTTGGTTGAGACTATTTTTTGCTTCAGGTGTTTCTATGCTGTGTCAAGTTGATAGTTAATGCTAAGTAAATTTGTCATCATGAAATGACAACTTTCTGTTATAGCTGGTAATCTCAAAATATCAGTTTTGCCTATTTTTTTTTATTTAATAATAAATCTATCACTAACCATCTCTCACTGTATCTGTCTCTGTACCTATGCATATGCAAGTATGTGTGTGTATATGTTTGTGTGTGCATGTGTGTGTATATGTGTGTGGTGTATGTGTGTGTGTGTGTGAGTGTATGTGTGTTTGTGTGTATATGTGTGTGGTGTATGTGTGTGTGTGTGACTGTATGTGTGTGTGTATGTGAGTGTGTGTGTATGGTGTGTGTGTATGTGAGTGTGTGTGTGTGTGTGTGTGTGTGTGTGTGTGTATGCAGGTCACAGCACATGTATAGATATCAGACAACTTGCAGGAGTTGGTTCTTTCTTTCCACCCTGTGGGCATTAGGACTAGGACTCGTATGTTCTTGAGTAAATTACGGTACAACTGGCATCCTTTATGAACTTGTGTGCTTTGTTTTATGTAGTTATAATACTATTCTGAAGAGAAGAACTAGGCACAAAAGCCGGTGGAAATTCCGAGACTATAGAGTTTCTCCAGAGCAGGGCAGAGCAGAGGCTCTGTGCCTGTCTTCTTTTGGAGCTCAGTTATTTTAAGAATGTCGGACAAGGTAGGCAAAACACCAGAAAGACCCGGATTGCAGAGACATGAAGATGGTTCGATGGCTCGGCACTGTTTTTAAGGGTACATTATCCACTCATTCATTCATTCATTCATTCATTCACTGAACGGATTCATAATCAGGGTCCTGTACATGCGGAGCGCTGGGCCAGCACTCCAGATATGGCTCTGACCGAATGGAGCACGTGTCCACCTGCTGTCCTCCCCAGCAAAGGAACTTCCACAGATTCCATCCCCTCCCCCCATCTTCCATTCAAGCTTTGTAACTTCGGATGACCTATTTACTTATCTACAGTTTGATGTCAAGAATCCCCTTAGAGCCCTGCCAGTCTGAGCTCATTGACATAACCCTTCACTGTTACATCCAGCGAGCCTTCGCTTTTCATACTTAGGTCTCGGAACTAAGCACTGCAATTGTACAGTGGCCACATAGGCTCAGGGAGATTTCAACATGGTGGACACAAAAGGAGGTGGCCCTTTGTGTGTGAAGAGTGCTCTCCCCTCATACCTGCTTAGTGCTCTGTGTTGCACACAGGACTCAATCTGCTCCCATTTATCTGCTGGCTCACACACTTGCCTAGGATGTCTCTTGTCAGCTTCCCTCTTTCTACCCAGAAAACCTGAACATGTGACCAAAGTAATGAGAATCGCAGCTAGCAGCTAATGCTGACCGGCCATTTCTGTGCTGTCTTTTACATTGGTGAGTGTATTTATTAGTACTGCAATTAATCAGTTTAACTACCAGAGGGTGGTTCTGTTCATCACCCCGATTTTAATGACCAGGAAACTGAGGCACTGCCAGGTTAAGAGACCAAACACAGAAACACGGTCAGACAGTGGCAGAGCCTGGGTTCACACTCGTGGGTTAAGACAGGACAGTGCACACACAACTGCCAGGGACACATCAAAAGCCACATCTCAAGGTAGCTCCCACATTGTTCTGACAGCCTTCTCCATCTTCCCTCCTCGGCCCTGGGCTAGGGGCCGCTCTTACTCGATCCCTGGCTAATGCTGCGTTGATGACAACCTTTTCGTTTCTTCCCTTACCATTATACTACTGTAAGGCACTGTTCCTGGAGACAAAGCTCGTGGGTGGCAAATGTTCATGACCCATCAGATGAGCTGTAGCTCAGTGAGGGAAGGAAGGGAGGCGGTAGTGACACCCAGATGAAGCCTGCTCGCCGGAGTTAGGGAACAGTCCAAACTAGACAGCTACCAAATCGTGAGATGGGGAAGAGGGAGATGTGGGGGAGCAGCTTAACTGGCCTGAAATCCTGAGTGAGGTCATCATAGCCCTGGATTTTGAATCTGATACAGAAATGAAACGTGGGTCTTCTGGCATGGCTGTCTGCTTTTCTAATCCGTCATTATCCAGGGGCTCGAGGACTGTCCTTCAGGGAGTGCTGAAAAACCCTGGAGTCTGAGATGACTTGTTTCTTCAAGACACATAAGAACGAATACAAATACAGAGAACGCTAACTCTTCTGGGTTTTGATTTTTTGTTTTATTATTTTTCCTCCTAAGTTGCTAGTCTTGACTTTTGAAATTTTATTTTTATGTATTTATGTTTTTAACTATGTGTGTATCTGGGTGTGGATTTGTGCACATGAGTGCAGTGCCTATGAAGGCCAGAAGAGGGCGTGAGATTCCCCTGGAGCTGGAGTTGCAGATAGCTGTAAGCTGCCTGATGTGGCTGCAGGGAACTGTACTTAAACCCTCCACAAGAACAACAAGTGATCTTAACCACAGAGACACTTCCATTGAATCCTCAATGGAAATGCTGTTTTATTTCCAGTCCTAATATTTTCATAATGACCCTTGCATCTGAAGCATTAGATTTAGCACATAACCATATACCAAGAGAGAGGTGAGATCTTGGTTTAGACCCCTTAAGGTGCCCAGGACTCAGGCAGTTTTGCTTGGTTTCATGAGGAAGAGATACCTTACTTTGATTGGGTGAGCATTATACATTTGAAACAATCTCTCTGGCTTTGATAGACATGACCTCGATTCTGACAATTATCTATTTAGTTGGATCAATACAGACAGCCTACTCCCCCAAACCACTGATTCAATTAATCAGACCATTGTCAAATCTCTTCTCCTCTTGGGCTCTGCTCAGACATGGACCAAGTGGCAATTTCTTCCAAGATAGGCACTGAAGTCAATAGTTCCCTTTTGGATGAAGTATCTGATTGCTCACAAATTACACAAATCACATCGATTGCTGACAGATCCCAATGTTTATGGAGCACTATTTGGCTTTGGCTGCAAAGGATGGCTAGTGTTTAATTAATGACTGTCAGATATAATATACACTATTATAATGACCAGGAAGCAATTGCCTGCTGGTTTCATACAATAGAACAAATATTTTGCAACTACCATTAGTGAGGACAGAATCAGTAGGGACACCATGATAGACCATGAAAGAAAATGTCATTGTCACAACTGATCTGGAACATTCTTGGAAGCCATGATAATTCTGACACTTACAGAACTTGTTTCCCTTTTCATTTTTGCTTTGGCTACAAGGAAACTTGGGCAAATTTTTAGATTAACTTATTTCATGTGGAAGCTTGCAAAATATGTACTTTATTTTACCTTTTTTTAATTTTTGCATGTAGTATTACTGATTAGTTGCATATTGACCCTAAGGGCTAGATGTCAACAACCTAGAGCCCAGAGACCAAATCCTGCCCTCCAGTTTGCCTTTGGATAGCCCACGGGTTTTGTTTAGTATAACCCTCTATGGTTTACTACACAAAAATGCAATGGTTTCTGTTTTTATAAAAACAATGATTTCACACACACACACAAACAGAGCAATCTAAAAATATAATTTATGACATACAAAAATCAAATTTGGTGTCCATAAATAAAATTTTATTACAACACAGCTATGACCATTGTTGGGTGTGTTGTCCATGGCCTCACTGTATTGTAAGGGCAAAAAGTCTGAAGTATTTACTGTGTTACTCTATTAGAGAAACAGGTAGCCAACATGTCTCGGGATATCTCCAGTGTTTATAGACTCCAGGTATGTGATAGTTGGATAACTCACCAGCTCGACAGTATGGAGAACATGTAGCTACCTAACCTGTGCTTAACACTACTGTATAGGTTATTCTTCCTGATTTAGGGCTAGTGGTCATATTATCCAGGGAACCCAAACTCCGTGTTTGCTTGTTGGTTGGGTTTTTGCTTTCTTTTTTTTTTTTCCTTTGAGAAAAAAAGTGGCACTTTAGAAGAAATACACAGCCTACTATGTCCATTTCCAGGAGACTAAGGGTTGCTACTTTGCCTCCCCCTAAACTTCCAAGAGAACTGGTTGTGCTTCTTACTCTAGAAGGGTGTGGTCCAAGCCTTGAAAGAGAAGCAACAATGCAGGAACGTTGTGGTGATGAAGAAACAGGTAAACCGTAAAAACAAAACTGTAGGAAAATAAGCATCTACTGAGCTCAGGCATGAAGATGGATTGTGGTAGACACGTCAAGAGCAAAGATGGGAGAGAGCTAACTTTGGGACAAATAAAATGTGGGGAGACAAAGATTAGAAACATTCCTGAAGCTTGTGTTCTTGACGTAAAAGATCCTTTGAAAAGCAGGTGGTAACACCATCATCTACAACTCAGGAGGGGTAGTCTGGAGACCGGAGAAAGGGGTGAAATGACCTACCCAAGTCCCTGCTCTTCAATGAACATAAGGTGGCCAGAGAGCTGCCAGCAACAGAGAGCATCCAGTTGTAACAGTATACAGAAAACAAATAATAGCTTCATCGGAGGATGGAGAAGACTGTGTAGAATTGAGAAACTCATAGAAGGAGGTAGGAAAAAGAGGTGTGTTTCCAACTAGTGCTACAGATGTTGATATCCAAACTGACAAATGGCCGTGAGCAAGGCCAACCCCCCACCCAGAACTTGAAGGTCATTGGCTAAAAGCAACCGCTCATTGAATAGAATTGAGCATCTCCTACATAGTGCACCATCGGTTTTCAACTCCATGTGACAACTGGGAAAGAGAATAGTTGCTAATCTAAAGGAGGGCAAGACATGGTCAAGATAAGGTAGATGACTAGAAGGAAGGAACATGACTGGAACAAAACACTTAGCCAGTCAATCCCTCTGACTCCAGAGTCTTAGCAAGACCAGAGAGCCTTGTGACATTGAAGCCTCCTGTTTGCTGTTTGCTCTCCAGCACCTGGAATGTGGTGGGAATCAAGAGAAGCTTAAGTGTGGACCATCAAATATCAGGGCATGGACTAATGAGACTGCCACATTTAAAAAAAAGCATTTGTGGGAGAATGCAGTTCCTATTAAGTCACAATTGAGCACCTGTTTTCTGCTTGTCCTCTGTCATCTTTCTCTGGTACCTCGGGGAGGGAGCATTCTCATCTGAGTGCAACCATGGTTGCTATATGGTAACTTTTTCTCCTGGGGACACATGAACAAATGTCTTTTCATCAGATAGAACGCTGATGATAGATAGTCAAAAGCCAATTCAAGGCCAACTTGTTGAACTGATTGTATTGTGCTTACTTACAGGAGCATGGGTGACCCCCAGATAGTTGCACCACCCCAAAGTCTCATGCCATTGTGGATAATGACTTCATAGAATGTATAGAAGTTCTACTTTCAGCTGACCTTTGGCTGCCAAGATCCTTGAGAGCATCTCCCATAATCACTTACAGTGGAGAAGGGCCAAGGGGGTAGTAGTGGCTACAATTCCAGCAAGGGTCCTGTGACCTTTGCCTCTCTTCTGTTGCAGTGTTAAAACTCCATGACTGTTACTGTAAACCTGTCTCTGTTCTGTTTCAGTCAAGTAGTTGCTATGACTACCAGGGCAAGGTAATCTCAGCTCCAAAATGACAATGGATTATGACATTAGACTGGGAGAAATAAGGCCATACTCCAACGTGAGTATTCACTAAATGGATGCTCACTGAAGCAGGTGGTGCCCACTAAATGCATGGGCAAGAGAAGTAAGTAATTACACACTTAACAAAAGTAGATAAGAGACGGGAGTAAGGGAGAGTCTTTATTTGGGCCATGAGGTAATAGAGCAGGAGCACCTTTAATCCCAGCACCCAAGAGGCAGAGGTGGGCAGATCTCTGTGAGTTCGAGTCCAGCCTGGTCTACAGAGCCAGTTGCAGGACAGACAGGATTACACAGAAAAACCTTGACTCAAAAAACTAAAGTAAACAAATAACAAAAAAAAAAAAAAAAAAAATAAGAGTCTGTATTTGACAAAACTGGACTAGGAACACTCACTAGCCCTGTATTCTGGAAAAAGGGCTTTATTTTTCACCCAGGTTTATCCATCCATGGAACTGGGGCGGGGGTGTTCAATACCTACCCGCCTTGAAGGAATGAAGCTATAAATCCCAATTGGTAACACATTCAGAGAAGGAGGAATTTGGTGAATGTTCAGAAAGCAGCAATAGATATTGGGTTAGCTTGTTTTGCTCAGGCCTAGTGATGCCAAAGGGATTCTTCAAAACTTAAATAAATAAATAAAAATAAATAAATAAATACATAGATACATAATTGTATAAACCTTCATAAGGCACTGCTTGGATGGCCCAAACCAAGTGCAGCCACGTTTACACTTTACATACCATGGAAAATTGAGGGGAGGACACAGGACAACACAGACATCTTGAGAAAATTTAAAGGCTCCAAAGTCTTTTTCCATTCAGGGACAACAGAAAACAGGAAACCATCAATAAAGTGTCCGTGCCCGGCTGCCCTGCCGTCTGAACACCCCCCAGGAAAGTATATTTTGATATAAATCAGAAACTGGGCACAGCACACTCCAGCCCAAAGTGTTGTAACCACCCCTCCTACGATCCCATCCTGGCAAAGATGTTGAAAAGCTTTCAAACTTGACAAAACCCAGGCCCTTCCTTAAATAGCACTAACCCTTCCCAGGGAGGAATCTCGCTCCCTGCCAGCTCACAGACCCAAGTCAGGCGCAAGCGAGGAAAGGAGGAAACATAGAAGATGGCTCAGCTCCCTAGCGGCTCTCAGGAATTGACAGTCTCTAAATTACTGCCCAGGAAGCATGTTGAATACCTGCTGACTAAAGGACAAGAGGGGGAAAACCCTGGGAGCCAAGAGAGCCTCCTCTGGTCCTTTCTGGGGGGGAGATGCTTCTAGTGATCTTGTTAGTTACTAGACCAGGAAACCAAATAAAAATCCATGGTTACAAACACCCAACAGGGAGGTACTGAGCAACTGAAAAAACTGAGCTGGATAGGGGCAGCTTCCATATGTGGGAGGCAGTTTGGCTGAAAATGAAAGAAGAGGAGGAAGGGAAAGGGAAGAAGAGGAAAAAGGAAGAAGAGGAGAAGAAGAGAAGAAAGAGGAAGGAGGAAAGAAGAGGAAGAAGGAAGGAAGAAGAAGGAATGAAGAAGAAGGAAGGAAGAAGAAGGAAGGAAGAAGAAGGAAGGAAGGAAAAGAAAAAAGAGGAAAGAAGGAAGAGGAGGAAAAACATGAGAAGAGCAGAAGAAGAGGAGGAGGAAGAGGAGAAAAAAGATGAGAAGAGCAGGAAGAAGAGGAGGGGAAGAGGAGAAGAGAATGGAGGAGGAGGAAGAGAAAGAGGAAAAAGAGGAGAAAGAGGAGGAGGAAGAAGAAAAAGGGGAGAAAGAGGAAGAAAAGGAGAAGAGGAAGAAGAGAAGGAAGAGGAGGAGGAAGAGGAAAAGGAGGAGAAAGAGGTTTCTGTAAGCTTCCAGCTGACTTCAGATTGGTCCCCCAAGTTGCGGGGGACATTAATACATTCCCAGGATGCATGCGCAGCTCCAGCGAGATCTCAAATGGTGGTACAAAATTTAACCCTTGGCGAGAGGAATGACAAGGACAAGTCCTGACAGCATAGTAAGTGTTGTAGTTCGTAGACACATTGGCACACAAGACCCTTGTCACAGATGTTTGAGCCCTGAATTTGTTATGGGCCGGACTCCTAGAAGAACTCACAGAAGACAGAAATCACAGGGAAAACTCCGGAGAAGATGGAAGAGTTAATAGAAGTGGGCAGAGACCAGTTGCACTGTGGGGATGCTGTTCTCAGGTCAGGTACACTGATGCAGGATGCTCCCTCTCCTCAGCAAAGCATGACTATAGAGCAGAGCCTACAAAGATAGAATCTGGCTTTCATTTAAAGCGAGAGTTTTCTACTCCTATGCAAGGAAACCAGAAAAAGTCCTCCCCCTAAGCTTGAGCTGAGGTGTCAGTCCCCTCTGTTCCCCTCAGGCACACAACCCACACTCAGTTGGAGCCTAGGGCTTCAAGACAGGAGAGGGTCTGGAGGAAGAGACTGTGTAGAGAGTGTTTTATGGAGGGCTGCTGTTGAGATGTCACCTTCAGCCAGGCTTACAGAGTGGCTAAGTCTGGAACTCACTAGGGGAGAGACATGCTGTGGGGCAGGAATGATGGGATCTGAAGAAAGGGAAGCTGGAGTTGAACACCTGCTGTGTTCCTCGGTGCTGGCTTGCTTCCTGGAAAGGAAAAGTGCTGGTGAGCCAACCTTCAAGCCCTGTGCAGATTCCATTCCTCCTGCCTCAGAGTGCAGCTTCGTCTAGTCTCCCTTGCCCCAGACCCAACCTCACAACCCTTTTGCATCCTGTTGAGCTATGAATGAAATCAAGTTTCAACACCCTTTCCTGCTGCTCCCTGCTTCTTTCAAATCCTCTGACAAAGGCAACTTAAAAGAGAAAGGGTTTACTTGGTTCAGTTTCAGCTAACACCCCCATCATAGCAGAGAGGTCAACAGAACAGGAGTGTGAAGCGGTTTGGTCACAGTCAGAAAAGAAGAATGATTAATGCATGTATTCACTGGGTCCCCCTGTCTAGACAACAGTCCCCAGGATTCCAGCTCAGAGAATGGTGACACCTACAATGGGCATGTCCTCCCATCTCATCATAAGAGAATCCCCCACCTGTGTGCCTGTGGGCCCATCTCTCTGGTCATTCTCAATTCTGGTCCTATCACCTTGATAGCTAATATTAACTTTCATGACCTAGGACCAAGCCTGACTCATAACAGCAACCGCCCTCTGTCCATTGCTCCTTGAATGGCCTCTGGGTAAGGAGAGTGGATGTATTTCCTCAGTGTGCACAGTCACCGTCTTAGCTTACTGAGGTTTGCCATGGTTTGTTTTTCCCTGAACTGTGTTCTAAGTGTGATGTAGATGAGACAGAGTCAAGTGTGAGCCTCTCTGCCGAGACAGAACTTCAGAATGTGACCTCATTTGTAAATGGCGTCTGTGTGATGTAATCACGTGAGATGAGGTAAGGAGATTGTGTCAAATCACCATGGCTCCCAATTCCAGTAACTCTTCTGGTTTGTGTTTTGTTTTGTTTTTTTTTTTTTTTTTTTTTTAGGCTACCCAATAGAAACAAGGCAGTTATAGAACAGAAGAGGGATGCATGCAGAAAGGGGCAGAAGTTGGAATGTTGCTTCAGGTCTGAATTACAAGACTGGTCAGGAAATGCCAACAGGTCTTTGTATATATGGGGTGAAATCCAGTCCAGATCTGGCCAAGAGAGTATGGTCAGGCTTCTGCTCTGACCTGTAACAAGTAGCCTCTGAGACCATGAGAGAGCACGGCCTGCTGTTTTGAGTCGCCTAGTTCATTCAGGCCCTATGTCATGGCAGCCACAAGACACAGAGTAACTGCCACCATCCCTGGTTGCCAGCTCCTGGTTGTTCCTGTGACCTGTCTTTCAATGTAGGCAGGAAGTGAGTCTGAGGAAGGGTGTGTTCCAGCTCTATCCAGGAGCAGCAAGGGGCTGTGGGCTTTGGTCTGGGACAGATTCTTGGGAACCTTATCTGGATGTGCTGGGGAAGGCAGAGAGAGAGGTGATACACAGTCTTCAGAGTGTGTGTGGGGACCGCAGGGCAGGCAGGCGTTCACCCCAGCTGAGCTTGCCAGCTTCTCCCAGGATCAGATGGGAAGAAGGCCATTTTGCGTTTCTTCCTCCCTCCATTTCCCCCCTTCGCCAGTATGAAGTGCGGGCGATTGTGAGACAGCTATTCCTTTCTGAAATCTAAGGGGTGAGGGGGGCTATCATCACAAAGGGCAGAATTAAGCTACGAAATTAGACCCCTTGGATATAAATAATAAATTCTCTCATTGCTGCCCAGCCCCAGCCAACTTAGGAAAACCTGAGTCCCCACTGGGCCTTTTTATTACTTGAGGTATATGGAGTCTCTAATTTAGGGCTAAATATGAAATGAAAGCACACACAGCTGGGACTTTCAAGTAGTTTCAAAGCACATTTAATACCTTCCCAAGAAACGTCCAAAATCCAAGCGGTGCCCGCTCTGCAGCAGTACAAACAGAAGTTGGGCGGATCTAACCTAATGTATGGGATTCCAGAGGATATTTAAGAGGGGTGGAGAACACACAGGCTGAGGGCCCACAGCCATCAGAATGCTAACCCACACTCACCGGCACATGTGTCCTTTGCCATGTGGGTTATAATAGAAACCAGTAGAGCCTAGTAGAAGGGGGGGACGGAGTGCCAAGGAGATCTGCCTTTAACCACAGTTTTGTCTGCCCCGTGTGCTTTTCAGCACCGTTCCTACACCCCTGGGCCAATGGAAAATGAGAAAGAGTCAAAGCTGGACCAGCAGACATGAATGGATTCTCTGTTACCCCGTGGATTCTTTCTGAAGAAGAATCCAGGGTACTGGTTTATGATTTTGTGTTGCCAGACATTTTAATTGGTTTGCTAATGAGCTCCAAAGTCTCTGGCTTCTGTGAGCTACAGGCAGTTTGGGGCAAATGCTATGCTACAACTGGGGTATTAAGTACAGGTCAAAAGGCTCTTGCGTTGAAGGTGTGGCTCCAAAATAATACTCAGAGGTGGAGATTCAGAAAATGATTGGATCAGTAACGACTCTGGCTTAATCACTGGGCTAATTCATGGATAGATTCATATTTTGACAACTTTATGAGGAAGCAAAAAGGGACTAGAAAATTAGACCTACTTGGGTGAGGCAGATACTAGGGAGCATGCCTCTGAAGGACATACCTTGTCTCTGACCTGTCTTGCTGGTTCCTGGCCTCCCTGAAGTGAGCAGCTAGGCTCCTCCATGCCCTGGCCCTGAGACAGCAGCTAAAATCCTGAGATAGCATAGGGACCAGATCAAACAGAGTCGGGGTCCTCATCTCTTGGAATGACCTGCTATGGAGAGATGGGTGATAAGAGGACACAGGCACCGAGACAGCTACAGAAAACCGGAGCCTACGTCCCCTGTGTTTAATCCCAGTGTACCAAGGGTGATGCTGTGCCAGGGATGACTGGTGGGGTAGAATTAAAAACACACACACACCTCCTCTTACAGTGCGTGGAAGTAACTTTCTGGGATGTCTATCCAAGGTCAGTTCTGAGAAGACCTTACCTTGATGCTATGAGGTGTATGTCCCCTAAGATCCAACCTCTCTAAGACCACTGCACTAAAGAAGCCAGAGTCTGAACTACTGGATGTATGACACTGGACACATGGGAAAAGTCATCGTGGGCCAACCCACCTGCCAATCACCCAGTGACCTTTGCCCTCGGCCAACAGATTGAGAGATGAGACAAGGCCATCCCTAGCCAAAAATGTGAGCCAGAAAATGGTGGGATTTAATAATAAAAACAAAACAAAACAAAAAAACCCAAAACACCAATGGTCATTGTCTATTAGCAGTATGTGGGACACTTCGTAAGTCGGGAACAGATAAATGACAGGGGCCAGACCCCAGGGATGTTGAGATAAAATGAAACCATATACACTGCATTCCCGGCGCGGAGCCGGCTCTCGGTGGATGTCAGATCACGTCCCATTCCTGGTGACAATAGACTTTGATTGCCTTTCAGTTTCGCTGCCTATTTTTATACTCTGCGACACTAAATCGTAAATTACAAGCAGCTTAGCAGCCTCTGATTCTTACCAAGCGCTCTGGGTTTTATTGGGCTCTCAAAGTTAGAGAAAGGCACGCATGCACATTGGAGCCGCTCCTCTGCTGTCCTTTGGGGGCTCTGAAAGGAGACCCTTCAGCCGGAAACTCCTAGGTTCTGAACTTGCTTCGTGCCCCCCCCCATAGCAGGCATACCACGGTGAATAGGGGGCGCTTTCTGCTGGGAAGTTTGTAAGCCATTTCCTGAGCAGTGTTGGTTTTCTTTTCTAAGCGGCGTAGATTTGTGAGCTGCAATGTGTTCCTGCATGAAGGAGGCAAGCAGCCTCCCTTGGCAAGTCTCACCATGAAAGTTACTTCTCAGATCCGCATCTAGAATTGGTTGTATAACTTGGTGATTGCCAGGAAGCATTGGGAGCCAGATGGGCCTTGGCATGAACCCTGGCTCTTTTCCTTCCAGATGGAGAGAACTTGGGGGCAGATTTTTATACTGCTAAAAACAAAACCAAACAAAGGCCCCTCAGTTTACACTTTTGAGCAATGGGAATAATCATGGTGCATTTGTAACAACTAAACGAGGTAAGTACTCGAGACCCCACTCCAGGGCTCACATCAATTTTTCCGCTAGCACTATCCTCGTCCCTGGAGGCTACCCTGGTGAAAGTCGTTAGACTTGGCACAGAAAAACACAAGGCGCCTGTGGAACTAGAAGTTCAGATACACACGAGCAGCCATTGTGGTACATGCTAGACATTCTGGAAGCCCAGCGACCTGCTACCGAACACATTCTCTACTTCTCGTAATGCAAAAATCCCCGCTTTCCTGTGTCCCCCTCTGCCAGACAGATTATGGCCATTGATATTTGCAGTGGAGGTCAATCATTCACCGTCTGGATGCAGAGCTCACCCAGGAGCTGCTAAACACAAAGCTGGCGTCTCCAGTTTTTTTTTCATCTTTAATGCAGACACCCATCTTCCATCTCCCTTCCTCCAGCCTCCAGCCTAATTCTGAACCCCCACCCCCACCCCTCAGTAATGAACATTAGCTGGAAAGATGCTCTGGAAAAGACGAACTGGGAAAAGTTCCTCTGGAGCCCCACGGCTGAAGTTATTACATAACCAGCTCCCTACAGCAGCATCGTGAGGTTCACAGTGGAGAACCTTCCATTTGTACCCTCTCCAAGTTCCTCCGATGCAGCAGCCCCCTCCTTCCACGTCCCCTCCCCTTCTCTCGCTTCATGCCTGAGGTCTGGCTCCACTTGAAGCCACCCCCACACACGCCGCTCGCTCATTTTTTTTTCTCCACGTAATATACTGCAGTTTATTACATAAGTGATTTATTGCATGCGTCTTAATGTATAAGGGGCAAAAGTTGTTTAAAATAAATCCAACTGAGAGGATAATCTCTGTGGGCAAAATGTACTTGGACTTAATTTCTCTACTGGGTATTATGCACTATATAATTGCCTTAAACAGGAGCTGCACATACAAATTTAGCTTGGCACCGATATCTGGCTACACAGAACACTCAAGTTACACGCTGGGTTTTTCTACAAATCCTTTGCTCCCCCCCCCCAAGAAACTCAACAGCATCCCTTAAAGAAATATTCAGCCTGACTCTCCTGCTGAGATTGGGGGGGTGGGGATAGGAGAGCAGCCATTGTAGCCTGGATGAAGGAGGTGGGAGGCCTTTGTCTTGGGAGAGAGGGCAAGGCTGCCAGCTTGTCTCCAGGCAGATCTGGTTCCTGGGACTCTGTAACTCCCTCCCTGGCCTTGGACATGGGCTATGCACTTAATTAAAGTTGATGGTGGCTTGCCCTTCTTTCTCCTACAGATTAATTAATTAATGTATTCATTGACTCCTTCATGCATTTATTCATTCTACAAATACTCTCAGAGCTGCTCTTGAGCCCTTGGGTGGTGGTGGGTCCTGGGAATAGGAGAGAGAGCCACACGCTGTCCCTGCCCATACCTAATGAGGAAACACGCAGTAATTAAGCTGTTCTACTGTAAGTCTGGCAGGACAGGCAGTGACAGTGCCAAGAAGAATGGGTACACGGTACTCTGAGGGCCTGTAGAAGAGAGTTTCAAGGGAATGGCTTGGAGTGGGTGTTAGTCAAGCCATTGCTGCTCTAAGGAATACATCCAAATTTAGACACTCAAAACAACCTCTACTCTTCACGATGGCAGAGATCAGAAATCTAAATGTATCCTTAAGTCCACGTGTCTGGGATGCTGGGTCCTCCTAGACGGCCTACGGGAGACTCTGCTTCATGGCCTCTTTTGGTTTCTAGAAGTTGCTGGCTTTTCTTAGCATATGCCCCTTCCTCCATCCACAGAGCTGATAAGATCCCATCTAATCCTTTGTCTGAGCAACTCCTGGGATACCTCAGCATCTCTGTTCCCCACTGTGGGAAATGGTGATAACCAGAATCATCTCTCATGTTGTAGGTTGGCTGGTGATCAACCTTCATTTCCTGTGTCACCTCAACTCCCTGCTGGCTCTCTTAAAATACTCGCAGGGTCTTGGCATTATGACAGGGACAATGTTGGTAGTCCTTATTCTGCCTACCACAGAGAGGACATAAAGCGTGAAAAGGAAGGTGGGGGATAGCCCAGGCAAAATTGGGGCGTGGTGTTGATGAGGAGTTGCAGAGATACACCCAGGAACCCAGCTAATGGGGTTGAAGAAGCAAGCAAGGAGCAGAAACCCTGTAGAGTCAGGTTGACCGTGTCTCAGGTCTGCTCCATGCTCAGGAAGCCTAAAGAATTAGATGTAGCTTTATTACTCTCTAAAGGAAGGGAAAGTACGGTCAGTTAACATATGGCCCATTAGGTATGGTGGAAGAACACCAGTAATCCCAGTACTTGAGATGACAAGTTAGGGGCTAGCCTGGGCCACAGAATAAACTTTTCTCTTACAAACCAATGGCCAGCCCATTGCTTATTGCTGTGAGCAAATGCCTAACAAGAAGCAATGTGAGAAGAAAGGGTTGATTCTCACTCACAGCTCAAGGGTGCTCCCCACCATGGAGGAGAAGAAGCATGTTAGCCCAGATGTGGAGCAGCTGGTAAGCTTATGTCAACAGTCAGGAAGCAAAGAGTGAAGAATCCTGACAATCAGCTCACTTTCCTGGTTTTGGGAAGCCTGGGGCCTCAGCCCGTGAAGTGATGCTACCCAGATTTAAGGGCTGAGTTTCCACACTTCAGTTAACCTGGTCTAGATACTCCTTCATGGGTATGCTCAGAAGTTTGTCTCCTAGGTGATTCTAGAACCTGATAGGTTGACACTCTGTGTTAACCATATAGCTGGGGATGTATGTACCTCAGAAGTAGGATGCTTGTCCAGTACAGATGAGGATCAAGGATTTATTCCCTGTGTAGAAAAAAAAAAGGGGGGGGGGAGAAAGATTCTTTTCTATCACTTAGAATTTGTGTAATTAGACTTACTTCAAGATCTCTTTCAGACTGAGAACTTAGGTTTTGCTATAGATAGTCCTTATGTATACAATTAAAATGTAACACTGTAGAAAAAGTTGTTATGGCATTCCTAAAATGTCTCCGCCTTCAAAGTCCTCTATCCCCAGAATAACTGTAGCTCTGAATCATCAAAGCTCAACTGTCTGCCAGCATGGCTTTTTTTTTTTTTTTTTAATTACTATTGGGAGTCACAGGGGTGTGGTCTTTCTTAGAAGAAGAATTTGGCAATTATGTGAAGCAAGCTAATCTTGCTTATCACTTCCATGGAACTATCCAGAATACAAGGTCTGGGCTTCTAGACTCACCTGCTCGTGTCTTTCTGTAATCACTCAGCTCGTAGAAGGCTGATGTCTCTGCTATGAGCTCCAAGATGTTCTTGGAAACTGCTAACACGAATCCTACAAGATTCCTGGTGGACTCTTTGCATGTTTTCATAATGCACAGACAAAGACAAAGCTTGGTATCACCCCCACCTGGCTAAAGACAACCTTCAGAAATGCTCGAAGTTTTAGAGATGCCCACAGGGAAGGATTTTTGAAGATGCATCTGAAGGTTAAAGGTCAGACATGTGTGTTCCAACAGTCATTTACACCCAGACAAGACAAATCCACACACTGGAAGCTACAAATAACTCATTTACTTATTCCTTTCTTCTGAAGACAAAAATGGCTACATTCATCAGTCGGCTAATCCTTGCCAAGATTCTAGGTGGAGGCATTATTGCTGTTGTTGCTGCTGCTGCTGTGATGTTGTTTTGTCAGTACCCCACCTATTGTACATACTGAGAAACTGAAGCTAGACTAGATCTGTGAACTTGGCTAACACCGGGCCACCTGGTAGGAGAACCCAGATGCGAACGACTCAGAATGAGTATCGGTATGTTCAAGCATTCCTCTGTCTGTCTATCTGTCTGTCTTAATTTCTCATTGGAGAAGTCCTTAAAACTCTTTTAAGAGTCCAAAGTTCCTTCCACAAACATATGCAGCACCAGCTGTGTGGACACAATCCTCTGCTCTGGGCCCCAGGTCAGAAATGAGAAAAAAAAAACAAACAAGCAAACAAACCACGACCAAAAAAAAAACCAAAAAAAGACAGTTTCACTGAAGACACTGGTTTTAAAGGAGGAGGCAGAGGCTAGCCCATAGGACCAAAGAAAGAACACACACTCCAAGCAGAGAAAGGAAAAACCCAATTTATTCCTGTTGTGTTTTTTTTTTTTTCAGGAATTTTGGAGGCTCCACATTAGCCTGTGAAATGTTCAGGCATTCCCAGGAAGGAAGCATGAAATTTGCATAGAGAATCTGTTCCGGTCCCCAGCCTGTTTTTTGGTTGGCTTTTACAGTTACTGTTGGCTTTTACAGTTACTTTTACAGTTACTGTCCTCCCTCAAGTCTGCCTGAGCATCGTCTTCTAAGGAAATGAAGAAAAGGAGAGGGGATAAATACATATCCGGCATACATTTGGCTTCTTAGAGTGATTAATAATTATGTTTATTAATAAACACCACTGCATACACACACAATTCTTTAGGTCAAAGTTAAAGAAGACAAAAAATAAGGTGAAAGAGGTCAGAGATGATAAAATTATAGGGTGTGTGTGGTGGCGGCAGATTTGCCTACCCTGCATGAGATCTTGGACTTCATCCCCAACATCAACATAAATAAAATCAAAATAAAGCTGTAGAGTTGGAATCCCAGGGTAGCTGGGCCTACATGGCTTATATGGAGATACTAGAGAATCTGATTTTTTTTTTTTAAACAAAATCTTTAGGCTGTCACCATTAAGAGGATAAAAATCTGCTCTGTAGATCTCTCTGATTATCCATATGCACGAAACAGGTACCTAGTCATGGAGCTGATACTGGGGTGAGTTTCTAAGAGATAATTTTATCTAGGAAAGTTCTTCCTAGGAACATTCATTTCAGAATCATTTAAAATTTTATTTCAGTTGGTTTTAGTGGCCTGCCGCAGAGGTATCCTCCTCCTTCTCCTCCTCCTTTACCTCCTCCCTGATTGCAGGAGCCCCTCACCACACGCTCACAAGCCACTTGAACATATGTCTACAAGGAAGAGCATTAGATTGCTAAGGCAGATGGTGGAATGCTTCGGAATCTGACAGCACTATCAGCAGACAGGGCTTGCCAGCGACGCGCATTTCAGCGAGGGGCTGCCAGGGAGAACAGATCTTCGCTTCACCCTCCAAGGTGCAGAGAGAAGCCTGTGTTTGAAAACAAGCAAAATGTGCAGTCTCTCTCACTCTCTCTCTCTCTTTTTTCTCTTTTCACCACAACAGCAAATGAGGATGTCGCTCAGCAGCGTTTATGGCACATGTGTTGTGGGATGGGGAAATAGCTTTCAAGCCATGGTTCTATAAATGGTACCGACTTGGGGTGTTTTCCATCAGAGGCAGGTGGGAAGTGTGAGGGGGTGCGGCGGTTGGGAGAACTGCAGAGTAGCCTGTTTCTGTGGGCTGTGGGACTTTCTTTCGCCGTATCCTGTTTGCGTTTCCCGAGATGCCCCCAAACATTTGAGAGCCACCATCTCAGACTGTCCCTTGTCCTGTAAAGGTGAATTGAGAGAGAAGAGGCAAGCGACTCAGGCTGCTTGCCCACAGGTCTGGCTCCAGGCTAAACATTTCACCTGCCCATTGCAACTCATTCAAACAGTTTGTGCATGGTGGCACTGGGGTCAAGGATATAAAGAAAAACTGAATGAACCAAGCTAGGTGAGCCTGGGTGGGAACAGAAATGTCCCCCAGAGCTGATGCTTCATGCTCCACAGGCTGCTTTAAGACAAGGTAGAAACCACATCCACAGAGCAAAATTCACCCCTCTCGGAGCACAGGGCTGCAAGGGAACCTGGCTCAGTGCTCCTGTTTTCAAGGTAACTCTATTTTCCTTATTTCCAAGTGGAGAGTCTATGTAAGAAAAATGTGTTTCGGTTTAAAAAAAAAAAAAAGAAAAAAAAAGAAAGAAAGAAAAAGCAGAAACTATGTCTGAACTGACTTCTACAGAAAGATTTGCATTTTGCCAAAATAACTTTTGAGATCTGGCTTTTGAGTCACCTCCTTCCTCTAGAGAAGTGAAAAATATCTCTGTTCAAGCCAAGGTTTAACTCCATGCTGGTCTCCTTCTCCCTTCCAGTCACAGAAATATCCTTAATAAATTACCAGGGCTGTCACAAGCACACAGATTCAAAAATCGTTCGGAAGCAGTCCCATCTGAGGTCATACCATCTACGAAAATGGAAGGCTGGCATTTTCTAGTCCCTTCAGGCCACCATGGCTGGGTCTCCTTTACACTAGCAATGGTGCCTACTTTCTATTTGCATTTAAAAGACAGTAAATTGCAGGGTCCATAAACATTTTTATAGTGATTTATTGATGACTGGAATGTCACCCGTGTTCTTCACACTTAACCAGGCCTGAGCATCAAAGGCTGACTGTGTATGCCATCTCGATGTCCCCATCGGCTCTGTGAGGACAAGCCAGCTTGCAAGGCATCTTCCAGTCTCTCTTTCCCTCTTCTCCCTTTCTTTTCTCTTCAACCCCCTAAGCCGGCCACACCTCCCCCTTCTTTTCCTGGCGTTAGATCACAAAAGCACACTTTTGGCCACCAAGCCCCAACTTTTAGCTCTAGTCTTTTCAAAATAACTCAGTTTTAACTGAAAAGTATAGTGGGCAAGCCATTCTTTATCACAGCTCAGTGTGTGTTTGTGTTTGTGTGTGTGTGTGTGTGTGTGTGTGTGTGTGTGTATGTGTGTGTGTGTGTGTGTGTGCATGAGAGAGAGAATGCACGAATACAAATTGAAAATCTTTCTTTTCCTCTTCCCACTCTGTGCCCTGCCCACTGCGAAGCATTCTTCATGAATCTACCACCCTAGTAATTCCCAGGCAGGCAACAGTGTAGACACAGCAGGGGACTGGCCTGGTACCTGCCTTAGAACCTGCGGTTTGGAAACAGTGCTAGAGAAGTGGATCTGGGGTCCAAAAGCACTCCTGCTACTTCCTAGACTTTAAGTCACAAAAGGAGATGTGTGGCCAAGATGCGCTGTTTATCTAAGGGCACAGCAGAGGCCTTGGCATCCTTCACCCGTTACACGGGGCGGGCGGAGGGGGTGAGTGGGGGCTCCAGGAACCTTTCTGTGCACATTGTGTAGAAAGGAAAGGGAGAGGGGGCTGAGGAGAAGAAAAGTGGCTCTGCACCTCATCTGCCCTTCCAGTGTCCAGAAGGGAGGATTTCTTTCCATCTTTTTCACATTATAATAATGGCTTTTCGGCTTCTGAAAGGAGTCCCAGTATAAGCGCAAATGTTGCATGACCACGTAGAAACCCCAGTCTTTGTCACACCAGTAAAAGTCCTTCTCTGCCTGCGTCTCCCTGCCATTAACCGAGATGAAATGAGTTTTTCCCCCTTTTGATTCTGCCCCCCACTGCCTATTACAGTGTGACGTGATTGGGCTTCCCGGCCCATTATTTCATGGAGGGTTCTTTTATTCTGGTTTGGGAGTTCGCGCCTGCAAGGTTATCTGCACACAAAGCAGCGCCGCACTTTTTTTCCCCCTTCTGAAATCTGATCTCAGTGATTCGAGCAAGAGCCATTGGCACTGCGTTTGCCAGATAAGTAGCTAGGTGCTGGAGTCGTAATTTTTGTGACTTCAGTCAGGGCTCCCTGTTAAAATATGTCAACTGATAAAAATGTAAGCTTTTTAAAAATAACCTTTGTATCAAAAGTGCTGTTCTATCTCAAAACACACACACACACACACACACACACACACACACACACACACACACACGCAATATCCTTGGACCTCCCCATATGCGTCTGCCTGTTTCCTGGTGTGTGTTTCCTAACTTCTTTTTGAATGGGGATGCCACTCCAGGACCACCATTCAGCTCACTGGGAGGGTTAAAAACAAGGGATCTATAGAACCAGATGGATGTAGCACAGTTTGTCTGAAAGGATGCTGCAGTTCCCTCCCCTGTTTCACTCTACATTGTTAGGAAAATTTTTCCCGATCATAGTAAGCAGATAAATAAATCAAGTCCAAAGTGAGGCTCTGTTTTGAGCAGAGTCAAAGGATTTCAGCACAAACGTCTAGAAGGTACCACAGTGGCTTCCCCATGTTCCCAGGGCCAGGGCCTAGCTGCCAGCTTGCTCAGGGAACAATGCTTTACTGTCCCCCACATGAGAAGCAATCAAAAGCAACTTCGGTAATGGCTGTGCCTGTCAGCCATGAGAGGAACACAAGAGCCCAGCAGGGCCCACGTTGGACTTTGGGCTGCTCGCAGGCTCTTACGCCATCAAAGCCAGCCCCACCCCGGGTGAAGCCGCCCCGCGCCATGCTGGCGAATGTTATATAAATATTAACAGGCAGCAGATTGCTTGAGCCCCTGTGTGTTTCTTTCCCCACCGGTGGCAGCCACACAAAGCCACCGGTGACAAAACTAAGAGGCGCGCGGGGCTTGCTCGAGGCATGGGGGTTTGCTCAGAAGCAGAGTGCCAAGGCGAGCAGGGAGCAAGGTCCTGTCCCCATCTCTGTTGGAAGGCCCCGTACACCCGGGCCTGCAGCTGATAACACTGTAATAGTCCTCCTTTGAGAATGGCGGTTCCCGCCTGCTGATTAGTCATTTATCACACCTAGCAGCACGGCCGGACTATAATTACTCTTCTCTTATCCTAACGGCACTGTCATGTCCGAGAGGAGAGGTGCGGCACAGTCCCCAGTTAATGACACATTACCCTCTTGACAAGCTCTTAAAGGTTTTATTGTAAATATTCAAGATATAAAACATCCGAGATTCCCTTTTTAATTATATAAAAAAAAAAAGCAATTTCATGGCCTCCCTTCCCCAACCTGCTCCTCCCCATCCCCCAGTCCCACACCTCCCCAAATAGTAAAGTTTCTGCTCCCTTATCCTCTGCTTCCCGCAAACAAACTGATGTCCCTTTGTCACGTAAACTCATTGCTACAAGTTAACTCGGTATCTCTACGCAATTATCAGACATATTGCCTATGAAATTGGTAATTTAAACACACATCACATTTCCACAAAAGTTAAATTTCCGCCCCGAAAGAAGGGTAAAATGTGCATTTATATGAAAAATTATATATGAAAAAAAAAGCCTAAAATGCAGCATAAATAGTCTGGTTTTCCTCATCGGAACGTGAAGGGGTGGGGGAAGTCATGACGTTGTATTTTTTATTTTATTTTTATTTTTATTTTTTTTAAGATGGGCCTTTAACTGAAGTAAAAATTATATGCATATATTTTTTTAAACTAAAAAATTGGAAATTTGTGGGTCGTTAAACCCTGATTGCCTACTTATAAGGTTTAGGGAGAAAGCCAATGTAGCATCCAGCCATGCCCAGGGCTATTTCTGTAGCTCAAGGAGGGGTAAGGCAGGCACTTCCCTCAGGGAGCGAGGGCCCTGGTAGGCTGCTCCATCTTACCACCTTCCCACTAGTATTTATGAGGCCATCTTTCTGCTGAGCCAACCCTTAGTTAGCTTTCAGGCTACCTTGGACCAACTTCCATCTAGGGATCAGAACAAAAGGAAGGGAAGGGGTGGGGAGCAAGTGGTAATGAAATCTCTTCTCTGACAGAGGAAAATTAAAAGCACCCATACACACACACACACACATACATTCTCACAAGACACACACACACACAAACTCACAGGAACCAAATCTGTTCTAACTCCCCCAGCACACACACACACACACACAAACTCACAGGAACCAAATCTGTTCTAACTCCCCCAGCACACACACACACACACACACACAGAGAGAGAGAGAGAGAGAGAGAGAGACACACACAAACTCATAGGAACCAAATCTGTTCTAATTCCCCCAGCACACACACACACACACACACACACACAGGAGGAGGGGGCATACACACACATGTGCATGTGTACACTGAGGAGCACCAGTAGAATTGTTGTCATTAGGAGTGGACAAGGGAAAGGCTGTGGGGGTCTCCTGTGAACATGATCCTAAAGGGTATCATGAGAGGAGGGCGGACAGACATGGCCTTGTGGCCATTAGCAGAGGTCAGCAAAATGCTCACATGAATGAAGTCGTGTGTCCAGCCCTTTGGAGGGGCCCAAGTCCTCCAGCTCCCTCTTGCTGGACTTTCTTATTACCAATGAAGGGGGGGTTGACACCCCACACACAGTTTACGTTTTGCAGAGAAGGAAGCTGAGGCCCTGAGATACGGAAGAACGGGGTAGGATCCTCGGTTTGATACGGACCCTATCAACCCTAGCCACTGCCTTTTATCGCCAAGAGTGGGAAGATGGGAAACCAACCCGAGGCAGTGTTAGACAGTGGCTAGGAGTCTTCTAACTCTCTGTCTGACTTTGACTTCAGCCATCACTGCTTCCCCTCTCTCCCAACACAACATCTCTCTGTGAACCCAGTGGAGGGCTGCCATGTTTTGGCTTGTCCCCAGCTGCCCCCCCAGTCACTTTGTAAATGTAATGAAATAACCAAGATGTAAATATGACATCCTTCTCAGGTTTCTGGTCTAGAGACAAGCTTCTCCTGGAGATTTTATTCCTCTTACGCAGTGATACCTCCTTCTCTTAAGGGAAAATCACCCCCATTCTGCTCACTGCCTGCTTTGTTTTTTGTTTGTTTGTTTGTTTGTTTGTTTAATAGATGTCAAGTGAGCATGAATAGAAAGGTCCAGAAAGACTTCCACAGAGGTGCATGGAGACAGTGTAGCAGTCCTGGGGGTGTGATCCTCCCCACCCCCTTCTTCTTTCCTTTCTCTCCACTCTCCATCCTTTCTCCCTCTTTCTTCTTTGTATGTTTTCCTTTCATTCTGCACCGTTCTGGCCCTGCTCACTAAGCTGTCTTTCAACTTGGGTGGTGACAGAATTCCCCTGGGGCTTTGGGGGCTCCCCAGTATTAACAAAGAGCTGTTGTCAGTGTGATGTGCAGCTTTGCACTGATAAAATACAACCCACCGAGTCTGCAATAACACAGCTGTGGACCTTTACTGTCTCAGGATTCTAGAACTCCACCGAAGCTAAACCTTGACTGTGTGCCCAGAACCAGGTCGTCCGGAGGCACATGGAAGAATGCCATGAGACCAGTGGCTGAGAATCAAAGTGCAGTGGGGCTTCATGGGAAGAAGAAACAGTAGGATGGAGCCACTTGGTCTGAGGTACCTTTCCTCTTAGCAGCTCAATGTCTCTACACACCTGCCAATTTACATTCCCCTCTGGGCAGCTTCCTGATTATGAGTGGTTTCTAGCTTGTCCTTGTATAGAGTCCCAAATAAATGTCCAAACCCCAACTCTGTAAGACTTGTTAGTGTCAGTGTTGATCTCTAACTTGTGATCTTTCTCTTTGTTTCTTATTCCAACTTCTCCACTAGAGATAAACACACAGTTCTTACCCTGGATTCTTGACTAAGGATGAAGCCACAGAATATTGTGGGCAGGGTAGAGAACTTGTGAGGGTCGGGTGGCCCAGTGCCAGCTATGAGGTTGTTGTGGGAGTGTGGCGCAGGGTTTCCCAACAGCACTAGGGTCACTCTACTTCAGGGATCCAGAGAATCAGAGAAGACTGTGGTGGGCATGTGAGAAGGAAGTATCAGCTTGACGACTGAACTCAGCCAACTTAAAACAAGGCCTCCAGGTTTAGCTAGCATTCTTTGGAAAGCTGAAAAAGAAAGATGGCTGTCGCTGTGCAAGATGGAACACTGCTCCTCATTTGTTATAAAAGAGAACAGCAGGATGGAGAGATGGCTCAGTGGTTAAGAACACTGACTGCTCTTCCAGAGGTCCTGAGTTCAATTCCCAGCAAGCACATGGTGGCTCACAAGCATCTATAATGAGATTTGATGCCCTCTTCTGGTGTGTCTGAATTTTACATAATAAACAAACAAACAAACAAACAAATAAATAAATAAATCTTTTAAAAAGAGAGAAAGAGAGAGAAAGGCATGGGGGAGGGTCCATCCAGTATCTACAGAAACTCAAGCAGGCTGATGATTCTGCTAACTTGAGTTCTCTAGAGATCACTGTTAGTTCTATAGGTTGGGTGGGTCCTGGTGTCACTGAACTCTCTGCAATTGCCTCCTATTTCCATCTTTCCCTGAGGATTCAAGTCTTCTCACCACCAGGGAATCCTTGGGGCTTGTTGCTGATTCAATGTAAATGCACCTGGAAAGAACCAGGTGCACCTGCTTTGCCTGGTCCCTTTGAGAGGATGTTACATTGATACCCTTGTCTCTACACTCCATTCTGTGATGGGTAACAAGGTGCAGCTGACAGATGACAGGAGGTGGTCACAGATGGTCAGAGGGCCTCTCACTTTGAGAAGAAGCTAAGGAAATCCCTGTGCTATAGTTTAACATCTCCCTCACCATCTACCCCATATTCTTGGGCATGCTCTGCTTTTTTGCTTGAGAAAGCTGACCAGTATCGACAGGGGTGGAAGTGAATGCTGGTGTTCCTTCTGGGATGCCCTGGTGAGAGAGAATCAAGGGAGTAAATGGAAACCCTCAACCAAAAGTTGTAGCCCCTTGGTAGCCTTCTCTAGCTACAAGCCCTCAACCTCCTATAGAACCCAATACAGATGCTTGCTCAGGTTCAGGTCGATGATGACCCCCACCTCCTGGAAAATTCACTTTCTTTTATGGTTTCTCTACACCCTAACTTGACCCTCCCAAACATTCTCTTCACTTCTAAACTGTCCCTAAGTCCCCAGGAACAGTCTCTGGACTGTTGGATCTACCGCTGGGTGGAATGAGGAAAGGCAAGATTTAGCTTCTAGCCTCACAGTCACCTTGCTCCAAACCTCAGACCTCCATGGTGCCGCACTCACTGCCTTGACAAGGGAAAACCCAGCTGGAAATTTGGGGAAAGTACAAGGGTAAAGAGCTGGATGATCCCAGCAGAGCCTGGACCGGCCAGCACAGTCTCTCACTCACACACACTGAACTCGCTTTACCTCTGATAGTACAAAATCAGTCCTGCACAGAACTAAAGACTCACTCAGCATCAAGGCAAAAAAAAAAAAAAAAAAAAAAAAAAAAAAAAAAAAAAAATCCTGAAACATGAGGGACAACACAAATTTCTTGAAGAAGTCTTTTCCCAATTGTCCCAGCCCCCAAATTTAATAGGACAGTCTAAACTTTCAGTAAAGCAAATATATATATATGAGGCTCCTTTGGTTTTATAACCTATTTATCTCATCCCTTTCAAGATTTGCTTGAGAAAGCAGACCAAGTAAGCAGCAAGGGTTTCAGAGTAACCATACTGGAAAACTACGACTTTGCTTTAAAAGGTATGTGTGTGTGAGTGCATATGAACATGCGTGTGTATGCCAGTGTGTTTTAGGTCCTGAGTGTCTTCCTCAACGAATTTCCAAACTCGTTTGTGAGACAAAGCTTCTCACTGAACCTGGAGCATGCTGATTGGGTAGACTGGCTGCCTAGTAATCCCAGGGGATACCCTTGCCTCTGCCTGACTAGCAGCACTGGGTTTATGGCTGCCTGCTACCGAGCCCAGATTTTTACACAGGCTCTGTGGATCTGAATTCGGGTGTTCATGCTTGCACGCAAACACTTTACCAAGTGAGCCATCTCTGCAATGTCTTTACAAGTATCTATGGGGGTTGTAGAGGTGGTTTGGTATATAAGAGCATTTGCTGTTAGTTTGTGAGAATGTGGCTCTGTAACAAATGTCAAAAAGCTAGGTATGGCCACACATGCCTGTTACCTCACAGCAGGACCAACAGCGTTTATTGAGTCTCTGGCCTCTCATTGGATCCTGTGAAACTCGGCCTCAAAAGGAGAGGTGAAAGGTCATCCGAGGAAGACACCCAACACTGACCTCTGACTTCCTCATGCATACATGTATACATGCACCCATCCACACAGGAACACATGAACCCACATGGTGGAGTAGTACTTTAAGTTTTCTTGCAATAACAAAAAGGGTGAGCGTGTAGCTTTCAGCATGCACTCCAACCCTGTTAGCGACTGGAGTCACATCTGTGCCAGAAAAGGTGGGTTACTGATAGTTTACTGATGTTGGCCATGGAGCTCCACAGAGACACCAAGTTCCTGGTGCCTGTGACAATCTACCTCTTAATTCTCTCTGCCTGGCTGTCACTTACACAAAATTATACCAAGGACCCACCCCCCCAAGATGGTAAAGTAAGCAGAGCCCCAATGCATTTAGGAAATCCTGAACCCAGAGCCTGAAAAGAGCAACTAGCTCAGGTCTAAACTAATTGTTCTTGTGACACACACACAAATATATAAAAGATATGCCTTTCTAGGCTGGGAAGTCAGGTAGGTGTCCTCCAGGTAGCATTCAAAACAACCAGTCTCCTAGCCCCTCTACTTGTGGCTTCTTGTAAGACTGATGAACTAGTTTCAATATCAACATTTGACTCATCTCACATAGGGAAATGCTGACAGAGCCAGGTGGAGGAGGGAGGTAGTGCTCCTGTCCCTAGGTGATCTTGACATCCCCCTACCCCCACCCCATGTTCCCATGTGATGTAGAACAAGCCTGCATCACAGATCACTTGTGACCCTGGGATGTTTTGCAAATCCACTCAGAGAGGAGAATCAGCATGATGCACTGTGGGCTCTGAGCCATGACCCTTTGACACCCTGGTTCCCATCACATTCCTGGTTCAGTCAAGGTCTTTGTCTCCTCTAAGAGATCCTGGCTGATTGAACAAGAGGAACCGGTCAGTTGGAACACTGGCACTTGCTGTGACTTCTGCAGTGTGGCTGAAGAGACTGGTCAGCATTCTGAGGGGAGAGTCCCAGGAATCAGACACCCCTCTTCTGATTTCAGTCTCCCCTTGACAGTGGGCGACCTGGCCCAGCCCTGGTGTCAAGTGATTAGTGGCTTAGGGGCCACTTACATGGCTATTAGCCCTGTGGTTGTTGACAAGCCTCATCTGAGGCTACACTACACGGCGCTCTGTGTGCCCGTGACACAGACTTACAGGCTCAACTGCTTGCTCTCTCCTGACATAATGGGCTGTGACAGAGTGACAGAACAGAGTGTTTGCATTTGTGCCCATAAAACCCTTGAGGAAATGGAGATCTCTCCAGAATCCAGTCCCAGGAGGGAGTTCGTGCAGATGTCGGCAGCCTCTACTGCTGTGAAAGTTGCTGCCAAAACGATCAGAGTCTGAAAACTGGACCCCAGAGCATGGTTCCTGAGACGTGGAGATGGAATGGGCTGGAGGGCAGAGACTCCATGACCCCTGAACCTGAGCTGGGGTTGCCTTTGTTCATTCAGATGTCAGCCGGTGTCGTCTCGACATGTCAAACTAATTTCGGTATTGGAACCTCAATGGGCCAACAGTAAGAAGTAGAAATCTTCCCCTTCCCCAGTCCCTGTAGCCCCCTTTCCTCATCTTTCTTCGTTCTATTCCATTCGCTGCACACACTCACAACTCCAGGAATTCATACTCAGAAAAGACTGCAAAACTCACTCAAGCTGGTCCAGTAACATCTGACCACTTCCAAGTGAAGGATGTGATGCAAGACAGATGAGAATTCGGACATCCTCTTCGTTTAAAGCCCTCCCAAGGGTTAGTTGTGTGGTGTTAGGCAAACCAGCAGAGATAAGATGGGCATAGTGGTGCCTGCCTGTGTACCCAGAGCTCAGAAGGGAAATGACAGGAAGATCAACACAAACTCAAGGATGACCTGGTCTGCCTTGAGAGTTCCAGGCCAACCAGAGCTAAGCAGTGAGCTCTTGTCTCAAAACAAAACTACAAGACAAGCCAACACCAGGCAAGACAGATACACCAACTAAACTGAGCAGAAGTGGACAATGCCACTCTGATTCTCTACCCGAGATTAGCACACGGGGCGGATGCTAACAAATAATTCTCAGAGTGCCCAGTCTGCTGTCTGCTTTTATAAGTTTATCAATACATACCACCTCTGTTCATTGACATATTGTCGGTAGTGGCTTTTGAACTACTATATCAACATTGAGTAATCGCCATGAAGATGATATGATAAAAACATGACAATATTAGCTACCTGGATCTTCACTTTTATAAATGTTCACAGATTCCTGCTGCAGAGGGTAATTGGTATGAGTTGAAGTGGCGTACAGAGAGACTTTGGATTGCTGATGAAGTTTCAGTGAAGTCCAAGCTGTACAATGGGCAAGTGTGGATCAAGAAGAGGGGTCATGTGACCATACTGGACTCAGAAACACAGGGCAGCAGATCTTTATGCCTTAGATCCAGGAATGGTGACATGCCTTTGATCCACAAAGGAGGCTGGGGCTGAAGAGCAGTGAGTTTGGGACAAACCTTGAAAAGAAGAAACTCCCAACCCCATCTGAAAACAAGATAGAGGAGCAGGAGTGGGGCAGGAGGAGAGAAAAGGGGGCGAGAAGGGTAAAGGTTCTGTGTCACCTCATAACAAGGGAAAATAAGTCTTCATCAACATTATACGCAGGCAAAGGCACTAACAATAAATATTTCACAAAGAAAAACAAAAGAGTATTTCATGCTGCCTCCAAAAGAAAACCCATAGTTCCAATTACTGCTTCTCCAATTACAAACAGTCTTACACATAATCTTCTCGGGCTAATTTTATTAGTTTGGGCACTGTTCACAATATCAGCCACAGAGGACTAAAAATCTGATTAAACTAATTTAGCCAACACAGAAAGGAGAAAGAGAGGCCCAGGAGACAGTATTCATTTGATGGCTACAATATACATATATATCTGAAGAGAATATTCCTGTAAGTCTCTACTTACGAATGCAAACTTCTTTAGGGTTTCGATTCAAAAAGCACTTGTTCTTGTGACTAAATAAACAGATACATCTGAATAGCTCGGTCTAAAATATTAACAGTCTTGCTGCACCAGAGGTGTTAGTCCTTGCCTTTCTCTCTGCCTTGCTTCTGTCAAGAAGCCATGGAGCATACATCCACGGTGCCTAGCTAACCATGTAATTGAGAACTCCCCACTCTCCTCACTGTGGGAATCTGTCAGTTAAGGTCTAAGGATACATACACGCCGCTATGAAAATGAACTTACACAAATCTGTCTGTGGATCAGGAGGGGCTGGGATGTAAGCCTACATTTTGCTACTTAATTGGCTGAGGCCGGCTTACCAGTGCACATGTGTGTTTGGGCGCTGGTGTGCTGTATTCTATGACAGACCTATTTAGTGAGAAGGAGGTGTTTTTCCCCCCAGATAATTGTTCAAAATCACGCTTTCAAAGTCAGGGTGATTCAAACTTGCCTGTCTGTATTTTGCAAATACTCTTACTTGGAAGGAATGCAAATATTTCCTATTTCTCATTCGATGCACAAGTTTGGGCATGCTTTTTCTTTCTTTCTTTCTCCCCTTCCTTGAGCAATGAAGGGGAAGAAATTCAAATCCCCTGGAGTTCAGACCATCCCTAGTGTGATTTACATGGTCCAAATCTTTCAGAGAATGTTTTAACCCCAATGCAAGCCCAGCAACCTCACTAAGAGCTGTTGAAACAGACCCTGCCAGTCAAACAAAACACCGGGACACAAAATGTCCTTTTACAAGGTGACTTGTTAGACATTAGTAGGTTAAGGTTGTTGAGGAGAGGTCCTCCCCTGTGTGTATGTCCCTGGCAACACACACTAAGTGAATGCATAGAATACTAAGGAACCCCAATCTATCCATCTACTACACCCTTTGTGTGACTGACACCTCTCATTCCAATCTATTGAGTTTAATTGCCTGCTGAAATTTCATATGATCATTTTGGCTTGATCCTGTGCTGGTAACCAAATGTGTGCTTTTGAGTTCCTGAATACAACAGGCAGGGTATTCACCAAAGACAGCATTTCAAGCCACTTCTTCCATAATCTGGCTCTTATATTCTACCCTTTCTTTCAGTAGCATGCTATGTTTAAAAGGGAAATGGTCACCCTTGCCTTTTGTCCTTGGTAACACTTTTGTGTGTGTGTGTGGGGGGGGTTCTCCCTAGCAGAACAAACCGTATAGAACCCAAATCAGCAGAATGTTTAAAGGAGCCTTTTTTCTTTTTCTATGGATGGTATCTGGCAGAGTGGATGGAAAAAGAGCTTTGAGGTCATCCCACTGTCATGTCTTCCCTAAAAAATGATCGACCCCCTCTCCCAGTAGGGTAGGAGTCACTTCTTATATATGAAAAGGATATTGTTGCAGATTTACATGGCACAGAGTGTGAAAATCATCTGGACCACAGTAGGTGCTGCATGGCCAGCAGTCTGCTTTGTCCCTGATTCCCTTGACTGTGCTCTCAAGACCTCTATTAGCATCTTGTTTTCTCTTTGTATTTTTAAATGTCCATGTAGCGATCCTAAGATGGTTGATGCAAGTATTAGCATTAGTCACATCCTAATAAAAGAGTTCAGAGACAAGAAAGGAGCCACTGAAGG
The DNA here is from genome assembly GCF_963924665.1 of Micromys minutus. Classification (NCBI taxonomy): domain Eukaryota; kingdom Metazoa; phylum Chordata; class Mammalia; order Rodentia; family Muridae; genus Micromys; species Micromys minutus. The sequence continues at coordinate 37,645,492 of NC_137959.1, read as the reverse complement.
TAGCTGACACAACCAGTCTACCACAGTGACCCACATATACACCAGCTGTCAGCAAAGTTCTGTAGAGCAGAGACCTCACAGTTAGGTTCTGTCTCAATACCAAGACACAGGAAGAGGTTTATGGAGGATTCCAAGGCCTAGAAAGTTCTATGGTCTAGCACTAAAAAGTAGTCTCATAACAAAGAACTGCTTAGCACAGATCTGCATGGATCTGTACATACAGAATGCTAAAGGCAGGGCTAATCCTAAGACCTTGTAGGATTCTGTCTTATTGTCCTGAGGAAAGTACAAAGTCTGGATATGGGGTGGGCCTCGTATATTGTTAACTGAGGCCAGTCCTAGAGAATTAAAGGATTATACAATCTCTTACAAACTCTAGAGGAATTTCAAGACTGTCCCAACCTGCTCCTCTATTTCAAGAGGGGAAAGTGAGTCCTGCAAAAATACCTCTTCAAACAGCTACCATTTTAGTAATGGAACTAAGTCTATTCATTTCATATTTTGAAAGATGAAAATATGTAGATCTAGCCTCATTTTGAAGTCAAGATTTTGGTCCTGGTCTGAAATGCTGTGTTTCCTACAATGGGACACCTGGCTAAGCCATCATTGTCACCAACAAGGAGCCTGAGATAGAAATAGTGCTTTCTCTCTTTCTTTTTAAATTACATTTTAATGAGTAAATAAAAACTATGAGTATTTTAATTGTGGTTAGATAGCCAGTCACGCAGCACAATTAACTGTGGAAACTGAGGTTTGTCTATGTGTGGCTAATACACGTGGAATTTAACAGACCTTCTTAGAGCCAAGAGAACTGAAACCATTCAAAGGGCATTGTTGGGAGTAAAACTTAGTAGCGGAAGAGTTTACCAGGAATAAAGGGCTGACAGCTGTGAAGGACATGAGTCCCATTTAGCACATGGCCTGAGTCTTTCCCTCTAACTTGGAGTTAATATGACCTAGCACGTAGTAAAGGTTTAAAACCGGAGGCTTGGAAGTACAAGGGAGACTGTGGTCCTGTGTAGACTTAGTATTAGGGAACAAGGTGGTCACTAGTGGAATCACCCCATAGTACCTCCTGCTGTTTGCACAAACACAATTCTGTATTCCAATTAGAACACTTAGTGCAACTTCCCAAGTAAAGAAAGGAAACCCCAGACCATCAGGGGTCCCCATAACTTCTTGGATATCTTCTTTTTTTGGGTGCAGTGGCACACAGTCTTAGAGCAGGGTACTTTCCGATGCCTCTGAGAGCTGTTTGCATGCACCCTTAGAGACAGGTTCTGTCCAATGCCTTTGGGGAGTATCAAGAAGATCCGATCAGTTTCCCCCTTCTAGGTTAGAAAGATTCTGTCAACAAACGCACTGGAACTCCAGCCAAATTCAGCTGATTTCAGAAGAACTCCTCTATCCTGCCCCTAACACAGTCCTGTGCAAAGCAGGCGGAGCAGAAATCCTTGGCTGATACTTGGTCTCAGGAGCCAAGCAACAGAGAAGAGAAGGTCCCAGTCACCTGCCCTGAGCAGATACACATTCATATCCTGTCACTGATGGTGTTACGTTAGTAATGGCAGTAGCTTTTGCTGAGAAGCAAATCAATGCCCAACTAATAGGACAGGAAAACGAGAGGCTGAAGTAAATGGACAAATGAACTCCATTCAGAGGGTGTGGCTGGGAATGTGAACAGTTTGATTCACTTCTGTCTGTTCCCTCTTTTGTTTTTCTGCTCCACAATGACAGGAATTCTTTTGGTTTTGTTTTTTTAATGCAGAGAGTCTTCACATGCTTAGGTACACCCTGTACCTACTTTTCAGGGTGTCCTGTAAGAATAGGGACTAAAAGCTTCTCCAAGAAAGGAACGAAGCAATGCTCTAGTGAGAGCACACTGGAGGAACCGAGCAAGGGCCAGGCTTTCTTGAGTTAATCTTTGCCCACATTCCACCTCACGCTTTGCTTGGGATCTGCAGCAGAAATAAGGGAACCCCAGGACCTTCTGAGGTCATAACTAACCAGGCAAATCAATGTCATCTGTTGGAATCTGGGGTCTTTGGGAGACACTGCAAGGATGTCTTCTTCTCAGAGAGAGGTTGTAGCTATTTCAGAGCCTGTGCCTTACAGATAAGCACCATATGCTCACACACACACACACACACACACACACACACACACACACACACACACACTCCATATACACCCCTACCACCATTTCCCCCAGATCTCTAGTTCTTGAATATATATTGTTGGAAGAGCAGGGTTCAAACAAATACTAGACTCAGGGATCTGTAAAGGGAACAGAGTCAACCCTTTAGGGACCAAAAGAGACAGATCAGCTTCCTAGAGCTGCATGGAGACACAGCATAGGTAGTAGCCTTGTTGACTTGAGACTCGGTGACTTTTGACTGTCCCTGGTCAGATGACATTTCTCTAGTGAGCTGACATGCTAGAGACAAAGCAATAAGGCAAACACCAAGGGAGGGCATCTGCCAGCCAAGCACTTCAGTTTTGGTTGTAACAGAGGTCCTGGGCAGGGGTGGAAGTGACTGTATATCTTAGGAGACCCAGCCAGCTTGCTGCCCTTCATTTCCATTGGAACCAAGCACGAAGGAGACCCAATAAAACTGGTCCTATGAGGGGGAAGAATAACATTTTAAGTAGTATTTCTAATAGACAGAGCTAATGTAGGCAAGATCAAATATAACCTGCTAAGCTCAGGTATTATATTATTATTATTATTATTATTATTATTATTATTATTATTATTATAACTATTAGGTTTTGGTATCACATTAATCCAGGAGTTCATCTTCTCTTCTCTAGTACAGATGTTAAAACTTGGAAACGGAAAGCCAGGCTGCTTCCGGGTTGACGTCCATAAAGGAGTCCCAGATGGAGCTGCAAATGGCCAAGTTGAAACTTCTTTTCCACACTGTGCCTCTCCTTCTCTGCCTGCTGAGTCCCTACAGAAATTACTTGCTCAGCCCGTCCTCTCAAGTTTCACCACCATGTGCTGGGTGGCTCCATTAGTCACAGACCCACACATGTCACATGCTCCGGATCTGAGATTCTGAGCACACGCATCCCTGAGTGCTGGGAGTGGGTGAGGGCCTGGGGTACCAAGAGCAAAAGTTACCGCTTTGGTTCTCATTTCAGAACTACTCAAAAATGAAGATCAGAAAGAGGTAGGTGTGTTTCACAGATGCTGTTGAGATTAAAGGGTTCACGGAGTTTTGCAAGGACAAAAGCCCATGCTCACTCATCTGTTTAGTCATTTGCTCCTGGGTCCACTCCTTCGCCTGAGAAAGAACTTTTGACTGCCTGCCCCATGCGGAGAATTTGGTGGGGCTTACAAGGGTAAAGAATAAAGAGGTGAAGTCCACGGAGGTGGAATAGTGAGAGTTTTCAATGTTTCAGGACTAGAGGAGGGCCACTAGGAAAACACGCTAGGGGAATGTTGGGGCATCCTCATGTAGAGGCTTCACAAAATTCCCAAGCACTGTAGGGTAACAGGCAGGAGGGAGCCAGTTATGGGGGGGTTACCCAGGGAGAGGGTGGGGGGACAGGGAGACATATGTCAGCTGGCACAGTTGGAAGAAAAGATTATGGCCTTATTCTAAGGGACCTTCTGGGCCTGAAGAACCATGAGTCTTAGCTATCCTCCCCAAGACTGCCAGAGGGCTAAACAGTAGAAGCCTGGCACTATATCATCTTGCTCACAAACTCAGCTGGTTTCATGCTGCCTGCTGATAAAGCCCCTGCCTGGGCTAGGCAATCCACTTGTAGAACTATCAATACTGGGCTTCAGGAAGTGTGGACCAACAACTCTAGTCCTTGGGTTCTGACCATGTGTGACCTACACACTGTATGATAGACTCACAGATCACTGAGTCCCACTCTTCGGCCTGGACCGCCATTACCTCATCAGAGTCCCTAAGTTTCGGCAGTCTTCGAGCTTGCTTTAAATAAAAACCAAAGTGAACGCTTCATGAATCTCTCCTTAACAAATCACATGCCTTTATTTATACATATGTGGAGAAGGGGTGGTAATCTCGGCTGAGGATTTTACCCACTATGGGGTCCCTACCTCATCCTCAATCTAGTCTTGGAAAATGAGGCTGCACATCCTAGTTGAGCCAGCTTCTGAGGCACCCTGGCCTTTCCTAAGACTCTCCAGAAGCCTGTGCCTGTGGGGGATGGAAGAGAGACACACGTTGCTGTTCAATTAAGATGTTTATTGGTGTGCTGTGACACAGGAAGTCCTCCTAGGTTATAATCTGGAAGGTGGTTCATTTATCTACAGTGTGTCTTGCTACAGAATCATGTGAAATGCTGATTCTTCAACATGAACACCAAAGAACTGCCTTTTCCTTCCTTTCCTTTATAAAGTTATTCACGAGACAGAGCTTTGCAGGACTCAGTTGCTGTGTGAGGAGATAGGGCATCCCTCCCTTGTTTTCTGTCTTTGTTTTTCTGGGTATTTGTCTTGGTTCGGTTTGGTTTGGTTTGGTTTGGTTTGGTTTGGTTTGGTTTGGTTTGGTTTGGTTTGGTTTGGTTTGGTTTGGTTTGGTTTGGTTTGGTTTGGTGTGGTGTGGTGTGGTGTGGTGTGGTGTGGTGTGGTGTGGTGTGGTGTGGTGTGGTGTGGTGTGGTGTGGTGTGGTTTGGTTTGGTTTGGAGTCAAAGTCTTGCTTTATAGCCCTAGTTGGCATTTACTAGGTAACCCAGACAGACCTTGAACTCGCAGCAGTTCTCCTGTCTCTGCCTCCCTCATCTTCAGTGGCACTGGAGATGTGTGGCAATGTGTATGTTATTTACTGTGCTGATCTAGGGTAGTGGATGAAGACATGGCTTCATGATTTCTCAGTGCGGGACAGTCTGTAAAAACCTTAGTGTTCGACATCGATGTGGCATGCATGAGCTTTGTCTTGCCAAAGGAAAGAAAGCCTGGCAATGTCCCTTGAAATAGTCCCAGGGTTGATTAAGCAGACTGAGATAAAGAAGTCAGAAGAAATAAAAACACAGCTCCACGCAGTTTTCCCGGCTGGAGATAGAGATTGTCCAGTTCTGTTGATGAGGGGTGGGGGTCGGACCTCAGCTCAGAAGCCCAACCCCTGACCCCATATCTGTACAGGAACCTGTGTTCTTCAAAACACCCCAATACATCCCGGATTACTTCTTCACCTTGAAACCCTGGTTAACAAGAGAGGACTTGGAAAAGCAAACAAACCCAAGGCAAACAAGGAAAACAACAAGAAACCAGAGCAGGCTAGCATATAATGCAGGAGGCTTAGACCAGGAAGAAAGAGAGAAAGCTCAGAGGGGAAAAATGGGGAGGGAGGAAGAAAGAGGGTGTAAGAGTAGAGGGTCTGGAAGGAAGAAAGAGGAAGTGAGAGATGAGGAAGAGGAGGGCTGGAGGGGAAAGGATGGTACGCAAAGGGCCTGGGGACTTTGCTCAGTTGGTAGCAATTGTCTAAGTTACAAGGTCCTGATGTTACTCATTGCTGTAATGCCTGCCTTCATGAGCTATAGGGAGTTCAAAGACACAGAAAGAGGAGAGAAACTGAGGAAGGGTGGAGAGGAGAGGGGAGACAGGGAGACTAGAGGGGGGAAGGGGAGGAGAGAGAGTGGAAGAGAGTGAGAAGGCTTCTCGGTTTCTCATCCCTCAATGTACTATTTCAGTTGTTTGAAGGAAATGGCAGACCCTCTAAGGACATTTAAGAGTTCATTATTTCCTGGCTCGGTTTGTTTGTTTGCTGGTTTTTTTTTTTTTTTTTTTTTTTTTGTTTTTGTTTTTGTTTAATTCCTTCAAAAGTCAGGCTACTTCTAAAAGAATTCTGGGTTTTTGTTTTGTTTTGTTTTTTTCCCCTTCCTTTTATCACCTGCCTGGTCCACCCAGCTGCTTCTACCAGGGAAAGGCAGCACCAAATGCCACCCTGACAGCCAGACTTTTTGCACAGCGGTTTAATTACTCATTATGAGATCCCATCAACAGGAGCTCTGGTCTGTGGTTTTGTAATAAGGGCTGTTATCTTTCCTAAGACTTTCAATTCCTTCACTGGGGGTGTGGGGGGGGAGCTGTGGCAGAAATGTCCGCCACCCCACTTTCCACAGGAAAGGAGCGAGCGGGATGATTTTAATGCGCGAATCTGATGCCATTAACAATGCTGACAGCTGTTTAATCCCAGTAGAAATAACAGCTGAGTCCCAATTGCAGAGGGGAAAAAATAATTAACTCTTCAGTGGGTTTGGAGGAAGGAATCTTACGAATCAATTATGGGGCCCTATCCTTACCTGCGGTTTTTGTCAATTATTCAGCCATTCAGGGCCATGGGTTGGGGGGAGGAGCTCCTTGGCGAATAAAATGAAGCCCTTGAAGGCAAAGAGACTTGTTAAGTCCAGAGCACAGATTTATTAAATGGGCCTGTTCTTGAAGTTCACCATTAATTAAACTAAAGAACCATATATATTTTTTTCCTCTTCACATTTCCCCAGAATCTCTGAACATAATGAAGTGAAAGAAAAAAGGAAACAGTGAAAGAGAGAGAGAGTTAGTCACCTGCTGGCAGGGAGGAGAGCTGAGCTGACAGGTTCTGTCGCTAAAACAGAAGCACATGGTGGGACTAGAGGCAGTGCGTCCCTTTACGACATGTGCTATCTAATTTAGACGAACCATGTAGACACCTGGCGACCACAGTGAGTTTGTTGCTTTTCTCTTGAGCATCCAGGCTCTTTGAGGTTCAAGTTCTCTTGCCTGCCCAACTGCCCCCCAAGCACACCCCCAGTTTGCTAATACCCTTACTGTTACTATCTCTGTTGCTTTTAATTTGTAAAATGTTAGAGATATAAATATGCCTGATTAAGATCCAGCTCTGAAATATGTGGTGCTCACTTAGCGGCTCCTGGATAATAAAGCACTCCTGGATCCTCTCCGTTCCTTTCTAATGGGAGACTCCCGGCAGATGTCTTAAGCATCCTACGGTACAAACAGTAACATTGCATGCATTTAAATTTGGCTCTTTGTCTGGATACCCCCCTCCCTAGTGCAGCAGCTGATGGCCCCTGGTGAGTGGAGGTTCCTCTGGCAATGACATGGCTCTGCCACAGAACGTGGCTGGGACGTGGGGAGTAACAACCCATTCTCTACAGAGGCTGCTGGAGGTAAGGAGGGACCTTTATCAACTGAGTTAAACTCACAGGTGGCTGGAGGAGGTTCCCTGGCAACAGCAGGCAGGGCTGTGGTGAAGGTTCAGGAAGCATCCCCAGTTCCTGGGCTCTTGTCCCCAAAGTACTGATGGGAACACTGAAGTCTTGACGGGGGTGGGGGTGGGTGGGAATGGGCAGGCTGCGTCTTGTTGGCATTCCATTTAAAAGTATCTGGGCAGAGATGCCTATAAACTCCCTCGGTAAGTTTTTCAATCCAAACTCACAAGGGAAGGCTAGTACCCAACAGTTGAACTTGACAGGGAACGATCTAGGGAGCAACTGGGCTCACTCGGTACCCATTTCGTTTTCTTCTGACCTTCAAGGAACGTTTACCATGTGACATGGGAGAATTGTGAGGATGGACTTTCACGGTCAACTTGATAGGATCCAGAATCACCTGGAATCACCTAGAAGTGCATTTAGGGGAGTTGTGTCCAGAGAGGATTAAGGGAAAACCAACCCTGAGTGTCAGCAACACCATCCAACAGGCTGGGACCCAGGACTGGACGGACAAGCTAGCAAGCTGGACACCAGCAGCCTTCATCCTTTACTTATTGGGACATGTGACACGAAGCCACCATACGCCTCACGCTTCTCACACCCCAGGCTTTCCCTGCCATGAAAAAGGACATCCCTGAACTGTGAGCCCCAGGAAACCCTTCTTCCATCAAGCTGCTTCTGTCAATTAGTTTGCCATGGCAACTCATAAAGTAGCTCACACATGTCCGGATGGTGGGGCACTCTTCCCCCCTCCCACCCACAGATATAGCCCGTGACCTTGTCACTAAGCAGCCTTCCTCTTGGCTGTAGCAATTTGGCTTCGGGATAAAGTATGGGACTCCTACAGGGCTAGAAGCCAACCTTGACTTTGGCCCAAAAGCACCTAAGAAACATTCTAAAACTTGCCATTCGAGCTAATACCCAAACTACTAGGACCCGCCACAGAACGGCTGTGGAATTTCTGAGTCCCCCACCTCCCCACACACAGTGATAAGCCGGGTTTCTCAACAACACAAACAAAGGCTCCAAATGGGGAGAAGGGGGGAGATTTCACACTTGAGCCTCTCACTGGGCTCCCAGGACTCCATCTGATCAGAGAGTGTTCTTTCTTGCTACACACCTAAAGGAAACAGGGTCAGAAACATGGCTCAGTAGGTAAAGGTGCTTGCTCCTGAGCCTAAGGGTCTCCCTTGATCTCTGAGTCCCACATGGTAGAAGGAGAGAACCAACCGACCTCCCCTCCTTAGGTTTCTTCTTGCCTGTCTAGATATTTGCTGTGGCATTAAGGTGCACACCTCTCTGCAGGACACACAGACAGACAGACAGACACATATACACACACATTAAATAATAAAACACATAAATAAATGTAACAAAAATTTAAAATAGGGAAGAGGACTAGGTAGCTCAATTTCTTCCTTCCTTCCTTTTTTCCTTCCTTCCTTCCTTCCTTTCTTCCTTTCTTTCTTCCCTTCTTTCCTTTAAATTTTAAGAAACTGCCTTCACCCACAAAGGGGTTGTGTGACAAACATTTGGAGTCCCTTCTTATGGTAATACTGCACTCGACAAATGGCTCGGCTCCGATCCAACTGAACATAATAAAACGAAACAATCTGTGAGCTGTCTCCAATAGCTTTCATCTTCACCATGCTAATGATTTCAAAACCGATGAGCAGAGCTGGAAAGGGCAGATGAAAGGAAGGACGCCATGACTGGCTCTGCCTGGCCAGTCCTCAGCATCCGCAGCATCCGCAGCATCCGAAGCATCCGCAGAGGTGCCTGCTTTTGGTACCCTGGTTTTCCATGGGGCTTTAAGAAAAGGAGACCCCATGACTGCCATGCTAGACTTTATGTGGGCACTTAAGACAGTCAGATGATTCCCATACACATGTTAACTATGTCAAAGTAGAACTTGTCTGTGGCATTGGTGGGGGCTTGCTGGGGAGTTGTATGGTCACTTCCAGGACCTGGTTGCCCTGGATATTAGCTACAAGGCTTGTGTCCATTTCCTCATTGTGTCCCACATCCAGAGCATGTGGTTCCTGTCTGGGGTTGGACATCATCATTCCCTAGGCTAGGAGGATGGTGTTAGGATAGTCTAGAGATCACTTAGACATTCATTCAGTTGCTCATTCACTCACTTCTGCACGTGAATCCTGCCCTACAGGTCACGCGTGTACTTGGGCCAAGAGTCTTTTAAATAGATGAGCAAGTCTCACACTGTGATCTAGAGATCTCAGAAGAAAAGAAGCTTCTATAGCCACCTACATGTGGTTAGAATCTTAAGCTGTTTGCTAAGTCAAAGTTGAAGTCAGAGAACTGAAGCCGGCTAGGGAGAGAAGGTTCTAGATTCTTTCTTCCTTCTCTCGAGCTAGCTGCATGTCCCAGGGCACTGCAACACAGCCTCACACAGAAGCCCAGCCATCCTGCCCCTGACCTCCTTTACAAACCTCACAGATGGGGGTCTCCTGAACCAGCTCCTGGCTGAGCCTGGTGACCCCACCTGACCCTCCCAAGTCTGAATGTCAGTGTGATTCCAGTCTTAGTTTTTTTTTGTGTGTGTGTGTGTGTGTGTGTGTGTTTTCTCCGAAAGCCTGGGTGAGTGTCAATGGTGGAGTTCGGGCATGGAAGGGGTAGAGGATGGGAGAGGGTGGACATTACCCATCACCTGCTCATAGCTGCCTGTGTTCATTTGGAACCAGAGACATTTCCTTCCTACCAAATACCTCTAGGCATCAGTGGGCTTCTTGGAAAATGAAGGTGAACTTGAGGAAAGACGCTGAAACACACATGCATCTTGTGTCTCAGGGGCTGGTGAAACACTATAGGGATTGTTCTCGAAGGGAAGGAGGGAAAGTAGATTTGAAGGAAAGGGTTGGAGTAACTGGTGTATGGCACACACCTTGTGGTGAAGATACTAATGATAGTTAATTACACACACACACACACACACACACACACACACACACTCTAGTTATGAACTCCTCCATCATACCAGGCCCCCTGTGCTGATATGACACCTGGGAATTCATCCAGTTCTTACAGCAACACTGGGAGAGGGGCACCCCATTCCCCTTTTCCCCCATTCCCTCATTTTCTTCTACTTGACAGGCTTGGAAGTTGAAGTTGAGGCACAAGGTCTGGTAAGTAGTTCAGCAAATCAGACCCTAGATCACCATTTTTAACAAAACAAACTTGCAACACTGTTAAAACCCCTCTGAAAGCTGAAAGTCTTCCCTCCTTTATCTGGTATTCCTTTTTTTTTTTTTTTCAAACATGACTTTGGAAATAATTAGAGTAAATGTGTATCAGTCTGTGATTGTCATGTTCAGTTTGGCCTTATTTTAGTAAGAGAAATTGTCAGAAGCATCCTAATTTTCAATAAAAAGGAAATAGTTAAAAGAAAAAAAAAACCTAGACATAGTGGAGGCTGTAGACATAGTTCAGGGGTTAAGAGCACTGGCTTCTCTTTCAGACGGTCCAGGTTCAATTCCCAGCGTCTACGCGACTGCTCACGACCATCAGTAATTCTAGTTCCAAAGAATATGACTCCCTCTTCTGGATTCTGTGGGAACTGCAGGCATGCATGTACCACACAAACATACAGGGTAAAAATAAATCAAACTAAAATAACAAAAGCAAACAGAACAAAACCTAAAAACAACAAAGGAACCAACAAAAACCTAGGCCTGGAACAGGCTATCAAAGGATATCCTGTAGCCTCAGCAATTCCAATGTCCGAGGCAGAAGGATTCGACGCTCCAGCCCAGCCTCACCTCCATACTTAGACTCTGTCTCTGAATAAAGAGAAATGGGTCAGAGACGTAGCTCAGTGGTAGTACCTCACTTAATGTATATAAGGTCCTTGGCTCTATCCAGAACTGCAAGACACAAACAGTAACAGTAATACAATGAAAGGAAAAGAATAAAAATATAGCCTTCGAAGAAAAGAAAATGAATTTCATGCCAGGTGTGGTAGCTTATACCTGCAATCCCAGTCCTTGGCCAACTGAGGCAGGAGGATAGCCTGGGCTATATAGGACATTTCAGCCCAGTTTGAGCTGCAGAGCCCATCTCTGCCTTGAAAGCAAGCAAGGGTTGGAGAGATGACCCAGTACTTGCTTCCAAGCTAGAGGGCCACATGTGGTGTTCCTGGGATTCACATCACAAGAAAGCAAATGGACAAGTGTCATGCTCCTTTCCACACAATAAACAATAAATAAACAAGAAAAACAATCAAAACAAAGTAGCCCAAAAAAGTGTCAAAAAACTATATAATCCTGTAAAGGTGAGAAACAAAATAGAAATTTCTACAGAGTAAAATTCTAGTATGTGTAGATGTCATGTTCAGGGTGCATCAAAAAAAAAAAAAAACATTGTAAAAAGAGAAGAAGTAACATTCTTTCTTTTTGGTTCTACTTCATGAACAATTTACTTTAGGGTATAACCTGCAGCATTTCTTAGCCCAAAGTCTCTTATTGCAGTGCCTTGAGAAAACTCAACTGGTTCTGTTTTTCTCTTCTGATTCTTCTAAGATATTACACGCGGAAAAATATGTTCTCTTTGTGGCTTTTTAATATGTCAGTTGAGCAGATAATGTTGGGTATTTTAGCTCATGGAAAGGAAGAGATTGCAAGTGGAAAGGTATTCTATTCTCCAGCCTAATCACACAGTGTGTCTGTCCAGAGTTGGTGAAGCAGGCAGATCCCCCTGCTGATAACTTGTCCATACCTGTTTTTGGGCTCAAAACTACATCACAGCTCCTCCCTCCTCCAGCTCTATTTTATAGCAATCTGAGTCCAAATTCAATCACCTGCTTTGTCCAATTGTATGAGCCATGGCAACTCTGCTTGGGAAAAACTTATACTGTTAATCTAGGGACTGTTCCTGTACCCGCAATAGGATCAAACAAATGATCCGTAAGCTTCCATAAGTGACAGAGGAGACAGAGGAACAGGGTCCCTGTTTTAAGAGTGAGCTGCTAGCTGGGATCATACCACAAGGTGACACAGAAACTCAACAGCACCGGAGCCAGTGGCATGTCTTGTTCTATAGACATCAACAGACCAGAAGCCTCTCAGCGGCGAGCACTAGACTGTAAATCTGAATGGGCAGCTACTTTATTAGGCATTTTAAAATCCACTCAGTGATCAAGAGTGATTTAAACATTTTTTATTTATTATTACTCTGAGTGTGTGTGTATGTGTGTGTGTGTGTGTGTGTGTGTGTGTGTGTGTGTGTGTTCAAACAACAACTTTCAGTAGTTTGTTCTTTCTTTCCATCTTGGAACCTGGAACATCTCAAGGGTCCATCAAGGGTGCCTCTTTTTAATTTTTAAATGTTTTTGGCGTTGTTATGATTGCTTCTGTCTTACTAGTGAATAATTTTTAGGTACCTAAGGTTCCAATGACAAAGAGGCAAAGATGAAACTGGAAAGCAGGATTCACACAAAACCCAGTTTAGGCAAATCTCATAAGGGTGGCTGGCTTTGGAAAAAAATCCCTCACCTGGGGTTAATACAAGTGCCCTATGAACTTGGGCAAGTCACCCTCTTTAAGGCTAAGCTTCTGCATCTTAAAACAAAAGTGTCAAGACATGTTCATGTGTCTGGCACTTAGTGCAGTCAGGATCTGGTACAACCTAAAGACTCAATAAACGTTGGCTCTTAATAGATTTAACATTACATCACTGCAACTCCTGGGGAAAGAGCACATCCCAACACAAGAGCCATAAGCAAATATCCGACTCTGCGTCAGTAGTGCAATGGTGATCTGCCCTCCTTAGTGTTGAGAGGTGAAGTGACTGCCTTCTGCAATGGAATTTGAAAGGAAGGTGGATTGATGGGTGGATGGAGGGATAAGTGGGCAGAAAGGCAGGTAGAGAACAGTGTTATTTACAGGTTGTAGTGGTCCTTGTGTGAGTAATATAATGCTTTCAATCTGTGTGTATGAGAGGAATATTTCACAGTAGCAGACCGCTTGGGAGACTGGCACACTATGTGGCAATAAAGAATGAAATACTGTGGGACAGTCCCAAGGCAGAGTGGTAATAAACAAGCAGTAAGAGACTAAATAAGCCCCCCATTTATCTGACACTCAAGGTCGGAATCTGACCACCTATGGAGCTGGAGAGTTAACTCAGTGGTTAAGAGCTTTTGCCATTCTTGGGGGAAACTGGGACCTAAGTTTGGTTCCCAGCACCCATACTGGGCAGCTCAACACAAACTGTAACTCATCTGACACCCTCTTCTGGACTCTCTAGGTACCTGCACGCATATGCGCACACACATACACACAGACAAATGAACAAACAAACAAAAAAAAAAACCCAAATCTTTAAAATAATAATATAAACATATGGTCTAGAAAGCAGAATAGTCTCTAGTTCTTCATGGTGACAGGCTTTGTCAGTGAGAAAGGGATTTGAGGGAACTTCCTGGGGAGCTGGTAGTGCTCCCAGCTTTGATCTAGGGGGGTATTTACATGGGTACATTAGCAAGTCAACACCTCACTGAGGTGTGCATTTAGCTTGTGAATACCTCACTGTGGGTAAGACACATCTCAGTGTAAATTCTGACTCAAACAGCTCACCGTTTCTGAATGCCCTTTTCTTTCTGCACCAGGCATTCTTTCTAGGCACTTTCTGATGCGTTCACTTGGAAAATCATTTCAGAGAATTGTCTGGCAGAATACATTATTTAAGCCTTTCAATGCAATGAGCAGTGAGCGATCTTATTCTTAGGAAATGGCTGTCATCTTTTGAGAGTAAGCTTGGCCTGGAAGGAAATCGTGAGAGTGGGAAACTACTCAGCCTCCCAGCCTGGTCCAGTGACCTCAGAGTCTTCTCACCATTTCTTTACAAACAGGTTGCTTCCATAACAAACAAAATCTCCCTCTAATCCCAAGTCTTCACCCTCTAGTATGATGTTGTAAGGATGTAGGGAGAGGCCAACTCTAACACACCTCACCCAGAGAATCACCTGTGAGATAGATATCAAGGGCTTGGCTCTCCCTCCTTCCAGGAGACAGCTCGGTGGAGAGGGCAAACGTTTCTCGTTCCTCTTTCCAAAGTTTTTCCTTGGCCTGATCAATAGGTCAGAGATAGAAGACATATCAACAGCATCCTGGAAAGAGGTCCTGTTGGTGGGTGTAGCAATTGTCTCTGGCCACAAAGACCTGGCTGCTGGGTCTATTCCCAATCCCTGCTGGCTTGCTTTGGTACATGTTTGAAAATAACCTAAAGGTGGTGTAACTCCAGGATGTCTGCTACATTATCAGAAGGAGAGGAGCTGTAGAGTTATACTGAGGTCAGAGTAGAGATGACAGGCTGAGGTCTGCCGTCACTAGGAAGACTTTGGGATACTTGCTCAAAGTGCAAAGCCTCCTTGTTTCTTTCTAGACTCTCTGAGTCCACGTATCTTGGAGCAAGCTCCAGAACATGCTTATTTTAAGAAAACTGTTCTGGGGATTGTCTTGTACAATTAAAGCTGCAAGATCAGAGCTATAGAAGTGGCTCAACAGTTAAAAGAACTATTGCTCTTTACAGGGCCAGAGCTTGGTTCTTAGCACCTATGTCAGGTGGCTTACCACTACCTGCAACTCTACCGTCGGGGGATCCAGCACCCTCTGCGGCTACCTACATACACACGTGCATAACACATACACACATGCACACAAATAAAACTAAGATCGTGTTTTTTTGCTTGTTTCAAGATCAAGGACATTTTGTGAAGAGTCTCTTCAGGACAATACATCTGTCATTTGTTTCTTCAACCATCCTCTCTGTCAATCTACTGCTTCATTCAAACACTTACCTATGGATCCGTGTACTCATCTCTCATAATCCATATATGACTTCCTCATCCATACATCATTCTGTATATCAATGCACCTATCCGTGCACCCATCTATGCACTCACCAGGCATTCACCTGCCTATTAATAAATAGATCTATCTATATATCCATTCACTTGAATACCCACATATACATCCATCCATCCATCCATCCACCCAGCTACCCCTCCATATGTGTATACAAACATGCATCTGCCCATCATATATCCTTTCATCTAACCATATATCCATCTGCCTATCCATCCATCTGTGCATCCATCAATCATATAGTTGCTTAATATTATCTTTATGCCACACCAGTGATTGCTATTTTCTTTGCTGCTTAAAGATAGACAGATAGACAGACAGACAGATGATAGATAGATAGATAGATAGATAGATAGATATACAGATAGATAGACAATAGATTCCTCCAAATCAAGTAGTTTTGCAGCAATTCACCTATATAATTGCCAATTCAGTTATATTACTATCAGCAAAATAAACTCAGAACACTTACAATACTCTTTTCCTGCACTGGTCTCAGTAACTTATGCATGCCTTCTTCTGCCTGTGATCACCATCCCTATACAAAAGTCACATAGGCCTTAGAAGAGCATGACTCCATGATACCGCAGAGTGCATGACTTGAGACTCTTTTCAGGGACCATGTACCTTTAACAGGGAACACCTGAGTCCCGGGAGTCTGCAGGTCAGCCAGCACAGATCTATGGAGCTGATTACTTTCTGAGACGGCCAATTACAAGTGAGTAATTTCTTTCCCCCCAAGGTACTCTCTGGAGAATACACTATAGATTCTACTGTTTCCAGGAAGCTAAGAGGATTTGGGTACCAAAGCAAACCCCATCCATTGTGAAGTTCTTTGAACATTAGGCTTTCTTAGGAGCTCTGCTTCTATAGAACAACAATAACCACAGAGGCAAAGATACAAGAAATGACAGTAGTTGGTTAACAAGAAGAAATAAAAGAAATGATGCAGTTCTTCTGGGGTTGAGCCCTGTAGATCTCCACTAGAGTCATGAAACCCAGGAGCTGGTTACCCAGGGAATTTTTGTAATTAATGTGCTGTGTAGAGCTTCCATTTCATTCTGTCTCTCCAGACCATAGAATCTAGAGCAAAATGGTCATTTCTTTCTTCTCTATCACTGGATGTGATCCAGATGAGAATCAAGTGGTATCTGCTAAACCATGGTTTTATTTCCTCCACTGTGATAAATGCAAGGAACAAGAGTTTTTGCACTCTCCAGTGGCCTTAACCCAAAACTAGTGACAGTTGTCCATGGGGACAGGCTCCTTCCATCTATATATTACAGCTGTTTAAGAACAACTCTGTTCTAGCTAAAGAATGGGCAAGACAGCCAGTTATCCAGCAACAACAAGCTTGAAATTTGCTTTATACAAGCTGTAGGCCAAATGCTTGTGAGAGGTAGTCCTTGTCCTTCGGTTTGTCTTAGGTGGAGGCAATGGTATCTCTCATCTATGACCTAAAAGATAGCCAGTTTTGGGTCATGCATCAGAACACAAGCACCAGAGATTTTTCTACATTGGGAGATGAGTGTCATGAGGTTCACTGCCTCAGTTGAGACCTTGCTCCACAATTCAAAACTTCATACCTTATCACCCATCCTGTGACCTCTGTCCTAACTTGTCAGCCTTTAAGACAGTCCAGGGATAGGAATGTAGCTCAGTTGATGAAGCTCATACCTGGCAAGCACAAGCTCCCAAGTTCAATCCCTGGGACCTACACTAAAAAGTCAGCAACCTGGTGAGTTACTCAAGCGTCTGTGGATAGCTCTACACCAACATCCAGCAGGTGTTATGATGGCCATACTGGTTAAAACACTGGGAAACATTGGGGTGACACTGGTTAAAACAAGTCGACCACAAAGTAAAGATGAAAACAACAGCAATAACAACAAAAAACACATAAAAGAGGATGGAGACTTGGTGGGAAGGGTTGGTGGGGATGGGAGGGGTATGAGATGGTGAGAGAATACCGGGGACCAGAATATATTATATCCATGTATGCTATTGCAAAAAATTAATTCTTAAAAGTCTGGGCATGGTGATGAATTCTTGTAATACCAGCACTAGGGATGTAGAGACAAGAGGGTCCCTGAAGTATGAAGTATACAGCCTGATTAGCCTGAGTGACTTTCAGTTCAATGAGAGACTCGGTTTCTAAAAGTAAGGGGTGCAGAATGACACCCATGGTCATGCTCTGGCCTTCATTTCATGGGTACACACGTGCACCTGCACACATGTGCACCTCCACATATAAAATGTCCGACCCACCATGCACCATACACCCACTTACTGATAGCTCTTACTTTTACCACTTGGGATCCATTACTCCATGTAATCCTACCTTTTTATATGATGTTTCATAGGATCTCATTAATTTCATGGCATTTACTCTGCAAATCTTAATCTTCATCCCAGAAGTCTGCCTCTATATCACTTAGAGAATTATCAACACTGGTTCTAGCATCCTGGAAACAGATAGGTATGTGACTAGATAGAGAGATAGACAGATAGGTAGATAGATAGATAGATAGATAAATAGATAGATAGATAGAGAGAGAGAGAGAGAGAGAGAGAGAGAGAGAGAGAGAGAGAGACAGACAGACAGACGGACAGACAGACAGACAGACAGACAGATGAGAAAATTAAGAAGTAATAGATACCTTAGGATTCCAACCCACTACTCCTCCCACTCAGTATGGAGTTCTTCCCACTGTGGCGTGTGGTACTTGTAAAACAGAAGGCATCAAACACACTCTTCTTTCATTGTTGCTGTTGCTGTGTTTAGTTCGTTTGTTTGTTTTGTTTCGGTTTTGTTTTGGTCATGGTTATTTTTCACTTGTTTATTTTTTCAGTTTATTGAGACAAGGTTTCTCTTTGTGGCCCTGGTTATACTAAAACTAACTCTGTAGACCAGGCTGTCCTCGAACTCCAGAGATGTCCTACCTCTGTCTCCCAAGTACTGGAAATAAAGGTTTGTGCCACCACCTGGAGACACTCTTTTCTTTTGAATCAAGACATTTTAAAAAATGATTTTGTGTGTGTATGCATGTGTGATGGGTGTGGTATGTGTGTATGTGTCTGAACACAGGTGTGCGGGCCTGCATAGATGCTCACAAGCACATGTAGAAGTCAGTGGAGGATCTTGGGCATTCTGCTCTGTCACCGTCAGCCTTATTCATTCATCAGGGTCTCTCTAAATCTAGAACTAGGCTAGTGACCAGCAAACCCTAGCTATCCACCTATCTCTAACACACACACACACACACACACACACACACACACACACACACACTTGTACATCACTAGAATGTTACAAGCACAAGAATGACTAAATTTGGCTTTTTATATGGAGCATGTGGGATTTGAACTAAGGTCATGTTTGCACAAGTACTCTTACCCATTTACACACACACACACACACACACTGCCACCCCAGACCAGAAGGAGAGCTTTTTAACTACATAGCTCTTTCTAGATTATAGATTCTACCCTAACCATGGCCAGGAGGTTCTAATCAAACTGTCCCAAGTGCCACTGACAAGCTGTTCTTTGTCTTTCCTTGTTTTGTTGTTTTTTAATCTAAATCACTAGATCCCGATGACACACGCTGACATCATGTGCTGTATATTTGGGTTTCTGGGGGGTGCCAGAGGAAAACTGAGAAATCCTTGGCTGTGCTACCCCTGGTGTGGGCACGGACCACCATGTTCAGTGAAGGACAAGTGCGTCACTACTATAAAGACTGCCTCTGTCCCCGTTCCTCGGGGAACCAGAAGATGCCACGACTTCCAAACTGGGGGAAAAAGAAAACCTACCTGCTATGAACTGTGGTAAAGTGTGTTTTTAAATTATTTCAGAACCATAAAACCTCTCCATAGAGAGTGCTTTGAAACTGCAAATTAAATAGAGAATGTCTATGAGCTGTAGCCATTTTTACAGTTAGTCTATATTTCCATTGGGGGTTTGTACCATCTTTTTTTTCCTTTTTTTTTTTTTTGGTCTAGTTATACTAGTTAATAATGCAGGGAATTTGCAGTAATAGAGCAAATGTTATTTTGACGACACTATCTGATTAAATTAAAGATGACATTAAAAGGACCATTTCAATAAGGAGCCAGATTCTCTATAAGTAACTGGGGCTGAGTGTTTTTTAGTCAGCCAGTCTGGCAGTCTGAAAAGGGACCAAAGAGAATTTCTTTCACCTTGTGAGGGATGAGGTAAGCTAAGGAACAACAGGCCTAAATAATACAGGGTAGAAGACAGGAGGCTCTGTGTCCAAGAGCCAGGCAAGCTGAGTTAACTGAGCAAGGCATTGAACTGCTTGCAGGGCAAAGAGCTTCTGTGGCCTGGGGGAAAAATGGGGAGATGTATCAGGGAGGATGAAAGCGAGAGAAGAGGGTACCGAGACTGGCAGCGGAATGTGCTGATGCAGTGACGGTAAGCAAGGCAGTCACGCACACAAGAGTGAGATTAGTCACGTCCGCGAAGCCCACCCACCCGCCCACCGCCACCAGCAACGCCACGGCCACCACCTTCTCTGCAGATTCTCAAGCAAGGGAGGGCACTGCCAGCCCCGTGTAGGGAGAAGTCTTTGAGACTCAAGACCCAACTAATGCTTTTCCTCTCAGTGCCTTTTTTCCATAAGGTACTTGTTAAATTAAAAAATAAATAAATAAAATGAGAATGGTTTATGTGAGCGAGGAGTTGACCCAAGTAAATCAAGCTGCAGTTTGAAAATCCCTTGACTTAAGCTCTTAGAGATGGGATCTATCTGAAGGTCTGTGCCGGGGCGACGTGATTGAAGTATGAATCATAAGCATGTTAACCACGAGAGAATTCAAGATGAGAGGTGTGGGGTGGAAGGGGACCCTAGTTCCCACGGAAACACCTGCTCTGATGTGTCTGCCACCAGACAGGTGACATCTCTATTGCTGTGGCAGGGTCACCACTGGCTGTTGACATTTGAACCCAATGCACTCATACTTGGGGAAAGGAGGTAAGAAGAAGAAAAGAGAGGGAAGGAGAGAGAACAGCTCATGATAATGAAGTGGTCCTGTGATCTCAAAGGGATACTGCCAGGCGCTACATTGCCTCAGACAGCTCACCCGGCTGTTGTGCATACTGTGGGTCCCACATAACTATTACCTCACAGAAGGGGCAGTGGAGTTGCTTGGAAGGGAGTCAGATTCTCCACTTTCACCCCAGTAAATACTGCATCTTGGAGCGTGCATCCTCCACAGTACAACTTCCGGGGTGTGTTTGACTCTCTGAGCATAAGCACCCGGTACTTATTACCTTCCTTGCAGACAACCATGTAGAGACAGCACGGGACATCAAAGGCCACCACCAGGCAGGTTCATTAAAGAAGCATGTGGAGAATAGCTCTGTGGACCTGGGATCCTCAAACCTTCCAGCCACAAGGAAAGTCACTATGTGCAGGGGCTTGAAGCATCACAGCTAGCCAGATGTAATGGTGAAGTGTGAACGGGAGACACCTTGGTTCCCAGACTTTTGAGTGGTTTGCACCTACAGGCTTCAACTCTTCTTATAGCTCCCCAAACCATCACAACCCAGTGAGCAACTTCTTTCTCTACCCCACCCCCCACTTCATCTTTCCCTCCTTTCAAGGCAGAGGCACTAACTGAGAGATGACAGATGCCAGGTTTCTTATGGGTGGTAGCACTTTGGAAATGCAAACACCTGGGGGGAACTTTGGGTGCACATGCTGAGAAGGGAACAGTTGTGAGCTGGGGGTGTAGCCCTTCTGGCAAGCAGGGAGCTTGAGTTCAGTTTCTGCAGGACATACACCAGGCATGGGGAGGCGGAGACAGGAAGATCAAGCCTCCTGTAGACTAGGTAAACGGTCTATTGCCTAGCTGTGTCTCCAGCCCGAGATCCAAACTTTTAGGATATTTGTTTTGTCTAACAGGGATATAGGATGTGATTGGTGACAACATACAACACATAAGAGGCTTGTGGTTGCATGTGTCTCAGGCCTGTAGGGTACAGAGCACTCAGGGTCACCTAGATGTAAACAGCAGGCTTTGGATGGTCAGGATGCGTTGGTACAGTGGCCTAGGAGGCCACAAAGCCTCCACTCTGAATCAGGAGATTAAAGGGCAGAAGATGGGAAGGCAGGCCAGTTGTCTTCCGGTACTCAGAACTTAACAACTACTCTTAAAAACAGAAAATAGCCCTGCTCCGATTTAATTTTGTTTCAAATAATTAACTTTCTATGCCATGTGTGTTCAGGTACCTGCAGAGGCCTAAAGAGAATGTCTGATCCCAGGAGCCAGAGTTACAAACAGTTTGAGCCACCCAAAATGGATGTTTCCTCTAGAAGACCACCTCACGCTCTTAAACACTGAGCCATCCCTCTACAACAACAACAACAACAACAGCAACAAGTAATAAAAAGCAAATTATAGGGCTGGAGAGTACTTAAGAACACTAGCTGCTCTTCCAGAGGTCCTGAGTTCAAATCCCAGCAACCACATGGTAACTCACAACCATCTGTAATGGGGTCTGACACATGGCCTGCTCCACCATTTGAGATAAACTCTTCATGGTCTTGGCTATGACTCACACTCACACCCTGCAGGAAAAATGGATTTCTTACAGGCGGTGACAGTACAAACACTTGAGAGAAGCTGTGGATGTGTATGCTGAAAAACGAACAGCTTGGCCCCAGCCCCTGAGGACTCTAACCCTGTTCCCCTCGTTTCCCTCATGTGACCTGGGTGTCACAGCACACCTGGTCTGCTTTTCTCAGAGATCCTTTTGGGCAGATTTTACTCACACTCTGTTTCCTATTATGAAGATAATTTATCTCAGCTCCTGAGGGACGGGGTAGCTCATCTGGGGAGCCACACTGAATATTTTGAGCCCCGGGGCTCTATCTGATCTGTCTTTGATATCCAAAGTCTCTCCTCTCGCTGATCACAAATGTAATGTCTCCCTTTATATTCAGGAAAACCCCATACAACCTTTGCCTCTCACCTCTCAATAGTTATTTGGTCAAGAAATCACACTGATAATTTAGACATTCTGCAGCTGTGTGTGTGTGTGTGTGTGTGTGTGTGTGTGTGTGTGTGTGTGTGTGTGTGTTGTCCTGGCACCACCACAGCCTGTTTCTCGATGCGTGATCATGTGCCTTTGCTTCCAGAAACAGAATTTTGTGAGGTCTGGCCTGGGCTTGCTAGTTGACAGGTGCCTCCTAAGTACATATGGGATTATGGACACTTGGGCAACTACATCACTTCTGGCAAGCCATTAGCATTTAGCTACAGATAGCAGAATGTAAAATTTCGCCATTTACCTACCTATACATCATTTATCCGGGCAGGCAGCCTCTCATCAAACTTTGAACCCATTCATCTGGCTACCCATCCATTCAACTAGCCCATTATTCATCAATGTAATCTATTCTTCTATCTATGTATTTCTTCATCTGAACATCAATCCATTCAACTCTCCAACTATTCATCCATTCATTCACCTATCCATCCACCTATCTATCATCCACCCACCCATCATCCATTCCATTCATCCATCTACCCACCCATCCATCCATCCATCCATCCATCCATCCATCCATCCACACATATATCCACTCATCTGACCAACTATCCATTTAACTATACAATTACCCATCTGTTACGCTATCCATCACTTTATATATCCATTCACCTAACCATCCATTTCCACACCTATCCATCCATGTATCAATTCTTCTGGCCAGCCATCCATTCAACAATCTATCCACCCATCCACCAGTGTATCCATCCATGTATTCATCATCTAACCATCCCTCCATCCATGCATATGTCCAAAAGTTAAGCAATCCTGCCTACTCTGGCAGGCCTTTTATGGGGTTTTTTAAGGAAAAGAAGAGTAGAAAATGAGGAAGACATGGCCCTTGCCTTGCCTTATATCACTGCTTAATAGGATAAATAATGCATGAAAACAAGGACCGTATGTTGTCCATCTCTTTGTCCCCTGCAGCATCTTGCACAGGGACTCGACACATTCAGAAGTAATCAGTAAAATGACTGCTGAATTAATGCCCCAGAGCAAATGTTATATAAAAGAGTGTCAAACAAATGCAAGGAAGAGAAGGCTACAGAAGAGCAGAGGTTGGACTGATCCTGCCCACTGGATACTGCAGGGCAGGTGAAATCTAAGGTGAGTGGAAGGAGACAGCTGGCTCACATGGAGAAACAAGGAGATGGTAGCAGGCTTCCCCAGAAAGTGCGCACTCGTCCATGCCTGCAGTCCCTGCTCACGGAGATGCCAGCCACAGAGCAGGGAGGTCCCTCTATAAGCGTTTGTTTTGAAGTGTGGTACCCGCTGGGCTGAGCTGGGCATTATGGCAACAGAGAATGGAACACAGTCTCTGGCCTCATTGAGTCTCCCGGGGCAAGTTCTCTGGAGGAAGCTGATGGCAAAGCGCGGGGTGAGAAAGATGATGTGTCCATGTGTTGCCATAAAACAGCAATTTACACGGCAGAGAATGAAGCCGGAGTCCTAAAGGGACCATTGATGAATAGCTTTCTAATTTGACTAGGTTTGAATGTGTGTTTGCAATTAGCAGCACCCATTTGCATACAATTAGTGTGCAGAGCCCTTAAAAAGAGTTTGTTCTCTAAAGTAGGTTAAGGATGCCCCCACCTCCTCCACTGCCATTGGGTCTGCACTGTTCATTTGTTTCGTACATCTCCTGTGATGTGGGCCAAAGATAGTCTTCAGGCAGGCCAAGTGCAGAATGACACTTATCTGGCATTTGCTCTGCATAGGTGGAACCAAGGCTGAACTTTCCAGAGGTTCTAGAGATAGGAGAGTCTAGCATCAGCTAAACTCTGCATACAGGCCATATTCACAGCTACTACTGACACACCGAGTTGGGGGCAGGGGAAATCCAATGGCACAAAGCAAGTTCAGGGGAGGAGGTAAAGTCTACCAGCATCAAACTGATTTTGTGAAGGGCTGTAATCTAGGGAGTCCCATGATCCTTTGCTTCCTGCTTCCCTCTGTAGAACGATTCCAGGAGCCTGAGCCAGTGCCCTGGGAGTGCAGCCTTGTCCCTTAATACAGACATGTGGACTGCTAAGCCCTCCCTCAGCTCCATGGTCGAGCGTGTGTCCTGTGGAGATAGTTGTCTAGTGGGGGAAGATGGTCGAAAATAAGTTAAACATAAAATACAAATGCACAATTGGAGTTTGGAGCATGGCTGCCAGGAGGAACAGCTGGGAGCTTATGGGAGGACATGGAGGATAGAGGGGAACCAAGTGGCACCACCACATGGTCATGGTCCCTGTGACAAGAGGTGAGAAGGAGAGTGTAAATGCTGAAAGCGAGTGGGGGGACAGACGGGAAATGAAGTGAGAGGCTATTATAAACCAGACGGAGGAGGCAGGTGGGGTGAACTCATGAGTGGAGAGGTCATCGGCTATGCTCCTGAGTCTGATTACCTGATGAGCAGTCAGTCTAGTTTAACTGGGGGTAGGGGAATTGAGAATCACGTAGCATGACATGAATTTGAAAAAAAAAAAAAAAAGCACCAAGGCCATAGGTTCCAAATGGGACAGCAGCCGGCTCGCCTGAGCCAGGACACAGACTCGGAGAGACAACGGGGTGCTTCATAGAGGGCAGGTTGAGACTTCTCGTGCTCGCCACCTGGCAGACAAGCTTTGAGCTTTGAACGGGCCTTCTTGCCTCCCAGGGTGACCCGGGGGACAGAGGTGGCACTGCATTGGGAAGAGACCCCTCCTACGCCTGGGTGCTCTGTACAGAGACAGTAAAAGTGAGGCTTGGGATGGGATATTCAGAGAATAGGATGTGTTCATCTGTGAAATTAAACGTAGTTCTTCGTGATGCGCAGCACCGTGTGCTGGGCTTAGTCAGAAGCAATAATCAGGCCGAGGAGGGCTGTGAGCACGCTCATAATCAAATAGGCAATTTCAGTGAGTGAGTAGGGCCGTTCCTTTTGGGGAGGGATGGGGGAACGGGGGGACAAAGAGTATGATGTATGGGGAGATAGGCCAGGTAGGCTGAAGGCTGGCTGGGCTCACCCCACAGAGAACCGTAAGCCAGTTTATTTGTCAGTGTGATTAGTTACTATCAGATTTACCTTCCACTTAGAACAGTGATCCTGTTATGACTGTATCCCCACAGTGGGACAGAAGTGTGGGCACCACGGTGAGGCTAGGAGGGGTTCTCTTTCATTTTTGCTTTGTTTGTTGTGGTATTGAAGACCCAACTCAGGGCCTTCTGAATGTTAGCCAAATGCTCTACCACTGAGCTAAGTACGCACGTCCTCAGCATTTATAGAAAAAAAAAATCTACTTTTTCTTTTGAGATATTATCTCACTGAGTTCCAAAGGCTGGGCTTGAATTTGAAATCCTCCTGCCTCACCCTCTTGAATAGCTGAGGTGCCAGGGCTGTGCCCTTATGCCCGGTCCGCATTTGGGTTTTCTGTTGAGGGACTCGAAACGCCAAAGATATCTTTTTTTCTGAGGAGAGAATCCACTTCCCAGGTTATCTAAAAGACCTAGTTCTTCATGGTTGCAGTACCAAAGCCCCCATCTTCTCCACATCTGTGAGGTGAAGGTGCTTGTTTCTCCCTGGCTATCCACCAGAACCAGGACTCAGCTTCTAGCTCATGCTTGCGTTTCTTGGCCCAAGTTCCCCTCAAAGCCTACAACAGTGTGCAATCTTTCTCTCCTTGTTATATCTCTGGCTTGGGTCTCACTTCCTCTTAGGCTTTTAAGGTCTCCTGACTTTTCTCTGAAAACCTACTACAGGCTGCAATGCATCCTGGGAGAAATGGCAAGAAAGAGTACCTTGGGCAAGGCTGTTGCTGGCAGGTTAAAGAAGTCTCAGCATGGACTGGGGCCTTTCAAAAGCCAAATGCCATCAGAGTCCTGATTCTGCCTCGCTTGGGGGAGAATTCACTTTTTCCCTGTGGTCACCCGGCAAAGGCCTTGGGAACCGTGAGGCGTGAATGGGACGCAACACTCTATAAACTATTCTAAGTGAGGGATACAAAAAAGAAGCCAAGCTTCGTGCCTCCATTTCACTGCAGGCCGAGCAAGCAGACACTGTTCTCTGAAATTTGTGGGAACCAAAGCTCAGAGAGGGTGAGGGAGGAGGGTGAACAGGGCTGCCCGAGTGGCCCTGGTCTCTATCGGGAAGGCAAAGATCAGCCCTGCTCTAGACCAACGGCCACCCCCACCCCCACACACACTTCTGCCTTTGACTCTTCACGAAGCGTCCTTGGACCAACAACCTCAGAAATAATGATTTAGTTATCGGTGTTTTCTCAATGACATAATTAAATATCTACCGTGAGGTAAATTAACCTGAACTTGTTCTGAGGATGCTTATGCGCACTACCTCGGAAGCTTTTTTTTCTTAAATTCAGCTTTTGGCTGTTATGGATCTAAAATTAGGTTTCCAATTTAGGTTCCCAGAGGCAAGAGGTACAAATGACTATAAATAGCACGGAGGTGGCACACTGTCTTTGGGGTGCTTCTCTAGGAGGTAAGAGGACGCGGCACAATCGACTACATGGGACAACGCGAGCGCTCTCCTTTGCTTTATGATCGGCCAGTTTGTCAGATTGTGCTCTGGGAGGTGAGTGGGCACCTCTGGGGGGCTGAACCGCAACCACCGTAGGTAACTGTGCAGCTTTTGGGAAGACCGGTCCAAGCTCATGCCCTCTGGTCCCTGACGTTTTGGTCATGTCCCTGCAAGCAGGAAGAGGGAGCCCCGCCCCTTCCATCTCCTTAACTTCCAAAGGGAGAGAGCGGTACCTGCTCCATAACACGTAGATACGGGCATAAATAAAAATAGAAAGACAAATAAATAAGGTTTGGAAGCTAATGGCAGTGTCCCTGCCTTTACTGCTTCAGGCAGTAACACTAAGTAAAAGAACTAAGTGGCTTAAGAAAGTATAATAGTCAACCAGGTGGTGGCAAACGCCTTTAATCCCAGCATTCAGGAGGCAGCGGCCTGTGGACCCCTGTGATCTCAAGGCCAGCCTTGTCTCAGGAGTGAATTAATAGCCAGAGCTACAAAGAAAAACATTGTCTCAAAAACAATGTATGTATGTATGTATGTATGTATGTATGTATGTATCATCTATCTATCTATCTATCTATCTATCTATCTATCTATCTATCTATCTAATTTTGGAGGCTCTTTTATAGGACTCTAGTTGATTTACCCAAATTTATTTCATTGTGTTATTGGGAGACTCCTTAAAATATCAATTTTAAATGTTATTTATGTGTATATCTGGTGTTTGGCCTACCTGTGTGTCTCTGTGAGGGCGTTGGATCCACTGGCACCTCGGTTAGAGATGGTTGTGAGCTGTTGTGTGGGTGCTGGGAATTGAACCCGAGTCTCTGGAAGAGCAGCCAATGCTCTTAACCACTGAGACATCTCTCCAGCTCTAAAAATCCATTTTTAATGGAAGGCTAATGTAGTTTTTTTCTTCTTCTTCTTTCCTTTTCCCCCATATAGGGCTTTATTGAGGGGAAAGGCTCTTTTATTTTATTTTAAAGAATCTCCCTTTTTGTTGTTTTAACTTATTCCACCATGAGGATGAACAAAGGACAAAAGGAAGGCATTGCTTCCTAATTTGACGAACACAGAGTACTACAAACAGCAGAACCACCTGGTGTTTTGCTTCTCCCTGAGGTCCCCCTGCGACAGTGACTCTTAGGCCACAGTCTGGGTTTAGATCCTATTACTAGGGACTTGTGAACATGGTCTATGAAGGTTCCTCTACCTGTGGCCCTTTTCTTAAACGCACCAAACAGCTTTCTGGGCCTGCCTCCTGATTGACTGCATGTTGTATACTAGTGTCCTGCCCTCTTGTGCTTCAGGAGAGGAAGGTAATAGGGTTGGGGGAGGGAAGAAGGAGGGAAGGAGAGAGGGGGTGGAAGGCCATTCTCCTTTTGGCATAGATATGTGTTAAGAATTTTGGGGGAAACAGGCAAGATGGCTCAGTGGTTAAACTAAGCCTCAGGGCCTGAGTTTGATTCCCAGGAGCCACATAATGGATTGAGAGAACAGACTTCCAGTTGTCCTGACCTCCACCTGTGCACATGAGTGTACACACAACCATAGGCAAATGTAATTTCAAAGAAAGGGTGAGTTTCCACTTAGCAAGGAAGTCCTAGACTCTTTAAAAGTCAGACAGGAAACTGGACCAAGTCATCTCTCCATTCTTAGAGGGGGAAATGAAAAGTACAGTTATTTGAAGAATTTCTAGAATCATTGTCTCACATAAATAAATCAATTAGACGGCTGTGCATTCCTGGTGTACAGCCTCATTTAGAGCAGTATACACTTCTGTTGCCCAAGAAGCTCCTGAAAGAGGTGGGATTGATATCAAGCAGCTCAGGGGAATGGAGGAGAAAATTAATACCAAATGATATGGTCAAGGTCATGAGAGAGATTAAATTAAAAGCCAGGAGTAACTCCGAATCCAGTGGCTCTGAACTGAGACTTTGTCCTATCCTCGTTCTGCCAAAGCCACTTCTGTGTGCGGCCAACAAAACATGGACAACATAAAACACATTCAGCATGGGCCCTGAACAGTAACTCTCCAGATATTGGAAAACAACAAATAAAACAAATCAAAGGGGTTGTAGGAAAATAAAAGGGGAGAAAGAGAAAGGCTTATAGGAAGGGCCAAAAAATTCTAATTTTAAAAGAATTCTTAGAAATAAAATCAAGACTTAGGCTCAAGCAGGGAGTGCAACCCAAGAGACATAATTCTTTTACTCTGTTATGGATCTAGTCGAATTATTCAGGTCAAGATTTCCACTTCCATCCTTGGGGGCCCATGGTCATTTATTGATGAACGGTGGGCTAAGGGCCTGTTTTATAAGCATCAGAGTCATCCTGGGGTGCCTGGGGTGTCATCAGATGACCTTCCCTGGATAATGTGAGATGTAAGACCTCATCTCATACTTTCTCAATCAGGCCATTGGATCAGTGGCCTGCCATCATTTCTAAATTGGGAAAAAAAGTCACTGAATTCAGGTTACATCTTCTGTGAGCTGTTCTTGACCTGGGACCTCAACCATGGGATTTAAAAATTAATCCCTTCTGGGCAAATAGACAGGAACGCATGAATAGACCTCTTGAATTCTAGTTCACGTTTGCTTCCACAGAGACGCTTCGAGGAATCTCAACAAAAAGGAATTTCCTCTTTGTGTCTTAGGGTGAGACCATCCAGTTCAGTTAATAAACTTCAGGGTTATATAGGTGGTTACCAAGCTTGCTTTGGCTGCAACAAAGTAAATCAGAGACAAATAGTAATGTGAACCCGCCCAAGTGGCTTTTGAGGGTGACATTACAGGTGCAGTGTTATTGTAACCTCAGTCTCATCACTTGGAAATAAACTGACATCATTCATTGATGCAACACACATCCTGAGCATCTGGAAGGGAAAGCTGTTTCTGTCTTTAAGGAGTTAATAGTCAAGCAGATGGAAGAGATATAGAATGACCTCAACTCAACACGATAGGGGATGGAAGGTACAGATGTTAAGAAAGTAGAGGGCCATCTCAGTGATGGGGTCAAATCTGTCTGGGCAGGGAGAGTAGGGAAGAGGGCCTGGAGGATGGGTTTCTGTGCTGCATGGTAAGAGACAGCAGCCAACCCAGATACAACTTCATCCCAGGGTGGCAGTAACCCGCCCAAGATAAACAGAGGAGGGATTCTCAGAAATCAATAGGCCTCCTGTTTGTGGGTGTGGTTTCTTTGCTCCCCTGTACCACAAATCTTCTTGTTGAACTTCTAAAACATCAGGCAGAGGGGTTGGAACACATTCTTTCCCAGTAGAAAAATCCAAAACTCGGAAGTGACTGGATATCAGCTCCAAGGCGTAGGCCAGAGGGATGCAGGGTCCTCGTGATAGTGACATACCTCTAGGACCCTATGTTACAAGTTCAGAAGTGAGACACTATTCTGAACCACCAGAGAGTCATTTCATCTACTTCTGCAACGCTCTGTGGTGGGGACAAACTTTGCCTTCAAATGATTAGCTTTGAAAAGAGCAACTGGTCGCTATACCTCTCTCCTCTGTTAGGAGGCTGCTCACTGCCCTCAGTTTGTCCTGATGTACCAGAGGCAGGAGTCCATTTCCCTTCATTCTGTTTCTGCATCAAGGTCAATTCTATGGCATGGAAGGGTGGAGCTAGGCTACTCGGGTGGAGCCCAGTGAGCTTGTGACCAAGAAATCCTAGTGACTCCTCTAGGTTTCAGGTTCTAAAAATGGGTTCCCCTTGTGTCTTCTTGAGCATAGTTCCCAGTCCTGATTCACAGACCCAGATGGAGCGCTCGAAGACCCAGGAGATGAACAGGTCATGAATAAGATCAAAATCTTAATATCAAAGAGACCAGAGTTTCGATACTGGGGTGCATTTTAACGCACTTGATTGTCCTTATCCAGAAAATAGGAACAGTAACTCCTAACTCAGATGACATTTTTGAAAAAAAAAATAGAAAAGCAGAAAGTTATCTATAGAGCATAAAACTCAAAGTATTCCCAGCACCTGGGAGACTGAACAGGAAGACTTCAGTTTCAAGGACAGCCTGGGCTAAAATAGCCAGACCCTGTCTTAAAATAAAACAAATGAAAAGTCTTAGGTAAGTATACATCACTGAAAAAGCATTCTGCAAGTGGCAATTATTTGCTGATTCAAATTCCCACTATATGATCTTTCTTGATTCATTATCTAGATATTTCACACACACACACACACACACACACACACACACACACACACACACACATCCAATCCAAATACAACAATACCATCCCTGAGTGGGAGTAACACACCCAAGAGAAAATGAAGGAGGGATTCTCAGAAGTCAGTGAGGCCTCCTGTTCATTGATATGGTTTGTTTGCTCCCCTCCACTACCTCAAATCTGCTTTTGAGCTTCTAAAATATCTTTTAAATGTGTGTGTGTGTGTGTGTGTGTGTGTGTGTGTGTGTGTGTGCTCGAGTGCATACAAGAGAGAGAGAAAGGGAGAGGTAGGGAGACAGAAAACACAAAGACCAAAGGAGTATGTCACCTCCTTATACTTTTGAAGCTGAATCTCCCACTGTATCTGAAATTAGACGGATGGTCAGTGAGTCTCAACAATCCTCCTGTCTCACTCCACATAATATGGGTTTACACGCACACACGACCTCACCTGGTTCTTCAGGTAGGCGCTAAGGATTCTAACTCTACTCCTACTTGGGCAGTGATGAGGTCACCCACCTGGCCACCTCCCGGCCCTTGCTGACTTTTCGTAGAAATTGTGAGGACTTGCTGTCACTGTCATCATCTTACCAAACTGGAATCAACAGGAGTAAGGAAACACAGGCAGGCTCCACACTGAAGCCGAACCCGAACGACTACACTAATATATGCTTGCAAATGGACATCTCCTACTCCTGGGTAAGAGGAGTGGGTGGATAGGCGGGGGGTGGGGTGGGGGTAGGGGTGGGAACACAAAGAACATCTTCTAAGGGCTGTTCTTGACCTGGGACCTCAGTCACCAGGCTTTGGAATTCATCCCTTCCAGGCAAGTGGAGAGAACTGAAGTATGTGAATAGACCTCTTACTTTCTAGAGCACGTTTGCCACCTCTGTGACACCTCCAAAAATCTCAATGAGGGGTTTGCCCATTAAAATCAAAGTCCTTAATCTTCGATCACTGAGTTCAGGTCATCAAATCTGAGGTCAAGTAAGGATTCACCTCTTTTTCTATTTTCTCTGGTTACTTATGCAAGGGGGAGAAAAGATGCTTCCAACTGCCTGAGATGGAACTACTTTTAAATTTTAACTTTGCCGCTGGATATAGTACTCATACCTGAAATCCCAGAGTTATAAAGCTGAGGCAGAGGGATTGCTCTCTTTATGGATGGATTTAACTATAGAGTTAGTCCCTGTCTCAAAGTAAATAGTAAAGTTTTTTCCTCAAGTGTCAGGTAGAATTTGGTATACTACCTACTAACCCATTCTTAATTCAAAGACAGAAAGGTAAGAGAAGAGAGGGAAGAAGAGATACCAATTTTTCTTCTTTATTGCTATTGTGAGCTGGGGAAATTGACCACTGGCTTCTAGCTACTCTCTAGAGCATGAAAGGAACCCAGAGAATGGAACGTGATCTTAGTCAGACAGAATTGAGGCCCTTCATTAACTTCTAACAGTGGGCAGCTCTTCATCCTGGGCTGGCGGGGAACAAGCAGGGTAGCATGTAAGGAACTGGGTGGTCAGTGCAGACTAACGACCGCTAGATACACTTATGGTGTCCAGGGTACACACAGAAGGATCCTCTGCGCCTCTCCGTGCCAGTCAGATCTGGCCACTGGAAAGAAAGGGAGGCCCCATGTTAGAAATGCAGTCATGCACAATGTGACCGAGGGTATATTCCAGGACAGTTCTCCAGGGGCCACTGGGTGACAGAGGAAAGGCGAGCTCAGCTAGCACCCAGCCACTTGCTTTCCAGCTCTTGCTCACCTATTTTGTCCTAATATGGCACAAGGATTAAGGTAAAAAAAATAGCTAAATAAATAAATAAATAAACAAACAAACTCATGTGGTAATTAAGACCCAAATAAGCAAAAAAAGAAAACCAAGATTAAAAAACAAAACCCAGAGTAAAAACCCACTCCTTGGCTCCTATGAAGTACTCTTGTGTTTGGTTATAACTCTTCTTCTTTTGCAATTTCACTGTAAGGGGATTAATTACCTTTTCAAACCCAGGGAAGACAGCCTGAGCCATTCTCCTCCTCTGCAGTCCTGGGGCTGCAAACACACGCTACCACAGGAATAACAAACGCCGGGTTTCTGAGCGCTTGCCCATGATTTATGAAAGGTGTACCTCACCGTGGGAAGATAATGCCATTTGAAATGGTCCATTTCATAAATCTATTCCACCCGTCCCCAGCTACACCCAGGACTCCTGTGAACTCCTGAATCCAATAATGTTTTCATCCTCTATTGATGAGAGAGTGACAGAGAGAGTGAGAGAGAAAGGGGGGGGGAGAAAACGAACGGGATGAGGAGGGGGAAAGGGAGGAGGACTGTGTCTGGAGGAGTTACAGTGCCTTTACACGGAACAGAAGCTAGTCCTCCATCTCCAGGGCTTTCTGCGGCAATGGTCACGGAGCTTCCAAAGCAGGGAAACTTGAACCAACAAAATAAAGAAACAATCAACGCTCCCAACATCCTTGAACTCCTTTTGCTGCCAGTAGCATTAATTACAGCATGGGCCCAGTCCTCCAGCAACAGAACGACAAAATGTTTTGCCTGAAGTCACTATCCGGCACATGAGAGATTTATCCCTTGGAACCGGTATATTTCCTATTCATTCATGCATCCGTTCGGAATATCTGCTTGTTCCTATAGCTGCAAGAAGAGGCTTCTGTGCCAAATGCGATGGCAGAAGCTGTCAGGGACCAATCATAAACTTCAGTGAAATTCATGGCTGAGTCTTTCTGGTTATAAGAAGGCAACAGTGATAAATATGCCCCCATACCATGAAGGCTCCGGGAGGCCCTAATTAAATACAAGCAGGGGACAGAAAGTGGATTCTCTGGGATCCAGCGAAATGGACAGCACCAAAGCAAAGACAGACTACAAATGTGTGTGCCACCTGACTTACTAGAAGAGAGCCTCGTGTGGCAGCCACATCGGCTCTTCACCAAAGACTGAGGGGTTAGAGAAAAGGCATGGTACAATGACACAAAGACCCTAGCTGGTATGCCCCAGAGAGAGAAAAGAACTTAAGGTCACCAGGAAAGAAATACCATACAGTCGTTTAAAAGTATATTTTAAAGAATCAGCCTAGATGCCCATCAGCTGACTAGTGGACACCGAATATGTGATAGATTTACACAGCGGGATTTTATTCAGAGGCAAAGAAAAGTAGGGAATTTTGCAGGAAAATAGATGGAACTAGAATACTTTATACTAAGCAAGGTGATCCGGGGGCCAGAATAACGAACATCCATGTTCTCCCAACTCCCCATCGAATCACTGAATCGTTTTAGCTTCTTCTGTGGAACTTGGAATGTGCTTACAAACTTAGAAGGGAGAGAGGAGTGCAGGGTGGGGGGAGGGGAGGCTCTAAGTTGGAGGCAGTGGAAGAATGTCAATGATCTGAAAACAGGGAGGAGGGGGATATGTGGGGATGAACAAGGAGGACGTGGGAACTGGGGAGGAAGTGAATGGGGTGGGGGTAATCCCAAATTAACAGTGAATGAAGAAGCCACATTGAAACCTATGATTTTACAAACGAATTGGAAAACCATGACTTTAAAAAAGAGTTTGAATGAGGGCACCCTGCATTAGGGAATAATTTAGATTTTAGAAGTCATGGGTTATTGAGCAAAGGAAAAAAGTCCTGCTGGAGAGGATTGGCACACTGGAGAGCCCCCGCATTCCTCCCAGTCAGACTGAGATGGATTTTGAGCAGGTGAAAGACAGGCTATGTGATAAAAATGATGCAAAAAAAAGTGAATTAAAAAAAACTCTCAACACAGGATTCTCATCCAGATATTCTGGAATTTGCATATTTTGACTTGTGTTTGAAAAGCAGTTTCAAGGTCAGCTCCTGTAGAGAAACACTGAGCTAGAATGGGGGGAGGGCACCCCATTAAAAGTCCAACAGCGTTTTGCATACTTATTTTCTTTCTTCTATAGTGAGCAATGGCGACTCATAAATCAATATATATATTGATATATATTAGAGTAAACAAATACTATAGAGGTTATTTTATACAGAATGTATATGCCTTATTCTACCTATTTATAGACACAAACATTTCTACTACTCAGATTTATAAAGTGTGTAATACACGCATGAATGCTTTAAGATCTGCATATATTTGCATAGTTAGAAAGAAGTATATTATTGTCCCAAGTCTCCAAAGATCATGGCCCAAATAAAAAGACAACCACCTCAAAAATACTTTTGTATAGTGGGATGGAAATAATGTTATTTTTTAAAAGCTTCAAGCCTATGGTACACACACATATTCATAACTGGGGATACACACACACACACACACACACACACACACACACACACACACACAATTGAATTAGATAACCTTGAACCTTTCTAACAAGACAATGAACTTTTTAGCAAATGTGTACACATCTCAATAACTACACCTCAGTGTTAAATAGGTCACTGGATCCAAGCCACCTTAACAGGCAAACAGGGCTGCCATTAATTTGGAAGGGGCTGAAAAAGCTCACCCTTCAAAGGGGGCTGTGTCATCTAGAAATGAGGGGGGGTTTGCTTTGCTTTGTTTTCCCCAGTATGCATGGGTGTTCCCTGTGAATGAATGGACCACGAGGCCCAACGATGACTTTCAATGCTTACAATACTTCAGAGTCCTAGTATTGGCACGCCTGAACACTCACTTAGTCTCTGGTGGTTTAGGTCCATGCAGACAACTGTAGAGGACAGGTCACAGGATGAAGACTGTGAGGGTTTTTACTCCCCCCCTCCCCCACAATGCCTGTGTCTGTTACTTAAGCTCCCGGCAGCTCACTGCCAGTGGTACCTTCTGATCTGATTTGAGGCCAGGTAGCCCAGCAAAGTGTGGTCAGCGTGGACCCCCTTCTTCCTGTCTTGCACGCACACTCCAGGGAATGTTAAAAAAAAAAAAAAAAAAAAAAAAACAGAATCTAATATTCCTGTTTCCACAATCACACTCAAATCAGCCATCCTCATTCTTAGGAATGATCCAGGAAGCTTCTGCCACAGTGTGCAAGATGATGACATTGCAGGACCTAAGATTCCAAGTCCAGGGGTCTAAATGGGAACACCCCCTCTCTGTGTGTGTGCGTGTGTGTGTGTGTGTGCATATCTCTCTCATTGTTTGTGTTTCCAATGAGAGTATATAGCTCTGCATGTCTGCGAGACTGTGTGTCTCAGGGTGTATACATCTGTGTATACGTGTGTATAGGTGTTATCTCTGTGTGTATGGTGGTCTGTATCTGTGTGTGTATCTGTGTGCATGTGGTGTGTGTGTGTGTGTGTGTTTGTGACTAAGGATGCATGGGTGCCACAGGATCTATGAAGGTCAGAGATAATCTCTGCCCTCCCCTTCTATTTTGTAGGAAGCAGGCTCAACTTGATGTCTGCTAGCTACTGCATATGCCACTGTAACTGTCCTATGAACTTCCAGGCATTCTCCTGCCTCAGCCTCCCATCTCATCACAGGAACAGTGGGATTCTAGATATGCACTACCATGGCTGGGCTTTTTTATTATCATATTATGTGTGTATATATTATATGTGTATGTGCACGTGTGTATAGATGTGTGTGTTCTACACTGTGCTTGTGGAGGTCAGAGAAATTTCTGGAATCACTTCTCTAGTGTAAGCTCTGGAGATGGAAATGAGGCCGTCAGGTTTTCAGATGCACGCTTTTACCCTCTGTGCCATCTCACCCCGCCTGTTTCCAGATTTTGTGGGGGGTCCTTGGGATTTGAACTGAGATTCTCATGTATGTAGGTACTTTACTCACTGAACCATCTGCAAAGACCAGAAGACACCTCTGGGATTTAAATCATAGATGAAATGTATGACACGGCGCAGGGTATGTTAGAAAGCCTAAAATAAAAGTGTATGTTTAACACTCCCCTTAATTTGCCTAATGACAGAAAACACACAGTCCAATATCTTACTGATAATATGTCTTCTTATGTGCATCAAATCAGTATAATTGAAAACATGGGCACATTAATAAGTCAGTATTATTCTGGTAGCTGTTCAGGAGATTTGAAATGCCATCAAATGAAAAGTTCTCTCTCCTGCCTGCTTCTCCCCCTGCCCTGAAAGATGCCACATACCTTCACTGCCCCTTTCTCTAAGTTTTCGCTTTAACACAGGATTAGCCCGGAATGCATGATTCCCCTGCATCCACCTCCTGGGTGCTGGGATTACTGGTACGTGCCATACCTGACTCCTATATTCCCTCCTGATGGATCCTTGACATAGCAATTATTTTTTAACAAAAATAGTAGTAGAAAAGATTACAGCAAGCCTGCTGAGGCGTTCCTACAGTTTGAACTTGTGTTTCCATATCATTTCCCCAGGACCAGGCTGAATACATATTGTACCAAATGTACATGACCATTATTATAAGATCTAAATGGATTACTAATGGATTAATATGCTTTTTAAAGAATTCTTATGAGATTGGGCTGCGAGTAGAACTCTTTCCTCTCGGCCTCCATTTAGCACGTGGCACCCTGTACTATTTTTAAGAGTTACAGCAATCTGGAATTGCATATGATCCTGACAGTGATGGATGAGAGGCCTACTCCAGCCGTACCTCGAAGAGCAGCCCCGACTTTCTCTTAACTCGTGGTTGATCTACTGTGGTCATTTGCTGCCAACAATAACTGCCCAGCTGTGGTCAGAATTCTCTCCTTGCCTAGGCTGAGTGGACTTCTCAACCAGGAGGAACAAGCCAGGTTCAGCCTAAAATCGATGCGGTCTATGGACTTTGACCAGAGCACACCAGCCAGGAAATCAGAAGGTCCTACTGAGTAGCAGATTAACATCCAAGCATGGTCTTTATCCAGGCTGCTTTGGCTGCTGCTATCCCCTGTTGATGTACGCCCTGTGTGTTGTGTGCTGAAGCCTAAGGATAGCATGTGTTGATATTAAGAACTGTCATCTGTGCTGAAGAGCCTGCGTTCACAAGGGGTGAGAACACATGGAGGCAGAGTCCTCTCCTTCCCCCATCACTTCTTCCGTGAGCTTGAATAGTCTGAGCAGTTAGTTTCCACTTTGCAGGTCATTCTGCCTTCCCTAATGTGTCCTTGCCTACCCTTATCCAGTCACTTTGGTCTTCCGAGGCTAACATGTGACCTTTTAAAAAGCTATGTCTTAGGATTGATGTGTGTGTGTGTGTGTGTGTGTGTTGTGAGTACGTGTGTGTGTGTGTTTGTATTGTGAGTATATGTATGTGCGTGTGAGTGTGTATGTGTGCAGGTCTATGTTTTTAAACAAGATTTTTATTCCAGTCTTGCCTCCACCTCGCCATGAAGCAGTGACTTGAACCCCCTCTTGCCTCTACTTCTTGAGCCCTGGTAATACAGATCTTTATCCCCACTCCCTGTTCCTGTGATGCTATGGGTCAGTGGGGCTTCCTGCATGCTGAGAAAGCACTCTCTCAACTGAACTATATCCCCAATCCCTAAGACTGCTTCCTTCGTAATCGCTTATGCCTTTGGCTCCTGGGCCTTGATCCTCCAAACCCAGCTTCTATATTGTAGAAAGTCTTAGCAGAGCCTCTCACCCAGAGGTACAATGGGCAGGAGTCAGCTCCTACCATGTTCTTCTGCTAGAGGACTTTAGGTGGCTGACATCTGTCCTCCAGACAGGAGGGCTAGACCAGGTGACCTTCAAGTGCCTCTTTGCATCTCACCTTGTATGCTTGAGCTCTGGGATGGGCGTGGGGCCAAACTGAGTCACTTCCCTTCTGGGAAGGGCCCTCCTAGAAACCAGTACTTCCTGGGCTCTGAATGGCAGGTGGGGTGGGCTCTCTGTGATGTGGACGAAGTGTGTTTAATTGCACTGGGTCTTCCTGTGGAGGGACTTCACCCTGGTGACCACAGCCCCGGCTTCTCTTTCAGGGAAGTCAGCAATTCCAGCCTCCTGGGCTGGCACCTATTGAGAACCACACCAGGACCATTTCGAGGCCGGCATTTTCTTTGGCAGGTGTGCCTGCCAGCAGGGCCCACTTCAAGGATGTCAAGAGCAGGGAAACGGCATCTGGGATCTATCTGTGGTTGTTGGTTTGCCCATTTGGAGGGTGAGGTGCAGAAGAGCTCCCTTACACAGCGTGTTCTTACCCAGGCATAGTCCCAGTCTATATGAAGGAAAACACCAGGCTGGAAAAATAAGCCACAGGGGCACCTGGGATGGGTCATCGAGTGGTCAGTTAAGAAACAGCTGGGTAGGTACACCCAGACACGTTCTGAAGAGTTTCCATGCTGTTGCTTTTATGCAGCTTAGAGGGAGGGCTCACCCCACCCCCTTTATGTCTGAAAGGCTGTGGTCCAAGTCCCCAGGCCTACGAGCAACACCGGCTGGAAGTACCCTCAACCTTCATCTCAGTGCCTGCTCTTCTATAAACCCTCTTCTGTATGTTGTCCAACTGGACAAACTCAAACCCCCGTCTCTCTGTATTCTAGCCAGACCCATCAGTAATGCCCTCTCTGCAAATTCCACACCAGGGTTCATCGAGTTACCTCAGCACCTGTGTCTGCATGACTGACTATAGGTCTCCCAAACTTGAAGATGACTTTTGGCTTCTCCCTTTTGTCCTTAAAGCACAGGGCCAGTCATAGGTAGCTATTAAACTGAGGGCATCCAGATCAGCAAAGCAGTCTGTGGCTTCCTGTGTTTCTATTTCTACCCCAACGTTCTAGGTATGTTCATCTCTGACCCATGAACAGAGAGTATTTAAGGAAGATGTGTAGTGGTTACCTCAGTGGTAGTACAGAACTTTCCAGAGCTTCTCAGTGACTGTTTCTCCTTCACTTTATTTTTCCATTCTGTTGTTTGTCCCTATAAATCTACTCAGTAAGTATCCTAAGTTTTTGTCCATTGCTGTAATAAAATTCTGACCCAAACTATCCCAATGGGGAAAGAGTTCATTTGGCTACATGTCCTGATCAGAGCTTATCACTGAGAGGAGTCATTGCAGGAATTCAAGGAGGAGCAGAGTCAGAAGCCGCAGAGGAAAGCTGCGTCTTGGGAATGTCCCCACCATCTTCTCGGCCATTTGCTTACAGGCCTGCTGTCCTTGCACACAGAGGGTGGCCTTTGAGTCTCACCCAAGGTCTGTTTTAAGCAAGCCTACTGAACTCATTCATTCCCTCAGTGTGAAAGTTGGTTTGTCTTTGGAATCTGGGCAGGGTGTGTGTGGGGGGCAACATGATGCTTCCCAATGATGGTCCTTCTTGGCTTTTATCATTTGAAGTTGGGGTCCCATTAACTCGGCCAGACCCCTGGCTGTCTCCTCTTGCTATTCCCCCTGCCATGGGAATTTTTGTCTGTCTCTTTCTGTCTGCCTACCTGCTCTTCTTCTTCTTCTTCTTCTTCTTCTTCTTCTTCTTCTTCTTCTTCTTCTTCTTCTTCTTCTTCTTCTTCTTCTTCTTCTTCTTCTTCCTCCTCCTCCTCCTCCTCCTCCTCCTCCTCCTCCTCCTCCTCCCCCTCCTCCTCCTCCTCTTCTCCTCTCCTTCTTCCTCTTCCTCCTCCTCCTCTTCTCCTTCTTCCTCTTCTTCTTCTCCCTCTCTCTGTCTCTCTGTTTCTTTCTCTGTGTGTGTGCCCTTCTCTCTCTCTCTCTCTCTCTCTCTCTCTCTCTCTCTCTCTCTCTCTCTCTCTCTCTCTCTCTGTCCCTCTCCCTTTTCGTGTACTGTTTTGGTTTTCACTTCCTTTTACAGTACTGGGAACTGAGCCTAGGGTCTCACATCTTAGGGAAGCAGCCGGTCACTGAACCTTAGCCTTTTATTTTCCTTTTAATTTTATGCTGGGGTCTTGTAGGGCTGGCCTTGAAATCACCCAGCCGGCCAGGCTGCCCTTGAACTTGTGAACTTGGGGTCTGCATGCTCGCGTCTCCCAACCTGCAGGGATTACAGCCTTGCACACCAGGCCTGGCTTTCTAACTCTTTCCTCTGTGGTGGCTCTTCCAGGAACCCCAACAAACAGCCCAGTCCGTGCTGGCTTCCTGCACCCTCCAACCTCCTCCCAGCCCCTGGAAATGGAAATAGCATCTGGCACCCCTATCCTTGCCCTCCTCCGCTAGGCTCAATAAATATTTTTGGAAGATAGTGACTCAGGAATGGTGGCCTCAGAAGAAATGGGATCGTGCCCTGATTCAGAGCCAGAATCCCCCCACCCCCACCCCCCAAGCCGCTCCTTAGCATTGGAAATAGATTTTTTTAAGCAGTGTTATATAGCAGTTCCTCTTCAAAATCCTCCTTTCCTTTTCTTCGGTAATGTCCATATAAATCACCGTTATAAAAATAAGGCAAGCAGAAGGAAAAATATGCAGTACCTAGAAACTGAAAATTCAAGTGTTTGCTTTTTATGGGACACTTGAGGCTCTTAAAAAAGAGAAGTGCTGGAAAACTTAAATACAAAAAAATCACTGTATGATAGCATAAAAGCCCAACAGAACTGAGTAGTTTATGAAAATAATTTGAATATTTACACTTCAATTTACAGTCTGAAAATCATCCTTGGACCTTGTTCTTATTTTTAAATGGATTTTTCGAGAGAGTGTTAAATAAGTTTTGATTATTTTGACACGGCGCCTGCTCCG
Source organism: Micromys minutus (assembly GCF_963924665.1). Classification (NCBI taxonomy): domain Eukaryota; kingdom Metazoa; phylum Chordata; class Mammalia; order Rodentia; family Muridae; genus Micromys; species Micromys minutus. The sequence goes on along the minus strand of NC_137959.1, from coordinate 37,604,042 downwards.
ATATTCTGCGCAATGATTTGAAAGCCAAAAGGAAATTCCTTAAAAATCTAATGTAACTCTATGGGGACGTACATTTTATATAGACAACGAGACGAACATTTATAAGCGAATGGGGTTTATAACAAGCATCTTAACTTAAAGGACTACTTTGCGCTGTTGTTATTATTGTTAGGGAGAATAATAGTAAATTTAACTCAAATGAAGCAGTGGCCTGAAATACATCATCATTCTCCTGACGGGAAATCTCGGGTTCAAATTCATATCTTTTCATTTTCCAAGTCTGAGTTTTGCATGGTGGCTTAAAGCGTGTTTTATCCCCGACATTACAGCAACACAGAAGCACGGCCTATAAAGATGGTGATGAAAGGGACCAGGGTTTACCAAGTGCTTTTATTTTGCCTATTCCGTCATTTATTTCTCCCGGTAAGTCAGTAAGTTAGGAAGTGTATTGATAACTGTTTCAACAGTCCTCGCTCTAAAGCATCCAATATCCAAAAAGATCAGTCTTCATGTCAACAAAAAGAATAGGGAGAGTGGAGCCTCTAACGCTTTTGTCTTTACACTTGAGGGGATAATGAAACTCGAATATAAAAACTGCATAAATACACGGGGACAAAGAAAGGGCTTTTGAAGGCCAGGAGGACATAGTATCTGGGATCTGGGTCCATGATTTCTTCTGTTTGTTTTCATTTATGAATTTTAGCAAGATCTAAATGCATACAAGACCTTCGATTTAGTTTGAAAATGCACAGCTGAGCCACTTAATCTTAGCAATGGGGGCAGCAGAGGATGTGAGAATGGAAGTGGGGCAGAAGAACCCATTCACTGTAACAACACTGGAGCTAGGAGGACAAACAGGTAGTAAGGGAAACCCCCGACTTAATCTGCTACTAAAGAAAGGTGCATATTCAAGGAGACACAGTCCCAGTGCCACAGAAAAGGCCATGTGACAAGACTGGAAGTCAGGGACAAAAGATACAAGCCTGGTACCAAGGAAGTACAGCAAAGAGTGCTCAATTGAGTCTGATAAGCAGGCTTTAATTACCACCCTTCCCCCCCTGATTTAGATTTAAAGGAAAACACTGCAAATAAATCAACTGGCGTGGTTCATGGTGCAGGGATTTACTAGACCCCAGAGATCCAAATCTCTCTACTTTTCTATTTCATACACAAATAAAGAACACCTCCAAATCAGGCTGAGGTCTCTGCTGGGGCAGTGTGTGGGGACATTGGGAAGATAAGACTGAATCACTCACCCAGAGAAGTGACAAAGAGACCTGGAGACAGACACGTGTCATAAGGACGGAATAACACGGATCCACGGTCTGTTATGTGGCTAATACAGTGCTGGGCCCTGGCATGACCTGTCATGGATAATGCTGGGAGCTACCCACTAACTGTGTCCTTGGGGTTATTACTCCTTATTCACATTTGATAGAAGAAGAATTAAAAAAAAAAGCTATGGAAAATTAAAGACTCGGCCAAGGCCACGCAGACACAAGGGAAGTAGAGCGGCTCTACTAGAGGCTGGAATCAAAGCTCAAATTTGGTGATTTCTACATCGTAATAACTAAAGCACCAAAAACCCTGCTCCAAGTTAAACAGTGCTGGATTCCTTCACAGAAGAAACAAGGCTCATTTCGAGGAGGAGAAGATGGGCTTTGGTGTGGGTCCCTATGATGTCTTCGTGTTCCCCTAACTAGCTGGGGATGATGTAAGAACGGGCACTGTAAGAGCCTGTCTCTTTCCAGCAGCTCCGGCTTACCCCGTCAAATCTTGCGAAAGCCCAAACTTTTGCAAAAAGTACAACATGTGACAGGCGCCTGCCATGCACACATGTATTGCTGGGTATCTCAGCCTTAGCCCCTGTAGAGAAAAGAAACTAGCCATTCAGACCCCCCTTTATGTCTGAACAGTTGTGGGGGAGGGGTCCGGGGGCCGATCTCAGTCCTGGTTGCTGCCATCTAGTGGCAACAGGGGTATGCCTTGATGGGTGGGGCCTAAACTTATCTTGGTGACATGGCACATCCTTCAGAGGTTGAATTCTACGCTCACTTTTCTAAAATGAACACCAAGAGCCCAGTGGACGTTAGGGCCACCAAAGATGCTTTGTATACTAAGACCTGTGTCTACATGGCAGCAGAAAAGGGCTGTGATAAAGCATTCTTTGAAAAGATGCTCTGGGCTGGCAAGCTGAGTCAGCGGGAAGCATGAGAGTGAGGACCTCAGTTTGGACCCTAAACTGTGGTGAAAAGGTGGGTGCGGCAGGGCGCCATCTCTGGCTCTGTTGCTGTAAGGTGGCTGACAGAGAAGGACCATCCCCATACACCATGAAAGACCAGCGGCTCTTACCAAAGTAAACAATGTCTGACACCCGCAGCCATATGATCTCTGTGTATAGACATGCATATGCTGTCCCAACACACACACACACACACACACACACACACACAGGCATACACACATGCACACACACACACACACACACACACACACACAGGCATACACACATGCACACACACACACACACACACACACACACACACACACACAGAGAGAGAGAGAGAGAGATACAGGAGAGACAGAGAAACGTTTGAATATTTATATTTAAATATATATTTCCTATTAAAGATGCACATAAACTGATGATAACATTTAGGAAACCCTAAGGAAGGGTTTAAGCTTACTCGGTGGTGACAGTAGTGGTAGTGGTGGTGATGGTGGTGGTTGTAGTGGTGATGATGGTGATAGTGGTGGTGGTGGTGGTGATGGTGGTGGTGATGATGGTGATAGTGGTGGTGGTAGTGGTGATGGTGGTGATGGTGGTGGTGATGATGGTGATGGTAGTGGTGGTGGTAGTGGTGGTGATGGTGGTAGTAGTGATGGTGGTGGTGGTGGTGATGGTGGTGGTGGTGAGGGTAGTGATGATGGTGGTGATAGTGGTGGTGGTAGTGGTGATGGTGGTGGTTGGTGATGGTGGTGATGGTGGTGGTGATGAATGTGATGGTGGTAGTGGTAATGGTGATGGTGTGGTGGTGGTGGTGGTGGTAAATCATCCTTAAAGTCTTAGGGTAAGACAAGTCATTGCAGAAACATCAACAATTAGGTTTAAGGTAAAGAACATGTTGTCGTACAGTATCACCTGTCCTGGAGGCTCAGGTTAACTCTGGCAGTTAATCCCCCAACTAATCAATCATCAATCAATCAAGCACGCCTAGGTGATGAGAATTCAGTAAAGACTCTGGACATTGGGTTTTGGTGGCCTTCCATGACTAGCAACACCCCAGAGAGCTGTCACATACCAATACCAGGAAGACAGTTTGTCCTCACTTCACATAAGGGGATGGTGGAAACTGACCATCTGCTACTCTCTTAGATCCTGCCTTCTGTGTCTCTTTCTTCTGGTCACGGTCATCAGTGCCCTTCTTGCCCTGCAGTAAACTAAGATCAATCACTTAGCAGTTTCCAGTTCATCTTATTAGTCTTTCTAGCAAATTACTAAACATGAGGTTAGTAGGAGGAGCCCTCCAAATTTGCCTTTGGTGTCAGAAAAGAGGACACGGTCAGGGCTAACATCCACTGGATCCTACTGAAAGTCTAGACCCTCCCTCCACTCGCTGGGATCATCAGTATTTGAAAAACATTCTACGGGAAGCCATGTCCGACGGTGACTTTCTACTATCTGCCTTAGTGGATTAAGAAACACCTGGAGAGGTATGGCACAGTATGTAGAATGCTCACGCAGCACAGAGGAGACCCTGAACTTGATCCCCAGTGTGGCATCAGCTAGGCATGGTGGCATATGCCTGTGATCCTAGCACATGGGAAGTAGAGACTGGAAGATGAGGAGTTTGAAGCCAGCCTGGGAAAGGAAGGATGAGACAGAGCGGGGGAGAGAGAACGGAAGGGAAGGGTGGGGAAGGGAAGGAGAAGAAAGGGAAGGAGGAGGAGGGGAAGAAGGGGTGGAGATGGGAAGGGAGAAAGAAGAAGAGAAGTACCCATGGAGTTAATGAGGCACATCATTGGCTTTTCCAGGGGTCTAATGAGGAAGGAGGACCCACTGTGGATGTGAATGGCTTCACTCCATGGGCTGGGGTCCTGGACTGAAAATAAAAAGTAAAACTCCAGATGAATGCTGTGCATTCCCCTTTCCCTGCTTCCTGATCAAAAACACCCCAGCCCAGTGGTTCTCAACCTGTCACCTAGGTCCATTGGTAAACACTGTTGGGATTCTGCAAACCCCACCCCTCAGCTCCCTGGCAATAGCCAGGTATGCTCCGTCCCAGTGACCTGACACTATAAAAGGGGCTGCTTGCCCCCTACTCTCTCTCTTGCTCTCTCTCTTGTTCTTGCTCTCTTGCTCTCCCACCCCTAACCCTCTTCTTCCCCTTCCCTTCCCCCCTCTCCCTCCATGTGCTCATGGCCGGCCTCTATTCTTCTATTCCTCTCTCTCTCTCTCTCTCTCTCTCTCTCTCTCTCTCTCTCTCTCTCTCTCTCTCTCTCTGCCTCTACTACCCTCTTAACTCCCCCATGACCTGAATAAACTCTATTCTGTACTATTCTGTCCTGTGGCTGGTCCATTGCCCCCAGGCTTCGCCACACCTCCACGGGCCATTACACCCCACCCCCACTCTCTTCATCCTTTTCCTAACACACATGTTATGACTTATAACAGAAGCAGAATTACAGTTATGAAGGAGCAACGACGATCATGGTTGGGGAGGTCACTGCAGCCTGAGGAACTGTGTTAAAGGGTTGCAGTATCAGGGTCCATACTTCCATAGATCGATCCGAAAGAACCACCCTGCCTTACCCTGCTCATAGCTCTTTGAACTGTGGCCCCAAATAAAGCTTTCTCCCTTCTGGTCAGGTATTGGGTCCCAGCAACAAGAAAGGTAAACCAACACACCTTCCTCCTCGAAGCCACCCTTGACTGACCCCCATATCCACAGTTTGTACCACCTCCTTATTACTTGTCAGAAGAAAAAGCGAGGGTGGGAGCCGCTTAGTCCATGTGACAAAGTTATTATGGTACTCAATTAAGATAATGACCATGAAAACTCTTTGGAACCGGTCACTTCAATTCCAATTAAAAGATACTAAAGCCATTGTTACTATTACTCGAGACTTTAAATGCCTTCAGACTTACACGTCCTGTTTCATTTTCTCGTCCTTCCACGGGCCGTGGGAACCCGATCTCGACTCCATCGGCAGGTGCTGGGCTTGTGTCAGTGAGAAGTTTCATTAGCGGGTGATTTTAGAGAGGGGAAAGGAATGGGAAGGTAAGCGGAGGCTTTGTGACGGGGGCTGTATCTGTTCCGGCGCAGCGCGCTTTCCAGGCTAATGTCTTTTCAAACAGCTCTGTTTTTGCCTGCAGACTTGAATACCCTCATTACAGTGTTTGAGGAAAAAAAAAAAAAAGTTCCCTTATGTTTTTTTAAAGAGCGCCATTCTTCAAAAAGATGTCAAGGAGTTCTCTTTCTCCCCTTTGCTACAAGGTGTAATGTAAAGATAAGCACAAAATCTGGTTGGAAATGTCACCTATATTGGGACTGGAGAAAGCCTCAGATCGTGCAAAGAGCTAGGTGGAAAGAGGGTTTTTGTCCTCCCTGGCGGCTGGTATTTGGAGGAGAGTACCCCCACGTATTATTCACGGACAGGGAGAATGGCCTGAAAGTCAATTATGGTGGTTTAGGGGGAAAAAAATTGGAGTCATTTGTTCACAGAGTTCACGGGAGTTCTGAACAAGTCCCCGGCCGTCCTCACGACAGCCGAAGCCAGGTCTTTTGGAAAACATTTTTTTTCATGCTCAGCGTAATAAGAAGAGGAAAGTCGTGTTTTGCAGATGAAATGGGGCTGATAATGAAAAGTAGGTCACGCATTCTCTCTGTCTCCATCTCTCTTAACTTTCCCAGAAAGACAAAGGAGACTTTGGAAGACTTGAAGCTAGTGGGCCAGGCCCCCGACTGGGTACTCTGCACTCTTAAAACTAGGAGCCTTTACACCACTCTGGGCTGACATCTCACAAAGGCGAAATACCTGGGAAAGGAAACTTGTCTAGGAGGCTGCAAGATGAAGATCTGAGAAAGACAGTACAAACCGAAAGCAGTTAGAAGCCATAACCTTAGGACCTGGGACAGCAAGGTCAGAGAGAGGCAGCTGGTTATCTATTGTAGGAGGCTATACTGTGGCACATGGCTGCTTATGTATCTACACCAGTGAGTAAAAGTAGTTTAGTGTGGTGGTTTGAGTGAGATGTGTCCCTCACGTACTATGGCATTTGAATGCTTTGTCCCACCCCCCCCCGCCCCCAGTTGGTAGCACTGTTTGGGGAGGTTCAGTGGGTGTGGTCCTGTTCCTGTTGGAGGAAGTGCATCCCTGGATGTGGGACTGGAGAGTTTTAAGACTCATGTCCTATTCCTACCACCATGCCTCTCTTCCACAATCATGGACTCCTATCCCTCCAGAACTGTAATCCCAAATAAACCCTCCTTTCTATATATAGCTTTGGTCATGGTGCTTTATCATAACACTAGAAAATGACTGATACACTTAGTCACTTCCTTGGGCCAATAGAATAAATAAAGCTGAAATGTCAAGAGTCACTTCTAGGAAGACAGATAGAGAACTTGGTTTTGTGAGTTCTCCCTCCTTTTCTTTCTCTCTCTATACTTCTCCTTCTCTCTTTCTCTGTTCTTCCATCCCTCCCATCCCTCTCTTCTCCCTTGCTTCTGTTCTCCCATCCCTCTCTTCTCCCTTGCTTCTGAGCTGCCTTACAGTGAATGACATTGCTCTAGTTGACATAGTGAGTTTGAGGCTAACAAGAGAGGGGGGAAAGGAGAGGGAGGGAAAGAAAAAAAAAGAAAATGAAAGGAAAGAAATCTTTCCTTCTGTAAGCTGTTTGTTTCAGGTATTTTATCATAGCCACAGAAAGCTGACAAACATGTCCAGTCACACTGAATCTGAGGGAAAGACAATGGTCATCTTTCATGGACTTAAACATGGGAATGTAGTATAGAGTTCACTGTTATGACTCCATGTCATGCTGAGGAAGCAAAACTCTGGGTGCTGACCATTCAGATTATTTACCCTCCCCTCCCCCAGCAATCTTTGATTGGTCCTCATTGTGTGTGTGTGTGTGTGTGTGTGTGTGTGTCTGTATACATAGATAATATATATTATGTCACACATATATCTTCCTATGTTCCAGTCAGTCCTGTTTGCATAGCCTTTTTCTCCACTTGCACTCCCAGGTTTTTGCTCACAGGCATGTATATGGTGGAAAGCGGGTAACGATTTTCATGACCCTGGGCTATTAAATTCCAGGTAACACTCCTCAGGACTGCTCAGAGATTTAGCTTAGAGCCTAGAGCAACCATGACTGCTATGATTCGTTTACATATCTAAGAGGAACGTGGTGGCTGGCCTTGTCTTCCTCTGGATTCCAGCCAGTCTGGGACAGTCCTATTGTTCTCTGTTGTCACAGCACACAGGCCAGTCTCTTCCCACTCTCAAAATTGCCCAGAGTGTAGGATAACAAAACGGCATGTCACTCTCTGCCAGGTCCGGTTTACAAAGACTGCTACTCTCCTTGAGAGCAAAACACCCTGAATTCCTTTCAGAGATAACCATGGCTAATTATACCCCACGCGTGATAGCCTCTTTCCAGTCTCCCCATGTTTGACTTTTTGTGGGATTAATCATTGCTTTTGGTTGAACTGGGTTCTCGAAGGCTGGGTATTATTGTTTTATCTGAAGGAAACCCCTATGAAATGAGGCCTCCATCCATCATAGCTCCCTGTAGAAAGAACTGATTAACACTTCCTGGCCTGCAAACTTGTTTGTTAACACGGGGTTTCCTCTCGGCTGTCACTGTGATGCCTTCCGTGTGCAGTGTGTTTGGGATTGGGCTGACACACTGTTTTATCAGGATGAAACAGTTATCTTTTTGGGGTGTGCAGAGCACTGGGAATCCACCACCTCTGTAAACAATGATAACATCATGTCCGAAAACTCCCAGAAGACAATGGGCCTAGATTCCCTTTTCCTAATTGGGATTAAAAACAATAGGTGAGAAATAGGAGTCCCTGCTATCATTATCTATTGCTCTCTCTCTCTCTCTCTCTCTCTCTCTCTCTCTCTCTCTCTCTCTCTGTGTGTGTGTGTGTGTGTATAAAAACTGTAAATTAAAATTCAACCTTCTTCCATTTTTCTTCCGTGAGTGTTAATCTTGTTATAAAGCTCTGGTGACAGAGATTAAAAATAGGGCATAGAGGATGGGAAAGTTATAAACAGTTGTGAACAGGAACAGCTTTGCTTTCGGAATCATTTAATAAGCAAAGGCATGAACAGGGCAGTTAGAGGAGAATTGGAAAAGAATTGCTAAAGGGTGAGGGTGGTCAGGAAGAGCACATAGGACTGTGGGTGTGGAGGGGGAGGGGTTGCAAAGTATGTATGGAATGTTTTCTCTCACCCCAAATATCATAAACAACAATAATTATACTGCAGAAGGAAGCAACACAGACACTTCTCCCAGAGGTGAGTAAAATAGTTTATCTTGAGTCAATGAATTAGCATCATTGGATTTCTTCAAGTTCAATTTTCTATTCTTTTAAGTCCAAAATGCTCAGTACTTTGATAGCATCTGAACACTGGACATCATGATGTACAGGGTGGAGCATCTGCCAAGTTCAGAGTAGTTATGTCCAGAGGAAGAGAGCTGTTAGAGCCGCAAGCTGTAGAACTTCAATTACCACTTTATTACCCTCTCTGGATGGAGGAATGGTCTCTATGGAGCCTCATGTAGAACAGGACTCTTCGTTGTCATGGGATTCAAGTGGGCAAGTTAGTCACCACATGACTAGGTTCCTTGTGATGACTACAGAGGTTCCATGTATGCTGTAAATCTCTGCATCTGCACAGTTCAAGCCTTATGGGGAGAAGACAGTGGAAGGAAGAAGAGGAATATGGGACACAGTATTTTATCAGCAATGTACGTCTAAGCTGTCACTGGAGTTCTGTTGACCCAACTGAGTGGACATCCATTTTCCCCAGAGCCCCTCTTTAAACTTCACAGGGGACTGGATTAAGATGCTTCTTCTTTGTCTTTCTGGTTTGGGCCCCAATCTTCTTACCTGATCCCTTCACTTGATTCTGCCTGGTTTCCCTCTCATACTAGGTGCCTAGCACAGCTCCCGGAACACTGGGCACTCAGTGTATCTTAGTTAAACCACAGATGACTCTAATTCAGTTACTTCAGAAATCTCCTTTGCAGAAAAGGAAGCAAAATCACACAAATCTTGGTCACTGAAAAGAAAGCAAAATTACAGGAGACTAAAACTATTGGAAAAGTAAAGTGGGGGCTAAAGATATGGCTCAGCAGGTAACAACACTTGTTGCTCTTCCAGAGGACCCAGTCAGCTCCCAGCATCTACATGGATGCTCATGACTGTAACTCCAACTCCAGGATGGTCTGATACCCACTTCTGGTCTTGTGGGCACTGCACTCACATGGCACGGGTAAACTCAATAAATACTCACACATGCTATCATATATTAATATATTAATATATTTATATTATATATAGTAAAATATAATATAATTAATATATTAATATATTAATAATAATGTATATTATACCTTTATGGGTAAAAGGAGTAAAATGTACAAGTGAAAACTCCTCATTCATAAATTCATCCACATATTCATTCATTCATTTATCCAGGAATAAACCAATAAATTTAGGAAGCTCCATTCTAACTGCCGAAGACTAAAAGAGTAGACAGATGGAACAGATGAGGTTGTTACTCTCCTGTAGATTATGGTCACTGGGTTAGTAAAACCACAAGAAAGCAATACATGAGCCAATGGATGGATGGATGGGTGGATGGGTGAATGATAGATAGATAGATGGGAGCAGGCAGTGACAAGTGTTGGGCAGAGAAGTAAAATGGCCATTGGGTTGAGAAAATTTGAGTGGCTACTTTGAACAAAAGTGAATACCAGCAAAGGGGCAAGATCCACACGGGAGAAAAATGGGGTCATACTGCATTCACTCTTAGCAGGGTGAAATCTTCATTCTGACCAGCAACGTAGTTGAATATATTGCTATAAGTATCTGCCCAAAATAACAGTATCAATGGGGTATTATAGGTATCAGCTGGAGCGATGGTAGCAGTTACAATGATGTGGTTCAAGATTTATTCAACTAGTATTTATTTCTTCTTTTTCCTTTCTTCAGTGTGTGTGTGTGTGTGTGTGTGGTATGTATATGTGTGCATGTGTGTACATGCATATGGAAACCAGAGTTCAGCCCTAGGTGTCTTCCTCAGTTGCTTTCCACCCTGTTTTTAGATTTGTGTTAATTATTGGTGTTATTGTTGCTGTCATTATACTTGTGTGTGTGTGCATTCGCACGTGCGTGTACATACACAGGTGCCTGCCATTTGTATAAATAAAGGTCAGGGAAGAGCTGTGTGGAATCTATTTTCTCACTGAACATTTATGTAGGTCCCTGAGATAGAAATCAGGTTACTGGACTTGTATAGCAATAGCTTTTACCTGCTGACCGATCTCGCTGGCTCCCCCCCTCGCTTTGGAGTCTTTCATTGAACCCAAAGCTCACCAAGTGCTCCATTATACCTAGCTTTTCTTTAAGCCTGAATTCTGGGGAAGAAACTTGGGTCTTCATGCTTACAGAGTAAGCACTCCAGATACCAACTGAGTCATCTCCCCAGGCCCCAAACTAGTACATCTGATGAACAAGTGGCTTTGCTCCACAGTGGCTCTGTGGATGTCTTTTTGTCTTGTAGTTCTGTGGTCTTTAACCTTAGGCTTCCAAGTCAGTACATTCATTAGCATCTGGCCTGCAGGAGAAGGGGAGGGAGAGCTGTACAGAGCTGATGTTTTAGTCAGTTTCACCCAACAATCCATTAGCCTGAACTTTGTCGTGGCCTATCCTGGACAGAAGTCAAGAAAGGTAAAACAGAAAGGGGGTGGGATGTCTCTAGGTCTTCCCATGTGAATTTGGGGGCGGGGGGGGGGGCAATGAGAATCTCCTTCTCTCTCTTCAAGTTCAGAGTGTCAGTCCTTACATGGAGTCAGCTACAAAAATCACATTATCTAATCTATCAATTTGGCTCAGTGGGAGGCAGAATGTTGGATATGGGAAGCAAAAGCAAGGGCTGAAGCCCAATGGGTTAATTCACTGAGGGGAAAGCCTCAGATGTGTTACGCTCTCAGATCGCCCCCAGGATGGAAGGCTAATTGTCCTTCTGGGATGCTGAGTTCTTTGCACAGCCCTCAAAATGGACCTGGTGACCTTCTGAGGTTTCTCACTGCTCTGATCTCTTCTTAATGGATAGTGTTTTCCAAGCTGATAGTGTTTTAAAGATACAGAATCTGACCAATGATAATACATCTGACCTCTTGAGGGAGAACTTTGTACATCTTACTCTCTTGGCCTCTCTTATTGGCCAATTACATAACTCGACTAGAAGTTGGTTTTAGAGAACCAATTTCACTATTGCTTAATCACAAGGAAAGACTGTAAAGTTTTATGAGAGCCGAAAGAACTGCCTTTTACAGAAGCAAACTTGAATGATATTAAAGGGGACATAAAATGGTAAGAAATAGAATTCTACAAGGCGTTTCCCTTGGACCGCCATGCTGGATTACAGTGCTGAGATACAATCTTTCAAGGACATTGATGGAAGAGAAGAGAACAAACAATGCCTGATCTCTAACAATACAACGAGTAGACTCATATGGATAGAGTTCAGCATAAGATAGAGAAGGAAAGTCTTCTGTCACTTCCTGACCATGTGACCCTAGACAAATTCACTAATGCTCACATTTGTCATTTGCAACATTAAGATGATGGCAGGGACCTCTCTGGGAGTCACTGTATAGGTATAAATTAAACAATAAACTAACTGTGACGGCGAATCTTGGTTGTCGACTTGACTGGTTCTAGAATGGACAAAAAGGGATGGGCAGTCCTGTGAGGGGTACCCTGGGTCTAATTATCTGGGGGAAGACCCACCTAAACGGGCAACGTCTTCCAGGGGCAGTGCAGATAAAAGGGGAGGCAGGGTAAGAATGGGATCTTTGCTTTTAGTCTGCATGCCTTCACCCTTGCTGGCAAGTCCATCTATCCTATTGCCGCTGCATCCCTTCACCGGTGTTAGAATCTACTTCTTCCAGCATAAACTAAAGACCAGTAGCTCTTTAGGAAAGCTTCAGGACTCAAGTACTAGGTTGAGACTGATGAGGTATCCAGCCTCACAGACTGAGAAACTCAGATTCTTACTTCTCCAGTTCACACATCGATTTTTGTACTACCTAGACTGGATAATGTCAGCCAATATAATAAACTCTCTCCTTCCCCCCACCCCCACCGACCATTGAACCCTGACAATACACACACCAACGGTGTTCTCTCACATGGTGCCTGGCTTACAGCAGAACTGCCGCTCATGTAATCATGGTTGCTCATGTTAATTGCTTTTTAAAGGCTTCAGGAAAAAGGTACCATCTCCAGTTCATAGACGAATATATTGAAAACTGGTCTGAGGTAATGCAATGCATAATGACCATCACCGGATACAGAATCTGGCCGTCAAGGCTCTGAAGCTTTGCAGGCTTCACTACCATTGCCAGGGCTTTTCAGCAGATGGTGCATTGACCAGTCTGCCATAAGCTGCCATCACTGGGTGCCTGGTTCTGTTTCCTGCCTCAGAATCCCCCAGAGGTGAGGGCTGGTGATCTGATTTTGAAACCAGCATCATCCTTGAGTCTCAGACACTGAGCAATGAGGTGGCCAAGACTGGAGTCTGTCCTACCCCACAGTGAGGAGCACACTCCTGAGTCCTATTGCCTCTGTGGACCTAGAGCTGCTCTCTTCCTTCTCTTGTTTCTCGTCCAACTCTTCTGTCTTTCAACCGTTGTGATTTCTGGCACCTTTGTGTCTCTAGAAAAGGGAGAGGTTGGCTAATGCTGGCCAGCAAGAGAAATAAAAGATTATTTCTCCATTCCTAAAAAAACATGAAGCTCCAAGGGGCTGAACAATTGCTCAGTGGTTAAGAGCAGAGTACGTTGTGAGTTCAGTTCCCAGCACCCACATCACATGGCTCACAACTGCCTCTGGCATCTTAGGGCATTTATGCTCACATCACATATGTACAGACAAAATTTACTCTTTTACTTAAAAAAATGAGGAGATATTTTACAAATACTATGATTTGATTTAAAGGTGAACCATGCAATGGAATGAGAACATGATCCTAATACATTTACCTCAAGAATGCTTATGTTGTGCTAAACATAAAAGCATCATATATGTCCCGACATAGAATGGCATATCCTGTCTCTGGAAGGGTAAGCAACATTGAGGAATAGTCCCTCTGGTGGTTAATGTTGATTATTTTCTTGACAGAATCTATAGGAATCACCAAGGAAACAAAATTCTGGGCACACCTGTGACGCTTCATATAGATTAGGATAGGTAGGAAGTCCTGCCTTAACTTCTGGTGGGACAGTTCCTTGGGCTGTGGTACTGACTGAAAAGGAAAAGGCGAGCTGAAGGCTACTAACCATAAAAGTCTGTTCTCTGACTAAGGTAGACTGTGAGAAGCTGGCTCAGGCTCCTGCCACCATAACATTCCAATCTGGAGCTGTGAGTAAATCCTCCCTCCCTCCAGTAGCTTTAGACAATGGGGTGGGTGGTAGGTTGTGGGAGGGTAGGGATGGGCAGAGCATCTAATGCACTCACCACACCTCATTTGGGGACTTAACACAGTAAAAGCTTAATTGTCAGTCACACTGTAACTCTACAGCCCCTACTTGATGGAGGAGCATCTCACCGGGTGAGGTCACAACCACCCTGCCCTAGACAACAGTGAGTCTTTGTTACAGTCAACAGTGAATCACCTCACTTTGGCTCTTAAATATCTTTCTTAAGGTGAATACTTTCATTCACACCTTGGTACAAGGAGATATGCCTGGGCCTGACTCCAAAGGGCCAGGGCCTTGCTATCCCTAGACACAGAAGGGAAAAATATTTGCAGAAACACCTAGGGTAACCACTTCCATAAATAACAATAAAATGGCATAAATTCCTGACGTGAGGGCTTCTTGGACTGTAAATCAAATGCATCTGTCCCTGAAATTTTGAATATTACTATAAAGTTGAAATGCCACCGTGTAATTCTGGGTGTGTAAAGAAGATAAGAGTTAGAAGTATCATCACAACAAGCACAGAATCTTATTTGTTAAATGAATGCCTTGGTTCTTCGCAAACGGTACTTAGCATTTCTTCTCAAGAGCCACTGACCGGAAGTAAATGGATCCATAGAATAATCTTATTCTCACTCAAAATAAGAGGCAGGTGTTTGAAAACTGAGCGATCCGATCCTGGCAAGAAGCATGTTAGTGCAGTAAACAGAGCCAGATGTCACATGATCCTGTGCCCAGATTTCTGAAGGTGAGCTTGCATTTAAGTGGAACGTCTTTCTCAGAAAGCCTCCATGTGCAGCTGAGTTCTTCCCAGGGCTGGTGGCGATGCTGCGTGGGTGCTTAAACCAGCTATGAGGCAGGCAGTACAACCCCAGTTGTGACACTCATGTAGTAGCATGACTTGAGTCTGTGGGGCTTATGGTCCATAAAGTTTAATAACAGGCTCAATGGCTGAACGGCTAATGCAGGATGCCCGAAGGCCACTCTTACAAATGGGATTGGGATCTTTTATTTCTTCTCTCTTGACATTTCATCATACACAAATGCCTGTCCGTCATCGTCGGCCATATAAAGTAGCCACGTGGCATAAAGGAATAAGAGACGACTCTACTGGCTCTCAAATAGTGGAGTCAGCTCATAGTTGGCCTTCTCTTGGTTTAAAGCTTTGAAGAAGAGAAAGTTATGGAGCTTAGTAGCCCTGCAAATTGGGTACCATAACCACCCCTGGCTTGATATACCAGGGACTGATGGGAATAGTTGACAAGGAAAACCAAAGCCCAAATCCAGGGGCTCATGGAAATTGCTAGGCAAGGAAATAAACTCAAAACTCCTTCCTATGACTTTCAAAGCTGCAAGCAGCTCCCAGCCCCCTTGCCTTCTATCTCCTTACTGTGGCCAGTACTTCCAGTACCTGGCTGATGAATGCACCAACTCTAGTCCTGCCTAGGGCTTGGTATCTCTAGTACATCTTTTGAGTTCTTCTGTCTACCTGGAATGGGTTCCATTTCATTTTCTACCATTTAAACAGGATCCATTCAGAAAAGCTCTTAGGCCCTTGAAATTACATCCCTGCTTATACTCTTTGATGACAGGATTAAACACACACACACACACACACACACACACACACACACACACACACAGAGCACCGACTGAACAAGCCTGTATCCTGGTGATGACCCATGGGATCAGAAGAATTTGTACATGATTAAAAGTTAAAGGGACATATGTGCACGGAGGCATAGGTCCAGCCCATGTATGTTCTTTGGTTGGTAGCTGAAAATCTGAGAGTCCCAAGGGTCCAGGTTAGTTGTCTCTCTTGGTTTTCCTGTAGAGTTCCGATCTCCTTTGGGGCCTACAGTCCTTCCTCCTATTCTTCCATAAGAATCTTTCACAAGAATCTCCAAGCTCCATCTACTGTTCGGCTGTGGGTGTCTGCATCTGTCTGAGTCAGCTGCTGGGTGGAGCCTCTCAGAGGACAACATGCTCCTGTCTGCCATCATGACATCATTAATAGTGTTAGGGAATTGATGCTTGACCACGGGTGGCTCTCAAGTTGGGCTGGTTATTGGTAGCAGATATGCAGCTTGACCTTCATGTGGGTCCTGAACAACTGAAAATGGGAGCTATCCGCAAAGCTGTTGCCTGTATGGGAGATGTTCTGCTAGCTGGACCGCCTTGTCTGTCCTCAGTGGAAGAGGAAATACCTATCCTAGAAGAGACTGGAAGTGACAGAGTGGGAAGGATACCCAGGGAATACCCCATTCACTAAGAGAAGAGGGTAGGGGATGGGGGATGGGAGATGGAGGGAGGATTATGTATGGGAGGGGGAGTGAATTCTAGAGCTGTTCAGGGCTGGGCAGAGCCAAGCAACTTGTATGCTTCAAGAGAATTCCAACTGGGGCTTCTGGGAGGGCTAGGTTGGAGGGTATAGGGAGTGATACTACAAACAGCTAAAAGAAAGGAAATCCTTACCAGATTCATTTCCATATCAAAGAGCTGGGTTGCCTTGGCTCCAGAGACTTCCCATTCAGGGCCTAAGGCTTTCCCACTTCTGAACCCACTTTCACTCCTTGTATTTATATAGGAACTCTATTTCAAATATCACCAAGCCTCGTTGGGGCTTCCTGGAAACCAACTGTCCTAAAGTAGCTGAACTCTTCATAGGAATCCTGGGATTATGTACTCCTATTGGATTCTCTTAAGAATGTTGTGTTTACCCAGAGAGTAGACACACTGGAGTCTATGGGATTCATTCATTCTTGAATTCATTCCTTTGGACATCCTTCCATTTTCCTATTCAGCCTACAAACACTAACTGAATCGCTACTCAGTGCCTTTGTCTCCTTTGATCCTTTAACGTATGGGAGGGGGCATCAAGGATAACTGGCCTTTCCAACCGGTTTAACTTGGGCAAATTTAGACAATCTGGGAGATGCACTTGATAGAGCCAGTGTTTGAAATTCAGAGTTCCTTTGCCCCAGCTTTCTAAGAAATTCTTTGTCAAATGAGCTTCATGAATAGGATTCTACTCAAGCTTTCTGATGGCTCACATCCTTTGTGGGTATGGAGGGGTGTGGTTGGAATGTTTCCTTTATCTATAGCTTTGTTTTATCAGATACCAATTTATTTTGTGAGATAAGAGCTCTCTGAACCTGGGCCTCACTGTCTATCACCACTACCCCACCACTCCGTGGGATTAGAGACACACACAGCTGTGCCCCATTCACTGATCCTGGAATTTGCCAATTCCAATAAATTAGCTGGCCAACAAGCCTCATGGATCCTATCTCTACCTGCCTCAACCCTAGAATTCCAGGTGCACATAATCCTGTCTGTATTTTCACATGTGTTGGGGCTCAAGCTTAGGTCATCAAGAACAGAACAGACCTTTACTAACTCAGCCTTCTCCCTAGCCAGAGGCAACTGACATCTTAAAAGTTCATGGCTTGCTGGGTCATGGTGGCCCATTCCTTTAATCCCAGCACTTTGGAGGTGAGGCAGGTGAATCTCTGTGAGTCTGAGGCCAGCATGGTCTACAGAGTGAGTTCTAGGACAGCCAGAATTATACAGAGAAGCCCTGTCTCGGGGTTGGGGGTGGGGGTTCATGGATATGTAATTCTTATTAGAAAAACTCTTGGGGTAAGGGGGAGATCCATCTTTAGTCTTAGTTTGTCTTAGGTTTTTTTTTTTTGTTGTTGTTGTTGTTGTTGAAAAAGAACATGACTTCCTTCTATCAGTAACTATAAATGTGTGGCACACATAAGCAAAATGAAGATGTAATTTTCTTATGTCCAAAACAACGGCTTAGTACACCTCCTCAAATAAGATCAGTCCTAGGGCAGGATCTTACATTCCCTTAAAAAGGAAAGGGGGGGGGAGGGAGGGAGGAAGCAGGGGTGGGGTGGGTGGGGAAGGAAGGAAGGAAGAAAATCAGAGATTCATACGTCCATTTGAAGTATGGACTAGAAAGAAGAAAAGTGAACTTTATGTTGTCTTAAGGATGGGGGGCTCTGTTGAGGGATGCAGGAGGCTGGGAAGGCTGTGCAAAGAACCAATGAGAGCACTGCATTAGCTACTTTGTTATTGTAACAATACCTTCTGGCCAAACAGATAATAAGAAAAGGGTATCTTCTGGCCCTCAATTCATGGCAGAGAAGTCAAGCCAGCAGGAGCTTGAAACAGCTGGTCAAATATAATTCACAATTAGGTTGATTAGAATGTACACTGCTAGTCAGCTCCCCTGCTCTACTCACATAACTCAGGATCTCAACCAGGGAATGGTGCCACCCAAGGTGGCTCATCTTTCCATTTCAATTAACATAATCAAGGTAATACCCCATAAGCCAGGCTCTCAGGTGGTTCTAGATTCCATCAAGTTGACAGTAAGCATCAACCATCACAACAAGCACTAAGTTACAAAGGGGTGTTCAGTTTAAAAAGGAAGAAAATGTGAGGTCGTTCTAAAGACATATTTCAAAACAAAACAAAACAAAACAAAAAAGAAAACCCCAGCTGCTTCCACACCTTACTTGTCTGAATAGGATTCAGTGGATAAGACCAAAAGTGACCAAACAGAAACAAGTGAACAAAGCCTACCAACTCCAAGATACAAAAATCCTGGAATTTTACAAAGTAGCTAAATATAATAGAGTAGAGCAGGGTTGACCAGATATCCAGATTCACATCCATGTCTCAGTATCATCTTTTGTTTCACTCTTGCCTATAACTAAAAGGCACCGGTTTACCTAAAGAATCACATGAGCACTCAGTGCAAACTTCTATAATTCTCTTTGCTACGACAAAAATACCTGACAAAGCAACTTAAGGAAGGAAAGGTTTATTTTGCATCATAGTTTGAAGATATAGTCCATCAGAGCAGGGACATCAATAGCTTCAGCTTGTGACTCAACGGAGCATCAACACTCCTTATGCCTCCTACCCCCAAACACTAACATTTTAAGTATTAAGATTATTTTGTGTACATTGTTAGGTGTGTGTGTTTGTGGGTATGCACCGTATGTTACAACATGTATGTGGAGGTCAGAGGACAAATTGTGGAAGTTGAGTTTTTTCTTCTTCTACCATATATTTCTTAGGGATGAAATTCAGGTCATCAGGCTTGCCATCAACCTACTAATCCATCTTACCAACACTCAATTTCTTCTTTTTATTTCAATCTAGAACCCCAGATCATGGACTGGTGGGGGTGGTGTGGGGGGCATGTTTTTCTACCACAATTAACATAACCAAAAAAATTCCTCACAGATATGCCTAGAGGACCTACCTCCTTGGTGTTCACAAAACAAGTGAAATAATCAATACAGCTGTTCATATCAATAATATAGAAATTGTATTTGTTCATTTATTTTTAGCAATTATTGGATATCTGCTGGGTGGTATGAGACATCTGAATCTTCAAACAACCCTGTGCGGGTCAGTGACATTATTCACCTTTTATTGCCGAGGTTGATGAGAAGCAGAGAAGGAAAAATTAAAAAGTGAGAAATATAGAGCCCAAAGAGTGATTAACATTGAACTGGCACCTCTCTCCCACTATGCGCACATTTCATAAACCCACTGCTTCTGAAAAAAAAGTATCTAGATTAAAACATAAAAATTTTCTATATCGAAAGTGCTTATTAAAACAAGGAGTTAGGAAGATACTTCAGCTGGCAAAGCACTAGTTTTGAAAGCATGAGGATCTGGGTTTGATCCCCAGACATAAAAATAAAACTGAGTTTGATATTTCATGGGCATTTATAAGCCCAGTGCTGGGAGTGGTGGGGCCGTGATATCACTGAGGCTCCCTAGACAGCCAGACTTCCTACTTGGAAAAGGCCACACACAGACACACACACACACACACACACACACACACACACACACACACACTACAACCACAAAGTAGATTCTTAATATGTGATCATACAATGAACATTTATCAAATTCTGGACTCTTGCTGTGATTGGACCATTCAGAAATGTATGGGTGATTTATCCAGATGAACAACCTCAAAAGCCTCATGCTCACAACTATCAAGTGATAGCACACAGACTTTAGAACATGAATCCCTGGCCTTGGGCAGGCTCTATTGTGACTTTGTTCAGCACTACAACCAGGCAGAAATAGTTCAGTCCTTCCCTCATACTTAGAAGGGAAAATAAAATTAGATGAGGGTGGGGTTGAGAATCACGTCAATGGAGACCATTCTAGGAAGCAGAAGGGCACTTCAGATGGGTTTTGTTTCTAGAGGTGGACCTCACCTAAGGAAAGAGCTATTTTTTTCTTACCCAGCAGGAGCTAGGGAGCTTACAGTGACACTTTTACCCCAGCCTGAGGACTGTAGCTGGAGAGAGCAGAAGGGACTATTTGTAACCCGGTGTTAGATTTTTCTGCTCCTGAGGAAGAAGCTCTGGCCTGGGCCCCTGCAACACTTATAGGTCTGAGCACTGTGGGTCTAGCCAGCTGTCTGGTATTTTGAAATGCTCACCCTGGCTCTCCATAGACGTCTCATGCTTTGCTGATCTTCCCAGCCCCACGTGGAGCTGTGGGATACAAAGGAATTCAGTGGGGTAGAGGAAAAGTCACCAGGCACTGTCCTTGAGGTAATTAATCAGCAGCGACTCTCTGCCGGGGGTGATAAAATGACTCAGAACACATTCTGTCCCTGTAATATCAACTCTGCAGCAGAGAGGCTGCTCTGAAAAAGATGCGAAGGGGTCTGGGGGGAGGGGGCTTCGAGTGCGCAGAGGGGGGGGGGGCTTTGTTCCAAAGTGAGAATGCTCAGCTGTTGACACCATTGCATGCAAGATGCAAGATCCCTGCAAACACAGCCTGGCCCACAGCCAAGCTGCTCAGTTCTCTGAGAAACTGGTGCTTTCCAAGTTCTCTGAGATCCTGAAATAGAGTTCTGCCTCCCAGCTCTGAGTCTGCTGCAGTGAGCTCTACGGCAGAAGGTGGCATGATCATCTTCCATGTGACTGGCCCTGGTTCCTGTCACACCATTCCTTCCCGTTTGCTAAAGCAGATACTGTAGTACATAAAGCTTCAGATCTTGGCCAAGGGTTGGGGATCTGTCACCCCCAAAGTGGAGTAGCCACAGTTCACTGGATGTGTCCTCAGATATGTGGGTCAGACCTGTGAGAATCTGTCTTTCTTTCTTTTCTCCGTGCCAGATGTCAACAAAATTATAATGTGCCTGGATGTTAAGAATGCTGACTACCAGATAGATTGGAGTGTGAGGTGAAGTAGAGGAAGAAGAAAGAGAAGAGTGGAAGGAATAGGAAAGGGGTAAGGAAGCAGAGGAAGAGGAGGAGGGAGAGGAGAAAACAGAAGGGAGAGAATAAAAGGATGGGAAAGGGAAAGATGAAAAAGAAAGAATTCACAACAAAACTCGCCCCATCCTTTCCGTGGCACACACATTCTGTAGCCTGTTTGACTCTGCTATGTGGTCTACTGTTGCCCTTGCATATTCAAACTCTCTGACCTTCCACCTCCCCACAAAAAACTGCTTTCTTGCCAGTCTGTCTCCTCATCCTGAGGCTCTTTCTGTCCTGTCTGGGGAATAGGGCATGGCACTTTGAAGATGGAGTCTGCATACCTGCCTGAAGGAGGAAGTTGCCCATACACAGGAGCTCTGAGATGCGAGCACACCCCCAGAGAGAAGAGCTGTCTCAGGACCTAGAGGAGCAGGTCACCCCTCAGAAGGCATTTTTCAGAACCTCAGCATGGAGTGCTCACTGTTACCGGGGTGTTTTTCTAGAAAGATCAGCACTAGGCTCCTTGCTAAAGGAACAGGGTGAAGCTGTATTATGGCAATTGCATTCCCCCCCCAACCCCAGGTAAAAGCTGTTCTTTACAAATAAAGATGCTTCTGGCTAAAAGTCATAACTTTTAGAATCCCACAAATTAGTGAGGCTGTAAAGGAAGCATTCGGGGGACCCGCTGCTCATAGATTCCCTTACCTCAAAATGAAGCCCAATACCCATCAAACATCTCACCTGATGAGTAACCGATCAATAAAGCCACTGAAGGGAAGAGACAGGTAGGAGAACTACCTATTGGATTCCATGGCGGTGCTGAGTATCGACTAGTCAGATAACCTGTAGGCCAAAAGCTAGCCCCTCCATCCCTCGGATGGGAGATTCTATTGAAGCAGAGAATTTTGATTTTTTTTTTTTCTTTTGTGGGCTAGGAGTGGTCTTCAAATATTGTTTTGCTAATGTGCATGTGTTTGTGCCAGTGTAGCTCTGTGTGTGTGCATGCATGTTCACTTGTGTTCCAATATACATGCATGTGTTTCTCTCTGTGTGTGATGTACATTACATGTATGTGCCAAGTATAGACGTGTGTGTGTGTGCATGTCCATGTGTGAGCCAATGTGGAGGCATGCATTTCTCTGTGTATGTGTGATGGTCATGTGTGTGCCAGTGTCATGCTCACATGTGTTCTAGTGGACATGAATTAGGGCGGCCATAGAAATCACTAATTGCTGTCTCTCAGACACTAGCTCTCCATCTTCTTTTGAGACAGAGTTCATATTGTCCTGGATCTCTCCATGTAGGCTAGGCTAGCCAGCCAGTGAGGTCTAGAGATGGACCTGTCTTCATCTTGCCAATACTGGGATTATATGCATGTTGACACAATATAGTATTTCTTAACATGAGTTCAAGGGATCTAACTCAAGTTCTCATGCTTGCAAGCCAAGTGACATCTCCCTGTCCCACCCAGATGATATCACTATAAGGAAAAATAAACATAAACACACATTTGTTTGATTCTAAGCATATTGCCTGTCTGGATCTAGATAAGATCAAAGCTCACTCCTGAAGGACAGTTTCTTTGGTTTACAGCACAGCCTTGGTTGTGTTTGGTGTCTGGAGAAAGCCAGCCAGCGACTTTTCATTCTCCAGTCTCGGCTGACACAGAACAGAAGTGACAATTTTAATCTCACCATAAATGGGTGTGTCTGTCTTCGTCCTGTCTTTCATTGGCAAAATGGTGAAGGGTTTGACACCGACTCTTTCTTAATTAGAGAGATAGATAGATAGAGAGAGAGAGAGAGAGAGAGAGAGAGAGAGAGAGAGAAATAAAGGACTAAAATGGAAAGAAAAATCAGCAATGGTCTCTTTAGAAAAGACAAGAAAGACTAGAGAAAGAAATTGGATAGATGGAGGGAGGGAGGGAGGGGGGAGGAAGAGATGGGAGTGAACAGAAAAAAAAAAAAACAAAACAAAACAGGGTGGAGGCAGAATACAGCGCAGCTTCATTTTGGCAACCCAAAGAGGGAATATAAGCTTAAAGCCCTGAATTTAACAAACCTAATTATCAAGGCTTAATTAGTACCAAGGGTCCAGCTCTGTGGAACACCTGCAGACTTAATTTATGTCCTGACAGAGAGGAACAAGTGTTAATGGGCTGTATTTATGTTAATACCTGAACCTTAGGAGCTGATGGAACAAAACAGACCGTGTGCTGAGCTTTCCAAGCTATAGAACAAATATAAAAGATTTTCATCTTAATGTAGTCTGCATGTAACTCTTTGGGGATCCCGCAGATCTACTTAAACTTTTAGAAGTAGTACACGGGAAAAGGAGAGCTGTTCGGGGCTTTGTCAAAGTCTCTCGAGATCAAGCCACAGATGAGAGGTTACAGCTTGTCTTTAATATATAGAGTGGAGAATTAGGTTAATATTGACAGTGTTCCTGGTGGCTTAAAATACATAAATATATCATATTATTTTTAATATATTATATATAATATATTGTGTATATTATATATTATTTTAAAATATTATAATATACATTTTAAATGATGTATGCATGCACACATGTGCTCTTGCATGCATGTGCAGATACCCTCAGAGGCCAGAAGAGGGCCTCAGGTTCTGTGAGGCGGTATCTCCCAAGCCATTGAGTCCAACTCCCTCAAATACACAAAACAATACCTCAAATACACACAACAATACTGATAATCAAGATATTAAAAATGCTTGTAGATACCTATTTAAAATATAGATCTCAGCAAATTAGAAATAAATATAAAATTCTCATGGTAAAGAATATATATATATTCAAATAATAGTGATATATATATATATATCACTATTATTTGAATCACTCACTGATAATGGAGAAACTCATATTAAGGCAATTATACCCCTCTCAATGTTGTGTGGTCAGCATTGTCCTGGGAGTATTTTAAAAAGGAAACAAATGTCATGGAAATTGAAATAAAATTCCATTCAGAGATGTGTGGAAATTCTCTGTAGTCTTAAGAAACTGATACACTGACAGCAGAGCTATTTACAGGAATCAATGATATTCCTGTACTCCAATCAAAGATAACTGGAAAAAAATACCCCTTAAAATTAGGGGCAGGAGAGATAGCTTGGTGGTTAAGAGTACTTGCTCCTCTTCCAGAGGACACAAGTTTAGTTCCAAACACCGAAAACATCAGGCTCCCAACTGCTCATAACTCTAACTCCAGAGGATCCACTGTCTTCTCTGTCCCTCAGAGGCATGGTACGCTTTGGCAAATGCCCCACATAAACATATGTGCACATATTTTTTTAAATAGACCAAAAATAAACATTTGAGAGTAGATATAATAAAAAATGTATATAAGACATCATTGAGGTATTTATAAGTATGAAAAGATAAATGTGTTTAGAAAAGGGTGTGTGTGTGTGTGTGTGTGTATGTGAGAGAGAGAGAGAGAGAGAGAGAGAGAGAGATGGTCTGAGACACTCAATACTTTTAAGTTGTCAATCATCCTCAAGTTGATCAGTAGATTCAATTCTATTTCTAGTAAAATCTGAGACAATTAAAAGAAAAAATAAATGGAGAAGTTGGTCCTAAAATTCATGACAAAAAGAGCTCCAACAACCTTACAACAAAGAGTACAGTTAGGGTCTTTATGGATGGCCAGCTTCAAGAGTGTCTGGGAAGCCACTGTAATAGAGGCAGTAGTCATGGGCATAGGAAGAGAAAAGAAAAAACAATTGGATCGATGGGGTACAATGCAGAGGCCAGAAATAGACCCATGCCTACACGGTCAATCGATGTTTGACAGAGGAGCAAAGGAAATTCAATAAAGAGAAGATTAGACTTTGAACAAATGAAGGTACTTCCACATGGGAAGAAACACATAAGCCTCTATCCTTAACCTCTCACCATGTTCAAAGAGGGATCTAAGGCGAAAAATCGGAATAAATGCAAAATCTAAAGTCAAGAAAATTCTAGAAGGAAACTGGAAAAAATATCATTGTGACCTTCAGATTAGCAAAGAGACCCTAGAAAAATTAATCTAAACCCCGTGCAATAGACAAAGAAGAGGGATTTGGTGTCATCAAGATTTAAGATAAAAGACGAAGTTAGAGAATGCAGAATCGAATACGAAAGGCAGGTAAGGAGAAGGTTCACAGAATGCACAAGAGGCTTGTATCTCAAGTGTGTAGAATCTCTATAACCCAGTGTTTAAAAGAAAACCCACCCTGGGAAAAAAAATGTTCAAATCAGTGAATAAGACCAACATGAGTGGAATGGTCAAGGAGATATGGGTGGCATGAGGAAGCATTAGTCACCAGGAAAATTCAAAGCAGAGCATGCGAAAGAGAACAGCATCTCACACCCACTGCCAAGGCTATAATTAAAAGACCAAAATTTCCAAGTATCAGTGAGGATATGAAGCAACATGACCTCTCATACAGTTCTAGAAGTGAAAGCGGTCCAGCCACATTAGACTACTGTTGAGTGGCATTTTAACTGGACACCCCAAGAGCCAACAGTTCTCTGCCTAGGTATAAATCGCAAAAAACATTTATGGCCCTTGCAGTACCATCTACAACAGGCTCAGTAGGGAATCCATTTATCCACAGGTAAATGGTGGGTAAAGAAAATGTTGTACCTATACACGGTGGCTTATCAGCCTGCTACGGGACTGATGGGTGAAGGATGAGATGGGAGTCTGTTGTTCCTGGCAAAATGAGCATGGCAGGAGGGTACTGTGCTAAGTGAAATAAGCCAGACACTGAAAGGCAAATGTTCATCTTCATATGTAGAAGTCAAACCCAGCAGATTTGATAGACACAAACAGTAGAACAGTGGTGAAAAGTAGGAAGGCCAACAAGGAGGAGGTATATGGGGAACATTATCAGTAGAAGACAATGAATACAAAAGTATTTCATAGAGAAATATGCTCTGAGACATACAGAGAGCTGAAGGGGAGTTGTAATACACATCAATTAACTATCTATTTGATGAGAAACTGGATGACAGGAGTTTGAAATAATAATTGAGCCAGGAATGGTAGCTCACAGCTTTAACTCCAGCACTCAGGAGGCAAAGACAGGTGGATCTCTGTTGACTTCAAGGCTAGTCTGGTCTGCATTGTAGTTCTGTTAGGGGTGCACAGTGAGACCATGCCTGGAAAAGGAAAGGGAAAGACGAGGTGGGGGAGAGAGAGGGGGACAGAGAAAGGAAGAGAGAGAGAGAGAGAGAGAGAGAGAGAGAAAGAGAGAGAGAGAGAGAGAGAGAGAGAGAAGAAAGGAGAGAGAGGAAATGATAAGTATTTAGAGAGCAAGAATGTTAATGGTTCTTATCTGACCATTATATGCTAATCACACAGATCAATTATCACACATTGACTCCCGGAGAGGTAGCTTGGTAGTTAAGAGCACCTATCACTCTTGCAGAGGACCTGAGTCTAGTTCCCAGCAGCCACAGAGGGGGTTATGACCTGGAACTCCAGCTCCAGGGGTTTCAATGCCTTCTTCTGGCTTCTGCAGGAACCTGTGTGTTCTGGGTATGACCTTGCTGGGATTCCACCCAGAATACACACACACAAATAAAATAAATATTTTAAAGTATATCACACATTATCCCACCCATAAGTGCAAGCATGTATCAGTGAAAAGTTTCACCAATTGACAGATGTGGTGGTATGCCTTTAATCCCAGCACATGGGAGACAGAGTCTTTGTGAGTTGGAGGTCAGCCTGGTCTACAAAGTGAGACCAGAAGAACCAGGGCTCTGTTACACAGAGAAACCCCATCTTAACAAATCAATCAGTCAGTCAATCAATCAAATGAAAATAAAATTGTCACCACTTTCTGCAAGACTTTTCATAAAAACAAAAATACCCCAATTTTTATCAAGAGACAAATGGTTCGACTGCAGCCCAGTTTTCCAATGAAGGAACATTCTGAACTGAAAGAGAGGCCTTCACAAATACACCAACATGTACGAGTCTCAGAGATATGATAGCTGTTAAACAACCCAACAACAACAAAACACCTAGACCAAGAGTGTAGATACATTAAGTGAGGTTCCAGAACGGATAAGGCCATGCCGTGGACATGCAGGAGCGGCGCTGGCCTCTGAGGGCATAGGGTATGTTGGAAAATGAACCCAGTCACTTCCGGAGAGATAAGAGTTTTGCATATCTGAGGAAGACTGGTGACCACACACGTGTATGGACATACTTGTGCAAAAACAGGGACCTGTATCTTTCAAAATGTTAATTCTATGGCATGTAACTTACATTACTTAATAGCGTGTGAATGTGTGGGACACATGTAAATATTCTCTTGCTTATGCCCAAGTACAAACACTTGTAAGAGAGTATGTCACTGATGAGTTTTATTCTATCATCTGATATCTATCTATCTATCTATCTATCTATCTATCTATCTATCTATCTATCTATCTATCTATCTTTCCCTTGCTAGGATCACACCCAGAGCCTTACATAAGGAAGCAAAGTTGAAAATCGTGAGAGACACCTTTCATGTGAAGGGTAAAAATCCAACCCACAAAGGTCCTTCATGTTAAGTTGACTCTAAGAAGTTGTTTTTCCACTGGGGGTGGTGAGGCACACCTTTAATCCCAGCATTCAGAAGGCAGAGGAAGAGGCGGGTGGATCTCAAGGAGTTCTCGGGCCAGGCTGGTCTACAAAGAGAGTTTCAAAATAGCTAAGGCTGTAACAGAGAGAAGCCCTGTCTTGAAAAAGACAAAAAAAAAAAAAAAAAAAAAAAAAAAAAAAAAAAAAAAAAGTAACAAAAAAAGAAAGGAAGGAAGGAAGGGAAATAGCTTATTTTTAAATGTCTACAAAATACTTAATTTTATGTGTATGCTGCTGTGCACCATGTGAGTCCAAGTGCTTGAGGGGGACCAAGAGAGGGCGTGAGATCCCCGAGAACTAGATTGACAAGTGGCCATGAGCCTCCTTGTGGGTGCTGGAAACAACCCAGAACCTGGGTCCTCTACAGGAGCAGCCAGGGCTCTCAGCCGCCAAGCCACCATCTCTTTAGCCCCTGCGATTGCCTGTCAGTTCTGTTCTGAGTGCATCAGGCTTTGGAGGAAGAGATAGGGCTTAGGAGTCAAAGGTCACTATTTTGGTTTCTCATTAGCTGTGAGACCTTGGGCAAGTTAATCATCAGGAAGCGAGCGCATTGGTTTTGTGGGGTGGGGATGGTCTGGGCTTGCCTTTTTTTTTTTTTTTTTCCAGCTGTCAGCCCATTTCTGACAACTTATAAACACCGAGTGGCTTTTAGGACAAGCATCACTTAACTTTTAAACTCCTGTTTCTGAAGATGACTAACTGGCTGTGTGAAGAGAGAGAAACTGTTTGCTGACTTTCCTTTTTAATGAGTATACGTGTGTTCTGGAAATACTTAATTATTTTTGAAAACCTAATTTAGAACGCATCCTTTCTTTTGCCAGCAGTCTTTGACCTGGGATGCTAAGTTATAGCTGGGACTGAATTGATAAGATTGTTCTTTTCTGAGAATGCTAGGAAATACCGATGTTCTTTTAAGCTAAATCCATATTTTGAGTGTTGTCTGTGGGTCATACACAGACTGTATGAGTCAACCAGCTGTTCTTTTTTTTTTTAATCTTATTTTTGTTAGACACTCAGAATTCACCAGACCCATACTCCACATAAATATGTATTTCGCCACTGATCAAACCAATGTATATTTTAAAGATCAGTGGGCGGTCTAATAGCAGCAGAGTTCTGATGCAGACCAGTGAATTCTTGTGTGGGTTTTGCACTATCAGACGTGTCAGGTCTTCAGTGGAACACGATGCAGTGCTAAAGGTGAACAGACCTTGGCTTGTACTTTGTACAAATTAGGCAGTAAGTGCTGTTAAAAGCGGGGTTCCTGTCACACACACCGTGAGGTACGGTAGACACAGTTTAAGCTCTGTGGAGAAGTTGACACACCAATCCTTTCCCAGGAACCGTTGCATTTTGGGGTTACCAGGAATCGGTAAGCAAGATGCTACCCGATACAGAAACTTGGAACCCTTTCATTTCATTGAGAAAAGGAAAGAAACCCACAGAAGGTTAAGGGAAACCCACTGGTGATCGGACTGGTTTTATTTTATCTTAATAGGGTGAGCCTGAGTTTTTGTGAAGGTTCCCAAGTCGACGATGCTACGGACTTTGAAGTGCGGTTTGCAAAAGCAGGTATTACACATTAGCACAGCTAGCAAATGCCCTCACTACGGAAACCTTGACAGAGATCATTGAGCCTACATTCTTTCCTAACCAAGCAATTGAGGTAAGATACACACAGGGTTCTCGTAAACTGGCGCCCGGAGTGATGGGAAGTTGGGGCTCCGCAGGCCACGAGTGAGGGGATGCGTGGGACCTCACTCTGGCTTCCGCACACTTCTTCGTGGAAGTGCCTGGGTGGATCTGCTGGGACCCCGGTGTGCGGCGTCAGTCGGGTCATCAGATAATTTCTGCTTGAAATTTCTGAGAAGCGAGCGGCGTGCCAAGCTGTTAGTCACGGGGTTTTTCAAAACAGCTGCACTGCGGAAAAAGCCAGGCTCATCTGGGGGTGCACAGGGTCCGTGCAGGGTGTTACAACCCTCCAGGCTCAGGCTGGGTCCTGACTTTCACCCCAACCTTCCTCCTAACAAGGCATCTCTTATCTGTTACTGGTTTTCACTGCATCACACCAGCCCAAGATACACTTAAGTAGGCTGGTCAGGAAGGTGTACATATCCTGGACACATTAAAAGTTTGTGAGAAGAAAGGGGGTGGGGAAGAATCAGGTTTGATGGGGACTGCCTGGCCACAAGGAATTGGGGAGGGGCAGAGAGCAGATCTGAGATCAGAGAGCTCCTGGTCCGAAGAGTAGAAACTGAGTACAAATGCTAATCAAAACAAGGAGCTGGGCTGTGCTTGCCTGGTATCCATCTCGCCCTGGGTTCCATCCCAGGGCTGCATGGTGGTGAGGCCTGCAATCCCAGCACTTGGTGAAGTAGAGACAGGAGGATCAGGAGTTCAAGGTCACTGTATTACACACTGAGTTCAAGACTAGTGTGGGTACGAGACACTCTCTCTAAAATGATGGTGATGATGGTGGTGATGGTGGTGGTAATGGTGATGAGATGATGATGATGATGGTCATGATGATGGTGGTGATGGTGGTGGTAATGGTGATGAGACGATGATGATGGTCACGATGATGGTGGTGATGATGGTGATGGTGGTGGTGATGGTGGTGGTAATGGTGATGAGACGATGATGATGGTCACGATGATGGTGATGATGATGGCTTTAACAAACAGTTGCTCAGTGATTTATGACATTCATACCAGGCACCATTGAAAAATCGGTAATTTTGATGTCCAAAGTAGACTTAGTGGAATCCTATCCATTCTCCTATTGCAGTAAAGGGATCAGACTGAATCCCAGGTATTCCCAGTACTCAACACCATAATAGATGAGGGGAGGCTGGGCTGTTGTGTAACTTTTTTGTTTTTCTGAGACAGTTTCATTATGTTTCCCAAGCTGGACTTGGACTATTACACTCAAAAGGTCCCTGCCTCAGCCTCCAGAGTATCTGGGACTACTAGTATGTCCTACTCCAGCTTCTACGAAACTTTAAAAGGAACACCAAAAATGGCTAATTGTGAAGATGAAAGTCAACATTAAGAATTGCCACACCAAGGACATCACTCTGCACTGCCAGGCAGGGGAGGGGACTCCGGACAGGTTACAGATAGTTGCTCATCTGGTGACAAACATGTCAAGGAAACTTGTTCGTCAACTCGAAAGACCCATGTAAAGAAGGCCTGCTGCTCTGTCTTAAAAAACACAGCAGGCATGAGATCAGCTTCCCCTAACCTGTGAGGCAAAAGCGTGAAGGAGAAGGGGAAAGGTAACTGAGAAGGGGCACTTCCCAGAACAAGGGCAGGAAGGCTACTCCCAGGGCTAATCAGCCTCCCTTGATGGAGATAGCCCAGAGTCCCAGAGAGAGGAATCAAAGAAGGGGGGCAGGAGGGGAGACAGAGACAGTCAGACACAGAGACAGAGAGAGAGACAAAGAGACAGGAAGGGGGAGAGAGAGAGAGAAAGAAAGAAAGAAAGAAAGAAAAAGAAAGAAAGAAAAAGAGAGAGAGGGAGGGAGGAAGGAGGAAGGAAAGAAGGAAGGAAGGAGGAATGAAAGAAGGAAGGAAGGAGGAAGGAAGGAAGGAAGGAAGGAAAGAAGGAAGGAAGGAAGGAAGGAGGAAGGATGGAGGAGGAAGGAAGGGGTGAGAAAATAAGACAGGACAAGATACAGAATCTGAAGTGAAGGCAATAAGAGAATGGCATGCGTGTGGGAACCTGGCTGAGAGAGCAGCGTCTGAGACTGGAGTGGGTGTGGGTAGGGCTGAGGGGGTTCTTTCTGTTTCTGCCATGGCTGTTTGCCTAGAGATCGTTTTCTAAAAAACAACAGAAAATAAAAAAAAAAAAAAAAAAGAATTAAAAGAAGCTGATCTAGACTACCTAAAAATAAAAGGCACATGTTGTTTTTGGGAAGCTATGTGAGCTTCACAAACCCAGACTCAGACAAGGGTGACAGGCAAGAAGACTAAGGCTTGGCCTCCTCAGGAAGGGGTCATAGGACAGCCAAAGGCAGTGGGGACTCCAGTTATACTGATTCAGGTCTCAGGTGGGACACACTAAGGTGTGAGGTGGCCTGTCACGGTAGCAGCTTTCTTATTTGCCTGGGTAATTGCTGTTCATTCATCAAATGAAGACAAGGAACCCTGATTCCAGAAACTTCTTTGACCTTGAGGGCTATTTTGAGGGCCTTTGCTGCAGCTGCCAGATAATCCCGGGCTTGTTCCTGTTTCTGGTTTTTGTTTTGGAGGCTGAGTCTTATCTAGTCCAGACCGGCCTTGAACTCCCGGAGTAGCGGAGAATGACCTTGAACTTCAGACCCTCCTGCCTCTACCTTCTGACTACACTGCCACACTCAGTCAGGGTGGGCAGGGCTAAAGAACGAAGCCAGGGCTTTGTATCCCAGGCATGAATTCTACCAACTGAGCTCTACTGAAATGGAGGGTCACGGGTACTAGAGGGCACACGTGACAATTTGCCACAGTTTGAACTCAGTCGCAGGACTGACCATTCAGAAGCCTGTGAAGCCTTAAACCGTCCAGACCATGTGTGACAAAGGGCTAAAGCAGTATGCATGGTATCAGAATCCCTTTGCTCTGACCATGCTGTACCTTGGTCTCGGGGGCCAGGCTGTTCTTGGGGCACAGGAGATTATAGATTTTCGTTTGTTTGGTCAGTTGTTTTCCTTGTTTTAGACTCAGCATCTCAGACCGCCAAATAGGGAGAGACACTTATGGGTCAGTAGTTAGGAGTGTTATCTGCTCTACCAGAGAAGCTGGGTTCAGATTTCAGCACCTACATGATGGCTCACAAATGTTTATAACTAGTTCCAGAGATTCAGCACCCTCTCTGACCTCTACAGGTAACCATTCCCACACGTAACACACACACACACACACACACACACACACACACACACACACACACACACACACACAAAACGTTGCTTAGCTCCTCAGGCTTCTGCTACAAGCCACATGGCCTTGGTGACCCTTTCAAACTCACCATTCCCAGTAAAAACAAAGCGGGGTGGGGGGGGGGGACCTCCTGGAACATCTGCTATCCCCATATGAGGAAATTAGATTATTAGATGACAAGCTTACCAGAAGCATCCTCTCAGACTCCTGCATCCCTCGAACCCCTGCTGCCCTCCTCCCCACACAGGTGTACATGCTGCCCCCTCCTTTCCACACAGGTGTGCATGCTGCCCACCTCCTCCCCACACAGGTGTGCATGCTGTCCACCTCCTCCCCACACAGGTGTGCATGCTGCCCTCCTCCCCACACAGGTGTGCATGCTGCCCTCCTCCTCCCCACACAGGTGTACATGCTGCCCCCTCCTTCCCACACAGGTGTGCATGCTGCCCACCTCCTCCCCACACAGGTGTGCATGCTGCCCACTTCCTCCCCACACAGGTGTGCATGCTGCCCACCTCCTCCCCACACAGGTGTGCATGCTGCCCACCTCCTCCCCACACAGGTGTGCATGCTGCCCACCTCCTCCCCACACAGGTGTGCATGCTGCCCACCTCCTCCCCACACAGGTGTGCATGCTGCCCACCTCCTCCTCCCCACACAGGTGAGCATACTGCCCACCTCCTCCCCACACAGGTGTGCATGCTGCCCTCCTCTTCCCCACACAGGTGTGCATGCTGCCCTCCTCTTCCCCACACAGGTGTGCATGCTGCCCTCCTTCCCACACAGGTGTGCATGCTGCCCTCCTTCCCACACAGGTGTGCATGCTGCCCTCCTCCTCCCCACACAGGTGTACATGTTGCCCTCCTCCCCACACAAATGTGCATGTATGCTCAGGGGAGGGTTCCAGTTCTATCTCCTGATTCGTTCTCACCATGACTTGGCCCACTTGAGGAGCCTCTGTCTCTGGAATCCCACAGAAACCTGGGCTAGTAATAGACGACTTAACCCTTTCCTCTGAACTCCTACTCAGTGTCCTGCCTCTTCCGGTGCTTACTGAACATACAAACAATTGCCACAGAAGAGAGAGCTGCCATCAGGTGATGGTGTTTAAACAGAAGCAGGAGACACAGATGGAGCAAGGACAGTGGCTACAGAAAGGTTTACTTGATTTCAAGCCTTTTACTTGATTTCCCTCCCTCCCTTCTTCCCTTACTCCCTTTCCCCTCTTTCCCTCCCTTCCCGTTTATTGTTTGTGAAAGCACTACTGTTTTTCCATGTCAGACTAGGATTCCTCAAGTCACTTAACACTCCCGCCCCTCACTGAGAACGACTGTGTCTAAGAATTAACCAAAACAAGGAGAGTTCCTTATTTATTAGAATCAGAAAAAGTAAAATAGAATACCAGTTAGCTAGTACTGGTGCTAGTACTAGTTGGCGGTTCCCCCAGCCCCTTGCCTTTGTCTACTGAACCTCTATTGAGGCTTCTCAGTGTCCTTAGGAAACTGACCAGCAGTGGACTCAGAGTCCTTGTCATCTTTCAGGATCCAAGAGTCTTTCTTGACCAATTTGTAACAGAGGGATACTGCGGCAAACAGACATCCTAGCTGCTAATGACGGGCCACGCACTTCAATATTTTATGCCACCTTAAAAAAAAAGTTTCAGTAACTGAAGGTGTTCGCGCATTAATTCTTTGCATCAATTATTGACGGAGAATTTAATTTAAAGGCAACTAGTCAGTAACCTAGGGGTAGTGTTTTAAATTATTTATAATTGTGACACAGATGTAATCATATTGCTATTGATTAGGATCCAGTCACTTCCGTGGGTCCAGCAGGTCTTATGCTAATTAATTTTAGTGCGATCCCCTTTTTTTAACTCCGTATTCCCTGGTACCGGGGACTCATTAGAAGAATAATTTAATGAAGTGGAATATTCTAAGGTCTGTGCAGAGATGAAGGTGAGAAGGAATGGAGACGGGAACTTCTAAGATGGCCGAGCTTTGTGCTGTGATTGGTAGATAACGTGTCTTAAATTGGAGTTTACATATCGTTATTGTCTAGCTGATAGGACGGTGGAGGTAAAAAGTGCAGCTCAGGGAGCAGGGGTGACAGAAATAAAGGTACAGGGAGATGTTGGGTAACTGTGCCTATGTGTTTCCATGGTTGTAGACACATCTCTGTATGTGCCCGTGTGTGCATGCCAGTGATTGCAGACATGTCTGTGCATGCATGACTATAGACATGTTTGTGTCTGTGCACGTGATGTATGTGCATTCAAGTGTACTTATGGATTCCCATGTGTGTGGAGGTCCGGCAGCAACTTCAGGGGCTTCAGGTACTGTTCATCTTATTTGTGAGACAGGGTTTCTTACTGGGACCTGGGACTTGCTGATTCAGCAAGGCTGGCTGTCTGTCAAGCCCCAGAGAACCATCTGCTGGTGATCCTGTCTCTGGCCCAGCATTGACTGAACTTATACACACACCACCACATCTAGCTTTGTAACATGGTTTCTGGGACCCAGATTTGGTGCTCTTGAGTACTTTACTGACTAAGTTATTTGCCCAATCCTGTGTTGGGTGACTTTATTTATTTTCTATGAAATAAAATAAGAGTCATTTAGAGGGATCTGGGAAAGACCATTGGTGATATAATAAAAATGCAGACAAATGAGGTTTTTCTCTTTCCTTAGCCTTGAGAAACAAGAACCATAAAGAGAGTTCATGTCAGGATTCTGCAAGCCAGGCGTGTGAGGGGAGACCTGAACAGCTGGTAGCTACAGGGGTGTTTCACCGAGAAGTGATAAAAAGGTCTGAGACTTGGTTTTCTGTGAAGCTATACCTGAAATAAGGCCATGGTTGGAGTTTCTACAACTGGAAAGTAAATGGGAGGGTAACTTTCCAATAATGTCACAGGTAATCTGTTTAGGGAACGGGATGTCAGGAAACCACAGTTAAGCAGGCAGACAGCGCCTGGTCCTCCTGGGCATGTGGCTTGCTGGATAGAGTGCTTGCCTAGCATATACTACAGCCTGGTGCTTGACCTCCAGGACAGTATATGCCCCCCCCGGGGGGGGGGAGGGACAGGGCTGTATAATCCTAATGCTCAGGAGGTGGAGGCAAAAATCCAAGGTCATGGTTAGCTATAGAGTAAGATGGAAGCTAGCCTGGGCTATGTGAGAGATCCCGTCCAGTGTGTATCTTTACAAGTGAGTATTATAATCTTAAATAACCGTACTTCAATGACACACATGCCTCTTTAACAAAGCGCATGTCAGTGTACGTTTGCTACAAAATGGTTGACCTCATTTATTAAGAAATAGAAGTGTCATCCTCATGTCCCTGCAGTGGGAATGACAGAATATACATGCTACGTTGATGATACGTGCCTACGGGTAAGAGAAAGCTCCTAATGTGAAAGCGAGAATAAAGGGGGGGGGGGGGATAGAACAGTGCATAGATAATGTAATCCAAACAATCCAGATTTTAACTAACAGGGGCGTACAGAAACTCAGTGGAGACCTCACAGGAAACTCTTATTCTGAAGGGGAGGTTGTGCCTGGAAACCTCGTGTGACTACTGCTGAGACAGAAACACAGAGCTAACGTCTTGACAGTTGAACGACAAGGAGGAAAATCGTCACCTGCCCACACCGAGAGCCAGTGACTGTCGTTCTCACTAAAGTCTGATGAAAGTAAAACCAAAAGATCTCAAGTTTCTTCCATCCTCCCCCCGGGGGGGGGGGGCAAGTAATAACTCTGACACTCAGCCATGTTTTCTCCTGAGGGGCAGTTCTCGAGGTGGCTAGTTTATCCCACCAACCTTTTTGGAGCTGAGGGAGGATGGCATATACTGCCCACAGACAGGGACACTCCTTGTCTGTTCACTGCAGAGTTTAGGGCCTGGACGGATGGATTCAAGTCCCAGGTCCAGGGTAGACACCAGGAGTTGGTGATTCTCTTCTCTTTCCCTCCCTCTGTTCCTCTTGTTCCTCTCCTCATTTTCCTGCCTCCCTCCCTTTCCCTACAAATCTCTCCTCCCCTTCTCTGCCATCTATCCCCCCTCCTCGTTCCTCCCCTCCCCTCCTTTCTCTTCTCCCTCCCATGCCTTTCCCTACTCCATTTCTCTTCCTTTTCCTCTTCTCCTCCCTGCTCCTCTCTCCCCTTCTGTATCCTCTCTGGCCCGTTCTCCTCATCATTTCTCCTTGACAGTATCTTTCTAGATGACCCAGACTGGTCTGAAACTTATAATTCTCCTGCCTCAGCCTCTCTGATAATAGGCATGGGCCACTATACCTGGCAAGTGTAATCTACAGGGAGCGCCCCCCCCCCCAGGAAACGATTTCCGTGGTTGTAAGCCGGTGTCTGTGGCAAATACTCGATTCTGACACTGTAGCAATAACAGAGTAGATAGTTGTTTTTTCCTTTTGCCTAAAACAAATAGCAGTTGTAGTCTACCAATCCTGGTTTCAGTTGACATTGAGCTGTAGTTTAGCAGTTTCTGAAGTGAGAAATAAAAAGCAAGAGGTACAGTGCAGGCAGCATCAATGTGAGAGGCAGGCGTCATCAACCTGAGAGTCAAATTCAAAACTGTGGAAGGAAGAATACTGGGATAGTGATCATGTTCTGAGGAGAGATAGGAAGAGTGCTGGGGACTGAGTACTGGGGACTGAGTACTGGGGACTGAGTGCTGGGGACTGAGTACTGGGGACTGAGTGCTGGCGACTAAGTACTGGGGGCTGATTGCTGGGGACTAAGTGCTGGGGACTGAGTGCTGGGAACTGAGTGCTGGGGACTGAGTGCTGAGCACTGACTGCTGGAAACTGGGTGCTGGGGACTGAGTACTGGGGGTGATTGCTGGGGACTGAGTATTGGGGACTGAGTGCTGGCGACTAAGTACTGGGGGCTGATTGCTGGGGACTGAGTGCTGGGGACTGAGTACTGGGGGCTGAGTACTGGAGACTGAGTGCTGGGGACTGAGTACTGGAGATTGAGTGCTGGAGACTGAATTTGAGAAAGCATCTCAGTGAGTCAAGAGGGAGGGCAGTGAAAAGTGGCAACCCTTGAGAGAAAGAGACAGATATTGCTACTAGAAAAGAAAAGGAAGAAGATCCAGGAAGCAGGACTACAGGGCAGTCTGGAGATCATGGTTGAAAACATGT
The DNA here is from genome assembly GCF_963924665.1 of Micromys minutus. Taxonomy (NCBI): domain Eukaryota; kingdom Metazoa; phylum Chordata; class Mammalia; order Rodentia; family Muridae; genus Micromys; species Micromys minutus. The sequence goes on along the minus strand of NC_137959.1, from coordinate 37,566,325 downwards.
ATTTAAAAGGAGAAGGGGAGGGTGTATCTTTGCACCACTATTCCAGTGATGAGGCCTCAAAACTAACCCCAGGTTAGCTATTTAGGGGAAGCAATTTTATTGTCTAGACTAGAGACTACATCCAGGGGCAGAGACACCTAACGAGGGTGTGTACGTGTGCGTGTGATCTTGTTCCTGTACTATGTACCCCTGCATATGTATGGAGGTCAGAGGTCAACTAAAGGGAACTGGCTCTCTCCATCTACCATCCGGGTCCCCAGGGTTGGATTTATACTGCCAGGCTAAGCAGCAAGCATCTTTACCTACTGGGGCCATCTTCTCTGACCCAGGTTCTGGAACATTCTATGGAGAAAAACTTAGATGCACAGTCAGACTGATAGCTCTCTCTCTTCCTTTAATAACACAGGACAGGTGCTGTGGGGCTTAGCATCTGTGGTCCACACACGGACGGCTTGGTGCTACCCGACCACAGGTGCCCAGCGGCCTCTAGTTGGGTTCCCCAGAACTCAGTGCTGATAAAAAGCAGCAGCAGGTCCTGGAACACCTTCTCCCCAGGTCCCTGATTTCAGCAGAGGGGTGGGAAGTGCGCGGCTGGGTCCCAGGCCCCTCAGGTGGGGCGAGACAGCTTATGCTCTCGTCAGCATCTTTCCTGGGCTCACCTTTTGAAAAGGGAGCCGGCTTTTTTTGTTGTAAACGGCCCTGACACTGCAACAAGAAAGTTCATTTTGTGAAGATGATTCATTAAGAAATAAAATATTCATGGCTGACAGCTTGAAGGATCGCCACGGAGTTATATTCTAATGCACCTGTCCTCGGTGTCAGGTCCGATGTGGGATGTCATGTCGCCAAAGTTTTATTTAGAAATTGTTTGTCAGAGTGAGCTTTCTAATGTGAATGAAAAATTCATCCCCTCATTAAGAAGATTCTACATGAAATGTCTAGGATTTTCAATGAACGCGGGGACATGAACCAATTACTGTTAAACACTTAAAGAGACAGAGTCCTGAGCTCACTCAGCAAAACCCTTAATTGCACAAGTGTGAAGGGGGAGAAAATCCAACACCTCGAAAGGCAAATGGGAATTGTGATTTGGTAATGTCTTCTCCTTTGTCATGTCCGGAAGACCCCCAGCTTTAAAAAGTCTCAGGGGGATTCCGACACAGCTATTCTATGGGATAGGGCCAGGTGTCACCATGTCTGCCCCCAAGTGCTTATGCACAAACCATGAGACAGTATCTGAGATGCCCATGAACTTTAGCTTCCCAGAGAAAGTGATTAAAATGCTCTGGAAGTCTCTTCAGTTGTTCTTAGTAACTTCCCAATGTTCTTTATATTTTCTTCTTTCTCATTACTTTATCATCTTTACACACTGTGCACTTCCTGTGTTGCCTTGATGCTGGACTAAACATCAAACGGGCTTCTCCCAAGCAAATGACTTAACAACTCTAGAACGGTCAGAGTTGGGAGAAGGGGAAGAAAGCTAAAACGGTTGATAATAAAGTCAAGCATCTCAGAAATATGAAGAGCCATAGGGGAATCGCTTATGAAATAAAACGGCCTTTTACAAGGTGACAGTGGATTAGGTTGACAATGAGACCCTCTTCTGATACACAGCCTAGTTCAGCTTACTCCGTGATAGGAAAATAGTTCATTTTCAAACTCAGCACTAGTCTCTGTCTCCTCTCTCTCTCTCTCTCTCTCTCTCTCTCTCTCTCTCTCTCTCTCTCTGTGTGTGTGTGTGTGTGTGTGTGTGTGTGTGTGTGCAAATGTATGTGCATATCTGTGAGTATATACATATATTTCAATCTTCTGAACATTTGAAACTGTTGCTATGGAGACCGGAATTGGTCCTCCCTAACCCAGCAGAGCCTATGAACTATGAACTATATGGACTCCATATTCAGGATGCTCTAATGAACTATTTCAAGGAACAGGCTGCTTTCACTACACATCCGTGGTTCCCTTATTCAAGGCTCTAACGGTGCTCTCCAAAAAGAGGCAACTATAGGCAAGCTCTGTGTCCCCACAGCTCTGGAGGGCAGAACCCCAGCTACACTCTGGGGGGGATGGTTAATTATATACTCTCTGCAGTTTCTTCGAATTTCTTTGATTAGTTAATTAATAATTAATTTATTGAGATTGTCTTGGCTAGCCTAAAACTTACTACTTAAGCTGGAGTGGTTTTGAATTCCTGGTCCTCCTGCCTCCCTCCTGAGGGCTGAATGGATGACAGGGATGTGCCACCAAAGCCAGGATTTCTGCATTTATATTCTATATATTTGCCTCTCTTTTTATCTATCAATCAGTCTATCTGCATATACATATCTCCCTTCACATGTGCGTTCTGTTTATAATCTCATATTTATGGAATATGTCAGATTATATGAATGTATCGGGATCTTAGAACAGGTTGAAAGATGAAATTCCAGGCACTGGGCTTCCGAGAAAGTCTCTTCGATTCAGATAAGGAGTTCTGCATAGAGATGTTTGACGGCGTGTCATTTAAAACGGGAAACAGGGCCAGGGATATGGGTCAGTGGGTAAGAACAGTTGCTACACAAGATTGAGGATCTGAGTTTGAATCCCCAGTACCAAGTCAAAACAAAACAAAACAACAACAACGACAAAACCCAAGGAGTTGTGTACAGCCCCCTGTGTCTGCGCCTATAAGCTCAGCACTGTGAGGACGTGGCAAGACAAACACAGGGTAAGCTGGCTGTCCGCTTCGCTCCGAGTCTAGTGAGAAAAGTCTGTTTGAAGGGAATAAGAGAGAGAGTTGATACCCCCTTCCTACTCTTACATGCATTTGTCCACATGGGTGGGTGCACCAACACACACATGCACATGAAGACAAGAGAACAATTTATACGTCTAAAAAAAAGAGAAGACATTCCTTTGTTAGCCCACTATTTAAAATTATATTTAGGGTTTATTTCACATTATAGATGTGCTGGGGGTTTCATGGGACAAAAAGTGATTGCACTTCATATTTTTTGAGAAAAAAATGTATTATAGGTTTTAAATGGGTGTAGGCATATGGGTAATAAATTATTTTCTTCTCTTTTCCCCTTAAAAAGCATTTTTTTCCTACCCTAAACCTTAAACATGCATGTAATTAAAAGCCAAGACATTCTCAAATTTTGTACATTTATGCAGCATAGGAAAAAGCTGTCTTATTTTAAAAAAAATATTTATGGTCATAAGAAAGAAGGGAAAGAAAACTCTCTGACCTTTCTACAAAGTAAATTAAATTAGTAGTTTTTAAAAAGCCCCCCTTCGTCTTCTTCCATTTATGAGAGGTTAATGTATCGCATTACCCACACAGAGACGGTGGAAACTATTTATGTAAGTCTGCCATGTTACCAGATTTCAACTTGCTCAAATAAATCAGGCACCCGTCTACGGCCCTCTTGAATTTTGGTTAGTGGAACTCTTCGTTGGAAATCGCGTCCAATGCGCTTTTTTTTTTTTTTTTTTTTTTTTTTTTCACAATCTGCCCATAATTAGTTTCACTGGGACAACTGCGAAGAAGTATTTTGCTGCTTTTAAATTCATAATTTTGGTTCAAGAGCCCCAGAATAAGATGTTTAGACAGAGTGAAAACTATTTTCTAACAAATCAATATTAATTTCTCTGACTGCTATGGTCTCAGGAGCCAGAACTGCTCTTGTATTGAGCTGACAGGAAAGATTTTTATCCCGACCAAATGTTATTCAAATATTTATAAGACTGGATAATTTAGTAAAGAAAATACAGATGGAAAGAGGCAAGAGGATTTTTTTTCCATGCTCCTTTCCCATTTACAAATGGAAAAACTATAGAAAAAGTATAGAGAGTGATTGGTATCCCCCTGCCGCAGGAGTGAGTGCCTGACAGTTGATGAGTTATACCCACAGAGGTCCCCAGGCATTCCTCTGCTAGCACGCTGATGAATTGGGGTGCTGTTACAGTCAAGAACACCATACACACCTTATACTGGAAGAAGCAGGATCCTAGGAGCACAGCCAAGAGCTGTGGGTGGGAGGTGGGGCTTGGGGGTGGGGGTGCTAAGCGGCGATGAACTAGAGACTGCTCCACTCAGGGTCAGGAGAGCAGAGAAATGAACGAAAGGCACAGAGTTTGAGTTCCTTTCTTATCTTGAACTCTCTCGGGGACTTTGTATGTCCCTGGAAGTTTGTGTTACAATATGGCACACACATAACCAGAACACAGGGCATGTACCTGTCACTGGATGCATCTTGCAAGGATGGTGATGCACCTCTAGACTCCCAGCACTCGTGGGGCTGAGGCAGAGAGTCGTGAGTTTTAGGCCAGCCTGGGCTATACGGCGAGACAGTAGAGAGTATTATCAGTGAAGTGATGACCACAGAAACATGGAGAGCTGGGCTTGCTCTTTAGCACCCACAGAAGAAGCTAGGTGTGGCAGCCTGCACTTGTAACCCCAGAGATGGGGACGTGGTGATGGCACGATCCCTAGGGCTTACTGGCCACCCACCCTAGTCCACGTGGCAAGCTCAAGACTGGTGAGAGACCCTATCTCATAAAACAAGGCGGACAGCGTTCATCCCTAAGGTATGATACCTGAGGCCCAGCTTTGTCTCGCACATACGGACCTCAGGCACAGGAACATATACACATCCCAGGCATGTAAAAGGAGATGGCACAGAAGCATACGACAGTGACTTCCTGCTCCGTCCAATCTCAACTCAAGCTTCTGACGTAAGGTTCATTATTAAAGTCCTCATAGACGTAGGATGCATCTTTGTCCTTCCCAGACCACAAAGGAGAGAGCTGGTTTGGGTGTTCCATTTCCTTTTCTTTTTATGCATGTTTTTTGATGATATACAGACTGGGGAGTGGAATCAATAGGTGGACAGGTCTCTTTTTTTTATGACTAGTGTTACATAGTATTTCAGCTGACAGCATTCCTTTATGTAATCTAATTTAGGATAGTTTTCACTTTATAAGCAAGCCCAATGTGTTTGTTGAATGGGTATTTAATTTTCTAATCTGAGTGGTTTGGAAATGTTGATTTTTTTTTTCTGAGTTTCTCTAAAAATATCTATCTTAATCAAATCCTATGAATCAGCTTTCTAAAAGTTGTGACCTCCAATAAAAACCTGACTAAATCAGACGGTAAAGGCTTTTAGATTTTTCCCAGGACTGCCATGACTGTTTAGGTGAACTTTTCCAAGAAGCTCCATGGAAGTTGGGCATGGTGGTTCAGACCCGTAATCCCAGCATGTGGGGACGCTGAGGCAGAAGGATCACTGTCAGTTTGAGACCAGCCTGGTTCCAATAGTGAATTCCAGGATAGCCTGTGCTACAGACTGAGACTCCTCTCTCAAAAAATAAAATAAAATAAAACAAAATAAAAAATGATGAAAAGAAGCCCTGGTGACTTGAAGAGGAGATGCTCAAAGAGAATTTTTTTGAAAGGGGGGGACTGTGGGGTTTTAGGGATGGAGGCAAGGAAGAGGAGAGGAGAAGGGGAGAGGGAAAGAGGGCAAGAAGCGGGCCAGAAGGCCATCCTGTGGAGCCATCTTCCCATGGAGCCATCCTTTAGGACAAGATGTTTTTCATGGCCTCCAACAGGCAGCATAAAGGAGATTCAGCCCTCAGCCTAGAGGAAGCAGGCTCAGTTAATATGGGACTTGTGCTATGTGATAGAGCAGGGCTGTCTTCTTCAGGCAGGGGTCTGGGTGAGGCTGGGTGTGACTTTCTTCCTCTGCTTGCAGCCCTTGGCTGCACAGGGTCTGTTTAACCGAAGAGCCTGGGTTCTCAAACAGCCTGCGTTCCATAGACAACATCACACACTGTGTTCTGAATCATGAAATGGCTCCAGGTTAGCCACCTAAGATCATGCTGAGAGAGCAAAGTGTCCTTCCACTCAATAATGCATCAACTTCTCGGAGCTCATCCTGTCTGGATGGTGATATTGTTTAAAAACAAACAAACAACAAAAACCAAAAACTGCTCAAATGCCTGTGGACTCTCAGATGGACTGCTGTCCAGGAGAAAGAACATCAGCAAGTCAGACAAGTGAATTCCCTTGCCTGTAATAAACAAACAGTGGAACTGAGGAAGGGCATGCTGGCTGGACTCCAAGTGTAGAAACCTGCCTATCCACCTTCAAAATCATGCAAGATTGCAGTTTGTTTAATGTTTGTCTTATGTGCTTAATTACCAATAGCACTTCACTAATTATTTCTTGTTTTGTAGACAATTTAAACAGAGCCGGGGAAGCAGCTCCACACTTTGGTAGCGCAGGTGAGGATTTGTAACTCATTTTTGTAATCGCAGAATTCCCGGAGGGCTTCATTACAAACTCGAAAGGAAACAGGATGCTCAAAGCAGGTGACAGTCTCATTTCCACAGGTATGGGGCTGGCGGAGGGGTGGAGGTGGGTGACACACACACACACACACACACACACACACACACACACACACACACATTAAACTGAAGGGATTGAAAATGAAGTAGAAAGTAGCCTTTAGAAGTTTTGACCGTGTAAGGTGTTTTCATGTTAATAAGACAGAAAGTTCGAAGGCAGCAGAGCCACGGGGTTTCGGAACTGGTGTTTCTTCTGTTGCCCTGCAGGGTCTAATGTCCCTGCAAGATTGGAAAAGAAGCCACAAGATAGACACCTCCCCCTCCCACCCCGTTTTCTTCCTCACACATAGAATTCTAGGTGAATTGTAGATCTCACCACCAGGACCATTTCTGTTCAATCCTTTAACCATACTTACTTTTATTTATTTATTTTTATTGATTTTGGGAGAGCCTGGATATGTATGTGAGCATATTCATCTGGCATATATGAACAGGTACACATGCACATGTGTGTATGCGTGCATGTGAATGCAGAGGTCAGCCTTGGGCCTCATTCCTCAGGGGCTCCCGCCTTAATTTTGAAACAGGGTTTCTGAGTAGCCTAAGGCTGGCAAGTGAGGTGAGCTTACCTGGTCTGTGAACCCCAAAAGTCTATCTGTTTATACCCCTCCAGCTACTGAGATTTCCAAGCATGCTTATCACACCTGCCTTTATAAAGTGAGTTCTGGGGAGAAAACTTGGGCCTGTCTTCCTCACATAGCTACAAGCATTTTCACAACTAAGCCATCTATGCAGCGCCCCCACAACTACCGTTTAATATAAACTCTTGGTCGGCTAAAATCACTGCCCACCCCCCCAAGACTCCCTAATGTTTAGAAAAATCTAAGACTTAAACTTCAAAATCATACAAGAGCTCTTGGGTACAATGATGACACTTGTTTGCTGAAAGTTAGCAGCCAAGCGTGGTGGGACGTGATTGTATTGTGTGAAGTCTATGTGTGAGGAAGAAAATTGGGGTATCTTGTGGCTCATTTTCTAATCTTGCAGGCACATTAGCTTGAGTATCTCCACAATCTAGCCTGAGTATCTCAGTACTCAGGTGGAGAGACAGGGTATCAACATAAGTTTAAGCCCAACTCTGTAGTGCGCTCCAAGGAGACACAGTGAGAACCTACCTCCCCGCGCCCAACAAAGCAGACCCAAGACAAAACCAAGCTCAGCTGTAGCTGACTCTACAGTCATAGTGGATAGAGACATTTGAGGATGTGAAGAAATCTCCATAAAGCAAGAGCCTATACCTCCCCTTTAAATCTTGAACAAATGGGAGGAGAACATGACAGCAGCATGTACCATCTTCATACGATGCTGCCATTGTGGAAGGAGCATCTGTCTATCAAAGATGTGCTTGACGAGGAAATGTCCCACATGGGTTCGTGTATTTGAACTTTTCCACTACAGCTGATGGTTTGGGAAGGGTGGTGGCCTTAGTGAAAATGGGGCCCACAGGCTCAGAGAGAGTGGCACAATTAGGAGGTGTGGCCTTTTTTGAGGAAGGGTGTTTCTGGGAGTGGACATTCAGGTGTCAGAGGTTCGGGCCAGGACCGGTGTTTCTCTCCCTGCTGCCTGCTGATCTAGATGTAGAACTCTCGGCTACTCTCCAGCGCCCACTAAGTCTGTCTGCACGCTGCCATGCTTCCTGCCATGGGGATGAACTAAGCCTCAGAACTGTAAGCAAGCTCTGACTAAATGTTTTCCTCTGTGTGATACTTTGTATATGCTTGGCCTGGGGAGTGGTGTTAGGAGGTATTGCCATGTTGGAGTCCGTGTGTCACTGTGGGTGTGGGATTTAATACCCTAGTCCTAGCTGCCTGGAAGCCAGTATTCTAGAAGCCTTCAGATGAAGATGCAAAACTATCAGCTCCTCCTGTACCATGCCTGCCTGGACACTGCCATGCTCCCATCTTGATGATAATGGACTGAACCTCTGAACTTATAAGCCAGCCCCAATTAAATGTTGTCCTTATAAGAGTTGCTTTGGTCATGGTGTCTCTTCACACCAGTAAAACCCTAAGACACATTGTAAGAATTGCTGTGGTCATGGTGTCTCCTCACAGCAACAGATGTTAGCTAAGACAGGAGTTGGTACCAGGGTCTTACTGTGACAGACTTGTCCATGCTTTTGTTTGTAGAAATGTGGACTGTGTGACTTTGGGTTGAGAAAGCAGTAGAGTGCTTGAAGCAGGGTTTAACACACCATAAGTAGAAACATGGGAGACACTGGTGGTGATTTGAACTGTGGGGTCTTGGCTTAAGACGTTTCAGAAAAAAAAAATGTGGCCTAGACACCATTCTTGTGACATTTTTGGTGAAGAATAAAGCTGCTTTTCATGCTTGTCTGAAAAGTCTACCTGAGGTGACAAAGACACATGGGATCCAGCTAGCAAAAGTAAGTTGCTATGGGGCTGACTTCAGAAGTGGCCTCTGATTCTACTTCTGACCCACCAAGAGGTAAATAAGCCATACTTCCAGGTCCCACCATGTCTTGGGGTTTCCATTGTTATGAAGAGATAATATGACCAAGGCAACTCTTCTAAAGGCACACATTTAATTGACGCTGGCTTACAGTTTCAGAGGTCCAGTCCATTATCATCATGGCAGGAATCGAGGCAGCATGCAGGCAGATATGGTGCTGGAGAAGGAGCTAGGACTTATGCATCTTGATTTAAAGGCAACCAGGAGGAACCTATCTTTGGCACCTTGGTTTGGCACCATAGGAGGAGACCTCCAAAGTCCCCCCCCCCACAGTGACACACCTCCTCCAACAAGGCCGCAACTCCTAACAGTGCTGTTATGGACCAAGCACATTCAAACTACCACTCACAGCCTCAGATGAGGTTGCTGGCTGCCATGCCTTCTCCGGCCATGATTAAAAGATACCATCTGAAACTGTGAGCCAAGGATCAATGCTTCTTTCCTTCACGTGTCCCTGTTATGAGAAGAATAATCAACACACTTCATATGATCATGAGGAGCTGCCAAATGGGCTAACCAGCCCTTTACAAGTATACAAACTCTAGTCTATGACCCCGAAGCCTATATTCTTTATACTCAATCTCCCATTTTCCTCCTTGGATTCTCTTCCCCCACAATACTGAGGGTCGCAGAAGTTATAAGCTGCATCTGTAGCACAGTTGGAGTTGAAGCCAGCCTGCTGAGCGGCGGAAGCAAGCAGGACATAGAGGAAATTAAGAAGAGAATTGACAACATTTATGGAAGTCGGATGTGTGCCAAGTGACTTTCTTTACACTCGTGACCTTATGTTATTGTCATACCACACTCATGAGCTAGCTGTTCATGGAGACATAAATAGTAGCTGAAGTCTGCTGATGTTCCTCTGAGAACAAGCAAGGAGTTCTGTGAGTATGGTTTCATTTTTCTCCTTCCCCCCACTAAACCATATGAAGTAGTTGTGAAAGCTGTTTATCATCCCATTTAGCAGAAGAGTAAACTGAGGGGAGGGAAGGCATATGTCCCTACGGAGTCAGGAATGACTTTAGTGAGACCAGGGTCCAACATGTCACTTCTATCTACTACAATTTTCCTGGGTCGCTGCCTACTTTGGGGCATGAGACTGAGGAGTTGTTGCTCTAGGTCCCATCCACATAGTCTGACCCTCCAACACCACTGTGGAACCACTACCCTAAGCAAGGCCAGCTGCCTGGAACCAGTCACTGGCAGTCCAAGGTTTGTGTTTTGAGGCAGAATCATGTATGCTAAGAGATTCAAGAAGCAGGGGGCGGGGGTGTTTGTGGTCATACTAACATGGATGCACCGTGTCTCGTCTAATCCCAGAAGTTCAGCATGGTTGGGCCTGGCTAATATGTGGAAGGGTAGGGTGCAGACAAGCCTTGTTTGTGGAACTTTCATCTCTGAAGACAGGTACAAAGGAGAGCAGAGCTTTGGGAGAACATCCAATCGGCTCTGAATTCATTCAATTTCTTTGATACAGAGGGTTTGGATAAGAATGGTCCCTATAGGCCGATATATCTACACACTTGGGCTCTAGCTGGTGGAACTGTTTGGGAAGGATTAAGAGCGTGGCTTTGCTGGATGAGGTGTGTCAGTGGGTGTGGGATTTGAGGTTTCAGAAGACTCAGCCGTTCCCTGTGTGCACTCTGCTTTCTGCTTGTAAATTAAGATGTGAGTTCTCAGCCTTTCTTGCCACCGTACTTTTGCTGGTCATCATGGACTCTAACCTTCTGAAGCCAGAAGCCCAAGCAAACCTTTTTATTTTATAAGTTATCCTGTTCATGGTGTTTTGTCACAGCAACAGAAGAGTAACGGATACTGAAGATTGCTTACTTGCCTTAATACCTGACAAAAGGAAGGTAAGGAAAGAAGGGTTTGTTTTGGCTTGAGGTCTGATGATTTCATCTATGGTGATGAGGAAAGCAAGGCAGCAGGAGCACAAGGCAGCTGGTTGGTCACACTATATCTGTAGTCAGGCTGTAGAGACAGATGCTAGCAGTATAAAACACACTAAAAGCTGCATGGCTACTTGGCAGAGTAGGGGGCAGGACATGTCCATGTGTTCCTCTGGAGTCATTAAGTAAATATGTGTTCATTGTCTCCATGTGTCGGAAAAGACAAAACTTGCAAAACTATTTAAAAATCTGGATACTTGGGATGTTTTTATTGTTACTATTTCGTCAGGGTGAGGGAGCAGACAGAACATGTGCATCGGTCCATCCAGAACACTGTGTAGGAAGTCCGTCAAGAAGAGAGGGCGCAAGGGTCATGGGCACAGGCTACGACGCATCAATAGGAAGGACAGGTTCCTCAGAGAAACGATGTGAGAACAAAGCCTTGCATTGAAGAAGAGCAGCCCATGGGTATACAAGGGAAGGGCATTTAAGAAAGAGGGAAAGCAGAGACAAAGTCATAGGAACAAGGACACAAGTGACATGTCTGAAGAATGACAAAAAGAAAGCAAAACAAACAAACAGAACGAGAGAAGAGAAGAGATAGAGGTGAGGCAGAGAGAAGGAGATGGGCAGGTCAGAGGACCAGACAGACGTATGAGAGGAGACGGGCAAGTCAGAAAGAGGAGGCACACAGGACAAAAGGATAAAGCAGGAAGGTCAGAGAGAGGAGGTACACAGGTCAAAGAAATGAAACAGGTAGACTAGAAGGAGGAAGCAGACAGGGCAGAGAAACAAACAGGCAGGTCAGAGGGAGGAGGCACATAGGCTAGAGTGTTGATGCAGGCAGTCAGAGGGAAGAGGCAGGACAGTCAGACAGGGAAGCTCTCCTATTCTAGAGTGTAGACTTGACTTTTTTACTCGGGCTGAAATCAGATACAATGGACAATGCCTTGAATGGATAAAGCACAGCAAACTTGTCCAGCTTCCCAGCTCACCTGCAAAACTTAGATGAGGAAATGTCTAAAAGAAAGACAGGCTTCCTCCATCGGGTGACTTGGTTCTGGGAGGGCCTGTGAGGAAACGCATCTGTTTCTGAAAGAGGTATTTAAGTGTCCTGGGGGCTCTTTGAAGCAGCAAAGCTGAGAACCACTTAACAGAAGAGGCAGGGCAATAAGACCATAGTGAGGATGTTCACATTTTCTTTCCTCAAATCTTCACTGTAAAGAGGCATGGTGTATCTCCAGGAGGAATGCAGAATGTTATCTTATTTCATGCCCCAAACTAAAAAGTACATTCCACTGGGTTGGCTAAACCCTGAAGATGGAAATATCTGTTTGAGCACAGAGTAACAGATGAGGTGTTTACGGCATGTTTTTCCCTTAGACGTTTTGGTTAATCTTCTTTTAGTTAATTTTCAGAGATAAAAATCCAGTTATAAATAACCTGGGGGGGTACCTTAACTAGGATTCTCTGAGAATGGCAAATATTTAACAGCCGGGGTTTCTGCTGCTTAAAGATCTCTGGAGGAAGCGGTACTTTGAAATTTATCTGAGGCTGAGTAAGTGGAGAACACGGACAAATTAAAGAGTAAGGGAGAGAGGGGAAGAAGAAAGAGCCAATGAGAAAGATCCTTTGACATTCACGAGGCAGCAGATCTTACCCTTGAAACTCCTTAGGAAAAAAAAATGAAAAGAGTCAAACTTTCAAAACCTATTTGTTGATTACAGTAGAGAATTGGTAGGTTTCTGTCATGGGAGAATACGGGGAACGCATCTTTCTTACAAAAGAGGAGCAGACGTGAGCCAGAGCACAGAGTGCTGGCGAGAGCCATTACCTCCACTGGAGGACTGTGGGCCTAAGGTTAAAATAAGAAGTTTGGGCACTGCCTTTAAAGGCAGCCCATGGAAGGAAAGGAAGCCTGTGCGCCTTCTCTGTGTACAATGTACACCAAATTTTCCAAAAAGGCTGGAGGGAGGCTGTGTAAGACAGGCATGTGACTAGCTGAATTTTGAATGTTTCTTCAGCACTGAGATAGACAGTGGGCTGTGGTCAATCTGCAGGTTCCATGCGGACTGTTCCTAAAAATAACGAAGCCAGAGACCTAGAGAGGGCCTTCCTCTCTCTGAGCAGCAACACCACCCTGCAGGATTCAACCGGGGGTCTTCTGAAGCGCCCTCAGGATAAAGAGCATGGGAGAGGGGAAGTTAGCACCAAGCCAGTTCTACGAAGTTTTTACAGGAGGGAAAATTACCTTCTTATTTGTGTGTGTGTGTGTGTGTGTGTGTGTGTGTGTGTGTGTGTGTGTGTGTGTATGTGTGTGTGTATGTGTGTGTGTGATGTATATATGCATATGGAAATCAGAAGACAACCTGAGCTGTCTCTCAGGTGCCTTCTGTTGAATGCATGGTTTTTCATTAGCTTGGAATGCTGCCGGGTACAATCTGCGCTGTGAGCTTTTCCACCTCCTATTCACCCTGGCTGAGATCACAACTGCGCACTATCAAGCCATGGTTTTGTTTGTTTGTTTGTTTGTTTCTGTTGTTGTTGTTGTTTTAAACTTGGGTCCTGAGACTCATAACGAAGGACCTTAAGCTTGCGAGGCCAGCTCTTTAATCCCATGCTCAGGGAATTACTATTTTTAAAAAGGCCTGAGGCTAGAGAGTTGGCCAGGTGGTTAAGTGCTCTTCCTGCTCTGCCATAGGATTTGAGTTCAAGTCCCAGCACCCAATTCACAGCTGCCTGTAACTTCAACTCCAGGGGATCCAGCTCTCTTTTGGTCTCCATGGGCACCCATATATACATGCACACACCTCCGTAGAGACAGACACATATCCATATAGTAAAAATAAAAAAGCTTAAGAGGGCAGTGTTCAGTCCTCCTCTGAGTCAGCTCCCACCATGACACAGTGACTCCTTAGGTTCCGGCTCTCCATTTCCACACCCACCCTAGTGTGCCCTTCTTTACGGTGTCCCTTCATTGCGGTGGGAAGTCACACATCTGTTACAGTAGACTGCAGTCTTCATAGAGACCTCATCTGAGATGGCGCCAACTTTAGTTCATTTGTCGTTACCATGACACTGTGAACTGGTGGGTTACGAGTAAAGAGTTTAACTCGGCTCCTGACTCTGGTGCTGGTATCTATCTATGTACTTATGTATCTGTCTGTCTGTCTGTCTGTCTACCTACCTACCTATCTCTCTGTCAATCTATCTATCTACCTATCTGGTAAGTTGTTTCTTCACTGGTGAAATGAGCCAATCCAAGCCGTTCAGAGTACATAGAAAGGCAGGTTAATTGGTTGTACGGGCAAGTTCACTGGTTCCAAGGGATTATGCCAGGGAAGTTACCATGGGGAGGGAGACAGAGGGGAAGGGGTAAAGAAAGCATAAGCGCACACACACACACACACACACACACACACAGACACACACACAGAGAGAGAGAGAGAGAGAGAGACAGAGAGACAGAGAGACAGAGAGAGAGAGAGACAGACAGACAGAGATAGACAGAGACAGAGACATAGAGATGAGAGGTGGAAAGAGACCAGAATGTCTGAATTATACAGGCAAGAGCTCCCGGGGAAGGAGAACACAGTCCCTGGACTGGAATTTAGAAAAAAAAAGTTGGATGAAACAGACCAGGTTCTGTACACAGAAAAAAAAAAAAAAAATGAGGACAGAGCCATCAACCGGGGGCTGGTGAGGCAGTCCTCCCCATCATTGCGAGAGCTGGTGACTCAAGAAGCTCAGGGCTCTGTCTGTCCATGTGCTAAGTGGAAGGCAAGAGGGGATTTCCCTTCCTCTGGACTCTCAACATTGAAACATGACTCTCTGAACAGACAGTCATAGCGCGTGTCTATGTATTTAGTCGAAAAGAAACTAGGTCACTGACAGCAAACCAAAGGGAAAGCCTACCCCTGAGTGGAAAGGGAAAGGCTCTTCATGATGTTCCCACCTGCCTTGGGGTTGAGGAATGGAGAGACTGTCCCTTCTGTTTATGCCTCTCTATGCATCACATCTGGATGGCTGACAGACAGACACATGGGTTACAGCTGAAGAGTTCCACTCCAGGCCTGAAAAGATCAGCCAGTGAGGAAACAAACTCGTGTAACTCAGCTTTCAAAATCAAGATATCCAAATAAGCAGACTCATGGGCCGGTGAAGTAGAAAGAGGCAGCAAGTTCTCCGTACTCTGTGGATAGGAGAGAGCCCGAAGTCAGACAGAAATGAGCACATCCCCAGCAGGCAGCTCTGATCTTACCTCTGCAAGCTCTACCTCAAAGACATCTAGAGGCAATTCCTACTATTGGAGAGTCAGGAATGCACACACCAGGAACACTCACTCATCCATTCAGAGGTGGGGGCACTGTAAGTAGGCCATCACTCTACAGAGACTAAAAAATAGGATAGGAGATGGCGTGCCCTGGGGGGAGGGGCACTGGTTGGGAACGCGCTCCATATAAGCATGAGGGCTTGTGTCCAACCTCTGTGAAACTTACATTTTAAAAACAAAACAAAGCATAGTGCTAAAAAGCTGTGCACGGCAGTACTCACGTGTCATCTCTCTGCCGGGGAGATGAAGATAGGGCGACGTCTGTGGCTTGGTGTTCAGTGAGAGCCATCTTCAAAACTTAGGTCACGGAGCCTGAGGAATGACGCTGAGGTTGTCCTCTGGCCTGCCTAAGCAGGCACACACAAGTGCATGCACGTACACACACACCAGAGGGTGGAGAGTATGTGCTTAACAGGTTTAAGCGTTCATTAGCCTGTGGGAAATACCATAAGCCAAGAGGACTGGCAGTGGATATTTGGGTAAGTGGGCACAAACTGGCAGCCCTTCTAATTCTTCATTCCTAGCAGGTACCTGAGGGAAATAAATCAGTGTCTCTCTGGAAGCTCTAGGGCTTTAGGGTTGGGAAGATGGTTCAGCTGCTAAAGGCAAGAGCAGGCAATCTGGACTAGCTAGCTCAGTCCCCAGGGCCTGAATGGTGGAAAGGGGAAACCAAGTCTTGCAAGTTGCCCTCTGACCTCTACACTAGTGCCATGGTGTGTGTGTGTGTGTGTATGTGTGTGTATGTGTGTGTGTGTGTGTGTGTGTGTGTACCATACCATATATACCATAAATAGCATAAATATAAGCAAACAAGTAAATATGACTTGGGTCTGCCCCAAAAACTACAGTAGATAAAGTTGCTTGTGGCCTGACCTGATGACCAGAGTTTGAACTCTAACCCATACAGCGGAAGGAGAGACTCAACCAAAGCTGACCTCCACACACATGCCGGGCCTCACCTGCCCCTCCTCACCTAGACACCCATACAAGTAAATATTTAAAGAAAAAGACAAAGTGCTCTCCTGACTTCTTACAGACCATGAATGTGATTGCCTGCTTCAGTGTTAGAGCCCATACTTTTGAGGTCACTAAGCACGGTGGGGAGCCTGGAGAACATTGGCCTCCAGAAGCCAAAGCTTTCTACTGCACTCACACAGACCCTCGCTCTCTGCTGTTTGAAGGGGTGCAGAGTGAACTTCAGATGTGCACAATGCAATGTGACAATCTGGGCTCACCTCGGGCACAGCCTGCAGTCAGGGCTTCCTGACAGGGCACCAACATAGACACCTTTTAGCTGTAACATTTCAGACGGTGATGAGGGGACAGACTTGAATCTGTAGTCCAGAGACAGACTTTACTCCCTACCCTGACCGGTACTTAAACTGACCCGAGTAGTTGAAGTCACAGGGCAGTGAGGTGAATAAGGCCTTATCCCAAGACACCTGACAGACCCCTCCTGCTTCCCTGAAGGCCCCGATACTGGGAACACCCCCCAGTGCCCTTGGTCTTTCCAAACTGCCATTGACTTGGGAAAAGCACGTGCACATGGAAAGCCAGGGCACCAGAGACATCTCCAGGTGCAGATCAGTTCACAAAGGGACGCATGGGTGGCCTGGTGGCCCTGAACACTTAAGTGATTTTGTTCCCTCTTCCCATTGCCTGTGGTACATTAACTTTTATTGATAGCTCATAGACTCAACAACTGGTCTTGATTTTTACTAACCTGAAGGGCAGAGGAAAGAGAGGCGCCCACACAACCAAGGTGCAAGAGAAACACAGTATGTCTTGTCAGTCCTTCGGGTTTTTTTTTTTTTTTCTTCTTCTTCCCTTACTACAGCTATTCTTTAATGAGGAAGCCACAATAATTGCAAGTTAATCATGTCTCTGGTCCCCAAAGGGAGGAAGGGAAAAATGGCCTTTTGGAAGTCTAAAGGTATTTGCCCTGCGGGAGGCCCTGGGCAGAGCAGGGAGGCATTGGTGGAATTGCAAGCTTTGATTTCTGTCCTGGCTGGGGAGTGGCAGCAGGATTGTGGGGACTCCCCCAACACACATACTAAACAAACATTAATTCAGGAGATAAGTGGGAAAGCTATGTAATGGGAAGGAGTGAGATCAATGTTTGCTTTGCTGTGAAGAAGTTAATACTTCCAGCTAGGACATGCTTATACCTAGATATGTGTGCATGTTGTATGCATGTGTATGTGTGTAGTGAGTGTGTGTGTGAGCATGTAGACACCAGAGGACAGCCTTGGGAATTATTCATCACAAACCTTCTTTGTATTTGCGAGATAGGATGTCCCATTGCCTGGTACACCCCCAGCAGTGTAGAGCCGCTGGCCAGAGCTCAGGGACTCACCTGTCTTCCCCTTTGCCAGGCCGCGATTGCACAGAAAGACCCAGCTTTTTCACATGTTTTCTAAGGACTGAATTCAGGGCCTTGTGGTTTCAAGTGCTTAGCCCCTCCCCTGGCTCTAGAATTTGCATTTTGAAGCAGCCAGGTATGGGTATGTTTTCTCATCCACTGATGCTGGGGATGGTCAAAACTCCTTTCTTGTTATTTGTTGGATAGTTTCGTGTTCGAGATTTTTTTTCTAATAAATTGTGATTTTTAAAAGGGAAAAAAATCATAGGATGGTTTGCTGAGCATGTCTAACAGGCACAGCTCAGTTCTTTGCCCCTCTGGGTTACAGACCAACCTAGCTGGGAAGTCCCAAGAAGGAGCTTGAAGCAACTGGTCACATCCACCTTTGAGAATGGAGAGAGAAGCATGCTTGCTTCTCCTCAGCTCAATTGCTCCCCTCATATAGTTTAGGACCCTCCACCCAGGGAATGGTCTTTCCCACAGTAGGCTGGGTCGTCCTACATCGATTAACTTAATTAAGACAACCCTCCACCAGTATGCTCATGGGCCAACCCACAGCAGAGACTTTATGGGAAGGTGATTCTAGGCTGTCTCAAGTTGAAAGTAATAATCCATCTTCCCTCCATTCATGTGCACAACTCCCTTGAGAACTAGAAATTTGTCTTGCCACTATGTGGTGGGGGTGGGGGTGGGGGATGGGGAATAAACAGGAAGTATTTGTAAGTTGCCCAAGCTTCACTGGCATAGGTGTCCTTAGGGACGTCTAGGATGTGTATCAGAGTCACCTTGGCTTAGAAAGTACAAAGACCTAGTCATGGTGTTGGTTCCTATTTTCTTTTTACCCTATGCTCTGTTAAAAACAAAATAAAACAATAACAACAAGATCTAGTGTTTAGTGAGGTTACTATGAGCTGATTTACATTGGTTTGGGGGATGGTGGCAAGGGATAAAAGTTAGAAAGGGAAAACAAAAATATAGTAAGTCCAGAAGATTAAAAAAGAAAATAGACTGTGTCCTAAATTCTATCCCAAAATGTCTGCTCATCATCAATGCACATAGTATCCCTGGCAGATTTAAGGTTTAAGGTGCTGTTGACAGCAAGATGGCTCCACAGGTAATGCTGCTTGGCACTAAACCTAATGAACTCAGTTTGACCCTTAAGCTCCAAGTGGTGAAAGTAGAGAACTTATTCCCAGAAAGCTGTCCCCTGACTGCCAGGTCATGCTTAGGTGTATGCTCAGCCACCTACACACCCACAAACATCAATAACCAAAAACCCAGCTCTTGCTAAGCCAGCCTGATGACCTGAATTTGAACCCCAGCACCCACATGAAAGCAGGGGGGATGGAAGGAGAAAGACATTGGGACTTGTTGAGCATCCAGAACACACACACACATGCGCACACACACACATACACACGTACTCATACACTAGCATGCTTATTCTAACTTAGTTTTTACCAAATGGAATTTGAAACAGTCATCCATCCACAAGGCTTTGTTTTGTCCATCCAAGACTGGGGATCTCCTAGTGGGACAAGGTGTTTGGTTTCAGATGATGGAATAAGGGGCTAAGTTACGTATTTCACATACCAAAGCAGAACTGGCCTCCAGATTCTCCCAGCATCCCTCAGTCCTTACCTGGCCATCCAGGAAAGCTCCAAAACAGTTTCCCACGGGTGCTCCTGCCCAGCCTCACAGACTGTTTCAACTGGGCCTGCACACTCCTTCCTACCTGCAGATGGTCCCACAGCCCAGACAGCAGTGAACAACCAGGTCTTCCAAGACTTGGCTATGCTCCAGCTCTTTGAGCACACCCTTTAAGGGTGCCCCAACGTCAGCAGGAAGTAATTCTAGACTATTATATTGCCTCTTGTTCATTTATTATCAACAAAAGGCTGGGATTTCTAGTATCAGACCCTGGGACAAGGGGGCTGAGGTGACAGAAAATTGTCACACACACACACACACACACACACACACACACACACACACACACACACAGAGCATTGTTCACCTTCTACATCACCAAGTCTATGAAGAATTGCTCCTGTACAACGAAGAGCTGATATGAGAATCAGTGACTTATTTATTGGTTCAGCATGTCTGTTAAGTATTTGCCGTGTGGAAGACACAGAGATGCACTCCAAGGACACTGAGGAAATAGACCATCCTAGCTCCCCACTCAGTGAAGATCAGAACTGACAGAGTGACTCT
The DNA here is from genome assembly GCF_963924665.1 of Micromys minutus. Lineage (NCBI taxonomy): Eukaryota > Metazoa > Chordata > Mammalia > Rodentia > Muridae > Micromys > Micromys minutus. The sequence continues at coordinate 37,546,653 of NC_137959.1, read as the reverse complement.
TGGATTCTTCTCACGAAGGTGAAAGATCAAGAGAAGCAGTGGTGGTTTTAAGGAGCCATATTAAATCAACAGGACCAAACGAGCTCTTAGAGAGCAGCCAGTGAAAAAGGCCCCTCTGCCCAGAAAAGTACACGCGGGTCATAATGCTCCGCATTACCTCAGACGATACTAGGAGATCCCCGTGCCCTCTGTCAATGTCTAAGGTTCAGGGTTGAGAACCCATGGCTTAGAAATTCTTGGGAGGTAAAGAATGTGTGGTACCCACAGAAGAAAGTTTCTGTTGATCCCACTGTTGGGCCTAAACTTACACAAAATAATACTCATTCTCTCCATATTGCTACCTTGATAAAGATGCCAGATCTGGACAGCAGAAACCGCTCTCTCTGCTCTGCCTTTCCGCCTTAGAACCTTTACGTCACACACCACGACACTCGTTTGTTTTTATGAATGAAAAAAAACCTCAAAATCCATTCATTGTTACCTTTATTAAGTACCTACTACGTATTAGGTCTTTCAGAAGGCATTAAAAAGGCATTCAGGAGGCACTCCAAACCTGGAATTACCATCTAAAGAACAAAATATAAAAATCACACACACATACATACACATACTCATACACACACTCATACACACACACACACACACACACTCATACATACACACACTCATACACACACTCATACACACACACACACACACACATACAGGGAGAGAGAGAAAGAGAGAGAGAAACCTTCACTCATTTTTTAACCCATTCATTGATTTACAAATACTTACTAAATACTATAGTGGAATTGTCACATAGTATATTCTCATAGGAACAATAGCATATTATAAAAAAAAGTATTGATCAAAATTTTTCCCTAACGAAGTCTAGTCTACACTTGAGGATGTGGGTATAAAGTGACATTAGAAGCCATTTCAGTTCCCACACTTGAAGCAGAGTTTATGCCTCTGTTAAGAAATACCAATTAAAAAAAGAAAAGAAAAGAAACACCAATATATGACCTAAAAGTCTTTTTTTTGTGTGTCACCTAAAATTTTTGCTCTTGGATGGGAGGTAACAAGACCAAAGTAAATTACACATACATGTATGAAATGTTATGATGCAATCTATAACTTTATATAATTCATATCCTTATAAAAACAGAATGTAAAACCTACTGTTAAAATTAAGTGATATGTGAGCAACGGGGGTGATAAGCCACCATGGTCAGGGTATGCTATGAAACCCTGACGTTTATTATAATTCCTCCTTTAAGCAAGAGGAAAGTATGATTTGTCAGAGACCTGCTGTGTGTAAGAGAAACACTGTCTTTGTAAAGCAATGAGAACATGTCCCGTGTTCCCTCATGTGACACGGCTTTTTAGACTTCCATTGAAAATAACCGTCAAAGGGCAAGGGTGCAACTTGGCTGGGAAAATGTTTACTCTCTCCCTGGGGAGCAGAGCACAGATCCCATGTAAAACATGAGATGTGATGGCCCACGCGTGTACAGGTGCACCTGTACACACATGCACACAACGCTTACATGAACCTATACAGAACACGTACACACAGACACTCAGTGTCTTTTCCCCACAACCCCCACTTGTCATCACATCCTCAGACACAGCAGACCACGAGTAATACCTTTTTAATATTTTTTAAAGCCAACTCAAGCACTGAAGACCCCGGGTATTAGGAATCCCCACACCCAGTGATGAGCCAGACTCACTAAGGTTTACCCTCCTAAAATCCAATCTATTGTGACAATGACTAAAGTTCCACCAAAAGCAATTGGCCCTCTGGAATGGATACTAATGATAAAAACCCAGCTTTCACACATTCCGTTTTTAATTAATTTTTAATATTTAAAAAAAAAAAAGAAGCTTTTCTTTTTGCACCACAAGACCCACTTCTTCCTGGTGAGATTCCCAAAGGTAAGTCTGCTCTTTTCTGGAAGGCATGACTCTACTAATTAATTAGAAATAGCAGTTGGGGGGCTCAGCAGGGGGTGAAGAGTGGAATTCACTCCTGCCTTCACTACTTCCCTTGCCAGGCAGCTCGAGGCTCAGCCAAGTAGGAGGTTTAGATTTGGAAAACAGACTGAAAATTGCTACTCTAAAAGTAGGCTTATCCAAGGTATACAAAGAACTCAAAAAGCTATAGACACCAGAGAATTAAACAACCCTATTAAAAAATGGGGTACAGAGCTAAACAAAAAGTTCTCAATCAAGGAATATCAAATGGCTGAGAAACATCTAAGGAAGTGCTCCACATCCTTAGCCATCAGGGAAATGCAAATCAAAACAACCCTGAAATTCCACCTCACACCAGTCAGATTGGCCAAGATCCAAAAACTCAGATGACAACAGATGCTAGTGAGAACGTGGAGAAAGAGGAACACTTCTCCACTGCTGGTGGGGTTATAAACTGATACAACCACTCTGGAAATCAGTCTGGCGTTTCCTCAGAAAAATGGACATAGTACTACCTGAAGACCCAGCTATTCCACTTCTGGGCATTTACTCCAGAGACGCTCCAACATACAACAAAGACACATGCACCACAATGTTCATTGCAGCTCTATTTATAATAGCCAGAAGCTGGAAAGAACCCAGATGTCCTTCAGTAGATGAATGGATACAAAAATTGTGGCACATTTACACAATGGAGTACTACTCAGCTATCAGAAACAATGACTTAACGAAATTCTTAAGAAAATGGATGCATCTAGAGAATATCATCCTGAGTGAGGTAACCCAGTCAGAAAAAAACAGACATAATATGCAGTCACTGATAATGGGATACTAACCCCAGAAAGCTCTGAACACCCCAGAAACAACTCACAGACTGTGTGAAGTTCAACAAAAAAAGAAAAGAATATATTTTAATTAAAATAGAACTGTATCACATCCCCCTTTCCTCCCTACAGCCCCTCCTAGTCCCTCTCCTATCCCCTCAAATTAATAGCCTCTTTTCCTATATTATTGTTACATATATACATAAGTGTATGTATATATACCCACAAATACTTAATTACAACCTTAAAAAATGTATTCATATACTTTTATGCAAAAATGCTGAAAATTTGTACATTTATCTTTGTTTTTTAAAATAAAGTAAAAAAAAAAAAAGATCATAAAAAAAAAAAAAAGTAGGCTTGGTCACCATGCCTGAACTTGATGATCCACAGGAAGAGAAGGGGGCTTATCTGTCGGGGGTACTTTGTCCACTAATACATGCGAACTTTAGATCCACACCCATTTCTCTCATGTGTGTGTGTGTGTGTGTGTGTGTGTGTGTGTGTGTGTGTGTGTATTTTAGCTCAAATATTATATGTAGATGGAAAGCAGTTCAGAACAAACCGGCATCTCAGTTTTCAATTTTCATAGTTATATGTTTTTAATGGTCAAGAATTTTTAAAATGTGTATCTATTTTTTTCCCATTAATTTCTTTGTCGTTTTCTTGGCCATTGTCTCTGTTGAAGGGGCTCTTCTTTTTCCTTTAATTTGTACAAACTCTGCAGATTTGGAGAAAACTATTTAATGTGTGTATTGTATATGCACTTGAGCACACACACACACACACACACACACACACACACCCTATTCAATTTCATAACATACTAAACTTGAAAACAACACTAAATTATATGCTAGCTTACCAGTATCTGAAAGAGATTGACCTCATTTCTATTTTACCCTAAAATCATTTGTAGCTTCTTGTATTAGCTGCTTTTTCATTTTCTGTTTTTGTTTTTAAGAGGGGAAGGGCTACTCTTACCCACCATGTGAGGGTGCAGCCCATCTTGGTGGAGAAGGCTGACTATGGCATTAGCACGACAAGGCAGCTCTCACACTGCACCCATAGTTGGGTGGTAAATGTGTTAAATGCTGGTACTCAGTTCATTTTCTCCTTTGTATTCGCTCTAGGACCCCAGCCCATGGGATGCTGCCATGCAGACATTTAGGGTGGGGTCCTTTCCCCTTGGTTAATCCAACCTAGAAATAACCTCAGGGACATGCCCAGAGCTTTGTTTCCAAGGTGACTCTAGGTCTTGTGAGCTTGAGGATACAAATCGTGCCACCTGCACCGGAAACCTTTTTTAGCTCCATTTCCCAAAAACTGAACCAGGGCCCGAAGATGAGTGTTGGATGAACAGACTTGCTTGAGACACACAGGGATTAAAAGTTACGCTTACCCACCAGAGATTTAAGTGCTGTCTCGGAGGCTTACTGCTGAATAAGCTTACCCTTCCTAGTTCTTCCTGAATTCTGGCTGGCTGGTTCAACTCAACCATTCTGGCTCAAACTCCTCTCCAAGCTGACTGATTCAATCTGACCTCTCTCAGCTTTCTCGATGAATCGCTCTGCTGGGCCTCAAACTAAAAACAAACTCCGGCAATTTGTTCTGTTTTCTGGCTCTCCTTCTGGTGACAGCTGCCTCTGCCGACCTGCACTGAACTGCACTACCTTATGCATGAACTCAACACACCCACACTGCATTCACTGCAATGCCTCCCTGTTTACTGACTCACTCTGCCTGGCTCTTAAATCGCCCCCTCTTTTTTCTCTTCTCTTGAGAGTTGGGCGAGAGTTGGGCATGTTTTATCTGTGACTCGATCTGGCAAATCTTTCTCTGATTTCTCACTTTGTCACCTCCTCAATTAGATGTCACTTTTCAAACATGGCTGTTTCCTCATTTTACCTTAAAGAAGTTTACTAAGGGCATGTCTGCATTCTAGCAAAACTACACAGACCTACCCTTGCTTGAGTAATCATGGCTCTGGATTAAAAGCCCTCTACAGGGGGAGAGGGAAACAGAGGCAAAAGAGGGAAGTGGTAGCTTCTTCCCATCTATCCCCTAACACACAAGAGTTCCTTTAACCTTGACAATGGCTCTGAGAGTGGACTCCTTACTCTTCATGGGGAGGACTGTATATTTTCCCCATGGTTAACTCAGTCTAGACTGAGACTCTGGCAGGTGTAGCTTCACCTAGGAAGGTAACATAAAGATCACCCCTACTGCTGGGGGGGGGGGTGGATTTTCTTCTTCGACAGATTTACAAATTAAAATTGGTCTTCCTTCAACAAGTTTAGCCCAAGTTTCTATGAAGGGAACCAGCAAGAGATGGGTGCCTTTCCTATCACCTCTGATTAAGCTTGCCGCATTTGTCTTCAAACAAAAGTGTTTTTTTTTTCCCCTGCCCGTAACATATAATTTTAGTCAGCTAACACTAAATTAGACACCCACTCAGATTTATTATGATAAGAACATTCAGTAAGCTAATTTCAAGATGATGACTCCTATAAATTCTTATAATTTATTATTTAGTACTTTGGTTTTTAATCATTAAGTACGTGAAGACTTTGTAGGTCAAACCTGTATTAATGAAGACAGTAATCTATTTTTCAAACTCTGCTTCTCATCCACCTTTCAAATTGTAAATTAACAGAAATAGATTTAAACACACTTGTAAGAACAAAGGCAATAATTGGGGGAGTGGGGGCCCATCACCCCCAATTGTCTAATCTGTCTATGTAGGCTGTCAATCATGGTCCTGATTTATTTACCACGTGTCTCACTCCTTTCCAAATGACATAAGGAAGTATGAATTCGAGACACTGTTGGTTCAGTGAAGAAATGAAACCCACAACACACATTTAAGGTTTAATTTTAACAAAAGTGGCTTAAAAATTAGCCACTGCCACAATGAGTGTCTTAAAACAGCGGGTTCTGTTTTATAATTTGAAAGAGCCACATACATACCAGAAGTGAAATATTAACTAAATAAATGTCTTAAGAGCTACTAATATCATCTAAATGACAGCCTTCTTGGTCTGCCAAATTCATTAGTATCCATTTCATGATCATTTTAAATATTTGGTGTTAAAAGACACACAGGATTTATTTTGTCGAACAAAGGGATGCTATTTGATTGACTGCACAGATAATAAATACTGTTTCCTGAGCAGCAACATCTCCTCATTTTCTGTAAAATAAGCCAATTTTCCTTATGATGTACTCTAAGTTCCTCGTGAACAATTTGAAAGAGAAGAGTAAGAATAATGTTCACTGTGATGGTTTTATTTAGAAGAAAAATCAACAAATTAAGTATCAAAGTTATGGATTGCTGAGAAAAATCTGGAATGGAATCTAGTGAAATAGGAGTAAAGATAATTCCCTCCTTCTCCTTCTCCTTCTCTCTCTCTCTCCCTCTCCCTCTCTCCTTCCCTTTCCTCCCTCCACCCTTCCCCATCTCTGGTATAGTCCAAGCTGCTCTCCAACAACTTTTGCAGCTGACAGTGACCTTGAACTTGTGAATCTCCTGTTTCCCCTTCATGAGTTTACAGGCTCCCAACACCACACCTGGTTTATGTCATGCTGGATGGAGGTTGAAGCCAAGGCTTTCTGAATGCTAGGCAAACACTTTATCTACTGAACTATGCCCCCCTGTCCCATTTTTTGAGATAGGGGAATGTTATTGTGGCCCAGGCTGGCCTTGAACTCATAGCAGCTCTCCTGCCTCAGCTCTCGGTGATTGGGTCACAGGTCTGTACCACTGCACCTGTCTTGTCCTTTTTCTTTTTAACACAACATTTTGGAAATTCTTTCAGAAATAAAAGGAATATATATGTCTCCATAATATTGAAAATTTTAAGTTACATTAGTGTCTGACTTTTATATGATAGATAGTCTCCGTCGTACCTGAAGACTTATTGCTGATGGAGTCTCTATTCAATTATGATACCAAGGACAGCTTGCGGTATCTCTTGGCTCACTGATAACCTCCCTGGAACAGAGGTACATTCTTAAAAGCTTAGCTTCCAAACAGGGAGCCAAGTACATCACTACCATGCTATGGTGCACCTGTTAAATTATGTTTTTCTTCCTCTATACCTATTAAAAGAAAGATAAAATTTCCAAGAATCTGAGATAAAAATCTCTAATGAGAAAAATATACAATGAGTCTGCCTCCTGGTCAAGGAAAATCCATGAAAAATGGAGACTGACTGAATGGTAACTCTTTGTTGGTTTTTTTTTTTTTTTAAACTGGACAGTACCTAGAATCACATGGTAGATGGGCTTCTGGGCATGCCTATTATCTAGAGTACGTTAATTGAGGTGGGAAGATCTGTCCACCATTGGTGGCATCATTCCCTGGCTGGGATGCAGGACTTTCTAAGGAAAGTGGAGGAAGGGAGCTAGGCGGTGGGCTGCATTCACTGCTCTGTGCTTTGAATATAGATGCAGTATGGTAAGCCAGCCTCTTGCTCTTACCACTGTGCCTACCTTACCTGCCCACTCGTTTTCCACACCCATACAGATGGTATTCCCCTGAACGTTTGCAAAAACAGAGCCTTCGTAACCTAACTTGCTTTTGCTGGATATTTTATTACAGCAGCACGAAAAGTAAGACACCAGCCAAGAGACACATAGCCAGTCAAGTTATAGAATGTTTGTTCAAACTGGGTTTCTGGATTTTAAAGGCTGATAACTAAATACATGCTGAACATCACCGTGAAGCCTGCAGATACCATTGACCATGTGTTTGTAACAACTGTGGGGGTTTTGAATACAGATCTCACTCAGAATGAATTCCTACGCTAAATGGATTGGTTATTCTTTCACAGAGGAGAAAGTCAAGGCACAACATCACTAATTACTTATGTTTTGTTCAGCTAGTCGACTCCTCACAGAGCCAGGATATCAGATTCCTAGTGTCCTTTCTGTATAAGGCAAATAATCTGGCCACCATAAGGCCTAGAGAGATGACTCAGTGCTTAACAGCACCAGCTCATCTTGCAGTGGGACCTGAGTTCGATTCCCAGCACCCACATAGGGATTCACACCCACTTGTAACTCCAGATTCAGGAGCTCTGACACCCTCTTCTGGCCTTTGAAAGCAGCAGGTATGCACATGAAGCACATACACACACACACATACATACATACATACATACATACATACAGGCAAACAAAAACATAAAAAATAATATTCCCAAGAAACATCAATTTTTAAAGTGAAAGTAGTAAGTGATCAAAGAGACTTAATAATTTGTAAAAGTTTCATCCACAAATCCTATATGTACCTTCATCCTAATTAATGTTTGTTTTTTTTGTTTTGTTTTGTTTTTTTTTGTTTTTTTTTTTTTGTTTTGTTTTGTTTTGTTTTTGCTGATCAGTTGGGTTTTGTTGTTGTTGTTTTGAGACAGGGTCTCTGTTCTGGAAATTGCTCTGTACACCAAGCTGCTACTGCTGCTGCTGCTGCTGGTGGTGGTGGTTCTGCTCCTTCTTCTCCTCTTCCTATTTTTGGCTTGGTTTTCTCTGCCCCACCAGTGCTGGGGATAATGGTGTACACCACCATGCCCAGCACCACCCGGCTGGTCCCAACGTCAAAAAGGTCAGCCTGCCTCTGCCTCAAACCTTGAATCAAAGTTGTGAGCTACCAAACCTAACTCATTTTAACTGTAAATGTCTTGCATTATTGATGCTGTGGGCAGTATAGATGCCAACTTTAGTGTTGGCAACATAATATTCCAAAACTTAGCCCTTCAAGAGGGTGACCAAAGTTTACTACCTTACACAATTTGGGTGAGTTAACTGAGGAGCAGCTTAAGTGGCAGTTTAGCTTGGGTCTTCCTTAAGTTAAGAGGTTTCATCTGTGGCCACTCACAAGCCTCTCTAGGGCTGGAAGATAGACTTCCAGGATGGCTCACTAACAGAGAGTGCCTCTGTTACTTCTTTGGTTATTGAGATAAAACTATCTGATAGAAGCAACTTAGGAAAGGAAAGGTTTGCTTTGGCTCACGGGTCAAGAGCACAGTTGTTGTGACGAGGAAAGCCGTGGCGGCAGGAGTGTAGGCAGTTGGTCATATCATGGTCTCAGTCACGAGGTAGAGAGGGGAGAATGCTGTCGCTCAGCTTTCTCTGCTTTGTCTTTAGTCTGAGACCCCCACTGTATAGAATGATGCCACCCACCTTAGATGGGTCCTCCAATCTCAGTCAACCTAATCTTCATCAACCAGAGGTCTTCATCTCCTGTGATTCTACGTCACATCACACTGACAGTCGTTATCGGTATCAGTGTTGGCTTCAGCTGTTGGCTAGAGGTCTGTGTCCTTGACACAGGAACTTCAGTTTGGTGCTGCTTGAAACTCCTCACAGTGTGGTATATATTCTTCCTCAAAAACAAGAGAGCTAAGAGAAAAAGCAAACATCTGGAGCTCTTGTCATCCAACTTCAGATGTCACATTCTGTCATTTCTGTGCCAGTTACCAAGGTATTGTCTGTTCGAGGTAAGAGGAGACAACTCTATTGCATGAATCCCATGAGGGAAGGGTCAGGAAGTCCATCTCTGTCAGCAGTTGATAACTGTTGGCTCTCCCGAAAGACACACACCTTGCCTACACAACCCTAGGCTCTTAAGTGTTTAGGGGTGCATCCCGACATTTCAATAGTGAAATGGAGTCGAGTCTGGTAATACAGGAGAATGAAGAGTCATCTTGAGGAGACCCATGTCTTATTCATACCCTTCCTTAGGTATATAGGCAGAAGGGTAGCCAAAATGGGGAGCTGTATGGTTGTTGATGAGTTACCATACAGAGGAGCCCTTCAGGCTATGGAGAAGATACTAAAGCAGGCTCAAGGGTGTTGTCCTTCCTCCTGTAGCCAAGCTTACTACAACGCAGTAGCCACCCACCCATCTCTGACAGGAGGATACTGCTTTTATGAGGTACTTCGGCAAACAGTAGAAACAGAATCATGGGCAGCTGACAAAGAGCCGCAGAAACCTATCTGCGAGGACAAAGCTGCGCTGAAAAAATGCATTGGGTCATTAAGGAAATAGGGACTCAGAGGAGGTAGGAAGTGTAGGGGTGCTCTTTGTCTGACTCCTGTCTATTTTGGGAAACTCTTCTATGGGATTATGAGCGGGTGGTTCAACCTCATCATTACCGTATTGGTAGGAGTTGAGCAGGCTGATCTAGGCTTCACTTTCTGCTTCGGGGTCAGCCTTAGGCAAATCTGTTAATTAGGCTAAATTTGGCCTGCTAAGATTCTCTCCTGCTTCCTTCTTCTGCAGGGCACCCTCCTTCCTCCTTACACCAGGCCAGGCTCCCTACACCCTTAGGCAACACCAGATAAAGGTCTTTCCAATCCCCAGTGTTTATGTGCCCCAAATCTACAGAACTCCGTTTCTGTCTTGGTAAGGGCTGGCTGATGAATATAGGCAGCCTCATCCTTACATGGGCTCTTCCTGAAGGCACTGCTCCAGTCAAATGACCCACTTCAACACTCAGTAACCATACTTCATCTGGTTAGATGGACAGGGGTGATAGGAGGAGGCTCACAGTACATGGTGGTTTTCTCAGAAATAACAACAACTGAAAGCTAAATCACTGGGAGAATTCATTTTGTAGAGTTAGGGGAGCTCATCATTTCCCACATGTTGATTCTGTCATTGTTAGCATTTGCTATGTACTATACAGCTCAACAAAATTCAGTGGTTAACAACAGCAACCTTCCTCCCTCCCCTGACCCCAGTTTGTTCATGACTATTACAAGAGCAGGAGGTCTTCCAGTGCAGGCGGTCTTGGTTGGTCTCTGTTGTTAGCTTAGTAATAACTGATTGTTCAATGATTCTGGAACCATCTTCTCATGTATAGGGAGCCAACAAGCTACCACTTCAGACAACATGGCCCCCTTCGTGTGGCCTGTCATCTTTAAGCAGGCACGATCTTATAGTGGTCTCGGGGTGGTAAGCTGCAAGAGAGAAAGGTCCAGGATCAAGCCACTCTCTGGGAACATTGACTTTATTAAGGTTCCATTGGCCAGTGCAAGCCACATGGTTAGCCTGCCTTACCCGGTGAGGGAGTCGCCTCCACCTCTTATTGTAGACAGAGCTCAAAGCAGTGGGAAGACCTGTGTTGCTTCTTTCCTGTTTTGTAACACACTGTCATTTTTACAGCTTGCCATATATCTCCCAAGCCTGATATTCACATTCCCCTCTCTATCCCCCCAAGTCTCTCAATCTCGACATCTCCTTGTCTCTCTGTCTCATCTCTCTCATCTTTCTCTCATCTTTCTGTGTGACTGTCTGTCTCCCTACACCCCTCATGATCTCTCTCTCTCTCTCTCTCTCTCTCTCTCTCTCTCTCTCTCTCTCTCTCTCTGTGTGTGTGTGTGTGTGTGTGTGAGTGTATTTGTATGTGTGTATGCATCCGTACATGTGGAGGTAGAGAGTCATTCCTGAGGTAGTGTCCTCTTGATTTTTTTGGTTGATTTTTGTTTTGAGTTTTTATTTTTGTTTTTGTTTTGAGACTGAGTTTTTCACTAGAGCTCATTCATCTGGTGAGGTCGGCTCATGAAGTCAGTGAGCTTCAGAAACCTGCCTGCCTCCACCATCTCAGCACCACGATTACAAGCTTGCACTACCATGCCCACGAATTTGATGTGACTCTGGGGATTGCACTTGGGACCTCCTGCTAGCAGGGCAAGCAGGTTCCTGACTGGTATCTCGCCAGCTCTTGGCATTGCCTAATTATCACATCTGAGTCTTCCCCGTGTGGTCATGGTTCGCCATCTACACAACACAGACCGCTACCTCAGCACCGGTTTGCACTTGACTAGAATTCTCATTCCTCAAGAGTTACTTTATGGGGGGGGGGAAGAACTGGTTGCAAAATTAGGCACAAACCCATTTGCCAGATATGGGAAGACGAGGTGCAGGCTCATTAAAATGCAAGTGTAAAGTCTGGCTCTGTTCCTGTCTTTGCTGCCCAGATAGGCCAGTTTGTCATGTTGTGTCTCCATTTCGCACAACCCAGTTAAATCTGTGCAGGACCACACATCTCAACCTTCCCTGTTTTGTCATTTAAAATGAGTGTCTGGAAGGGCTTCCTTCCGGGAATATTAGTTACCTTGTCCATTACTTACTTAATCATAGCTTGGAGTTATTTTTTGCCTTGTGGAGGCTGACTATAAATTATAGGCTATGGTGCGGTAAAGCCACACTTAGCAAATTATATGGCATGGGAAAACCCTTGCTTTGGGGGACAAATTATATATTTCTTTAAAAATATGTTTTGTAAAATATTAGATGAGGGCCAATAAAACAAAATCCGGGAGCATATTTTGTGGCTTTCCAGACATATTTGACAACTGACTCAGATACTGAGTCCCTATTTGTAACGGGGAAAGGGGAAAAGAGGTCCTGTTTGAATTCCTGTCACCCTTTAAGGTTCCACACGTAGAAGATATGAGGAAAGCTGGACACCTTGTTGGTTTATGCCTATGACTTACAAGATAAATTAATCATACTGCCTTATATTCGATTTCGGGAACTCACACCAGACCAACGAGGCACAATTTTCTTGCAGTTATGGAAGAATCCTATTGTTGTTAGAGAGAGAAGTACATAGAAATACCTCAAGTATTTGATTTTTTTTTTTTAAAGAAAAACAAGAAAGTCCATGAACAAAGGGCAATTCACGAGAAAGAGACAATGGTTCTTTAGGAAGGGGGATGAAAGTTTTCCCATTTCTCTATAGTTCTAAGATTGCACATGCATGCCTGCAGACAAGCTCTGGACAGAACAAGGCAGTCAGAATTCCAGCTCAATCAACCAGTCTTTGTTGTTTTGCTGCAGCTAGAGATCCCAAGGGTCATCTACCACTAGCTCTGGTTCCTGGCAACTGGCTTGAGGTCAGTCATCACATGGGTACACATGGTAGTACTGTTAACAATGCCCCCAATCAACTTTCGGAGGGCTGGAGAAGTTGAGGGCCAGAGAGACTGGAGTGATCCCTAAAAGACTAACTCTGGGGTTCACAGACAAATCTTATAAGACAGCCAGTCGTCTGGCTCTCAAACTCCACCTTTTTTTCCCTTAAAAAAAAGTATGTTTTAATTTGAAGATATTAATTGTGCAGGAATTATTTGACTCTATGATTTATAGCCCAGCCAGAAGCCTGTGGAATTCCCCTCCATGTGTGCCGACGCCATTTTCCCTTTTGTATACCTATCATTCCCCATTGTTTATCTTCCCTGATTGATGTTCAGGCTCGGGAAGCTTTCTATTATGAGATTCATAATTATCCCTGGTAATAGAGAAGGCTTCCCTGTTATCTTCAGGGAGCCTGCCCAAATTATTCATTGTAGCCCACTGGTACTACACCGCAGGAAAATAAGAATTTATTTCCCATCCTAGGCATATGGTAGATAAAAGGATGTATTTATTTCTCCATGTTTCAAAAGAATTAGGCTTTGAAAAAATAAATATCACTTACACTGTCAGTAATCAGATCCATGGTTCAGAGTTTAGAGGGCCCCTCTTAGACTAAGAATAGCAAATCTAACTCTGTTAAAAACATATATATATATATATATACACACACACACACACACACACACACACACACACACACACACACACACACATATATATGTATATATTTGAGCGGAGGGTAAAGAGATGGGGAATCAATTATAGCTTTACTTGATTAACTAAATGAATACTATATATTTCAACCATTACATTGGTCTACAAGGCACCCAGTACCACCTTGGACCCCAATGTTAACTAACACACTTATTTGTAAAAATGTTACTGAATTCCAGCACTTCTTGACCCCTGGCTATTCCAAGAGCACATTGGATTCATCATCTGGGTTTTGCCTAATTACACATAATTAGGAAGTGCAATTATGCTTTTCAGTGTTGCTCTGCCATTAAGAACCGAGTGGACAGCTGAAACTCTGGGGAGGAGTCAGGGCTTCAAAGAAAACAAACAAAAACTATGAGCCAACCTCTAAAAATAGGGACTGTACCAAAGGTTAGTAAATCAAACTTATATATTTATATATAAAACACACAATAAAAATTGCTCTTGGCTCTGGCTAAATATTTGGCGCTGTGGTTAAGCTGCTGCCTCTGCGTCAAGGACACACTTAATGGTGCGCCATTTACATCCATGCTGAGGACATGGAATGAATTATTTTACTCCTCAGTTACTTTGATTGCTAACGTTCTCACATATTTATGCTCTTACAAAAAATTGCCTCATCCTTTACTCTGGGTCCTTGGTCTAGCTAAGAAAGAGAGTCCCAGTTATCCTAGCAAAGAATTACAACATTTCATTTGTGAGTTTGTTACATGCATAGACTGCTTGTGTCCAAAACTTAGGCACATTTAACAGTTACCTCACCCCTATCAGCTGGATAGCCTCGGCCCCATGGGGAAGACTGGCTGGTTCTTCAAGTCAACAAAAAGGTCACTATCATCCTGAATGTGCCCGAGACCTGGCTGAGTATCTACTGTAACCAGGCTCTAAACGGGGTGGCTTCTTATTCCAAAATGTTAGAATTTCATGGGTGACTGGAGAATGTTCTAGAAAGGTTATTATACTTAACTTCTAGAGTGGGAAGTCCCTCTATGTTCTGGTCTTAGCTTCTGTGTTTATTGAATTTTCCTTTGCTGTTATAGCAGCTGACAGCAATAAAGTCGCGCACTCCATTAGATGTGCTATTTATGGAAACAGTGATTTGGTGCCAAAAAGGAAAAAAAAAAAAAATAACAAGAGGAGAAATTATTGCCAAAAGCAAGGTCTCAAAAATGAGGGCAATGTTAGCAGCACTTACAATATGACCAGCTTGGTAACACACGGCTTCTCTCCAGTCCTGACATGTGTGAGCATGTGTGTGTGTATGCGTGTGCGTTTGTGTGTACACATGGGCACACACATGCATATCTGTAATAAGGTTTTCTTTCCCATATTTCTTTCAAAAGTTTTATTTTTTTCCCCCTCATGGACCTGGAGAGAGACTCAGCCATTGAGAGTATGTCCCTGTTTCCCAGAGGAACTGAGTTCAAATCCCACCACCCACGTTGGGTAGCTCACTGATCCAGGGGATCCAACATCCTCTTCTGGTTTCTGTGTGCATTCACACACGTGTGACATATGCTCACACAAACACATACTTTAGCTATGGAGAGAAATCTGTAAAACAGCAACTTTAAAATCCATTTGTTTTTTCATGGGTTCTCAGATGTACAATGTACTCAGATCAGTCCCATCATCCTCTTGTGAGTCCTTCCTCCTTCCCCAATCCTCCTGTTCTCCTTAGCAAGCCCCTCTCTCCCACTGCACACCTTTCCTTTCTTTTCCTTTCCTTTCCTTTTCTTCTCTCCCCCTCTCCCTCTCTCTTTTTCTTGTGTGTGTGTGTGTGTGTGTGTGTGTGTGTCCTGTGGATTTTATCGAGGCTTAACAGCATGAGCATAGGAAAGGAGAGTTATTGATAAAATAACTATTTGGGAAAAGAATGTCTAGGTATCTTTATTGAAGTCTTAGAGCACAATTAATGAATAACATAATCTGCCACACATATGACTAACCAAAAAAAAAAAAAAAAAAAAAAAAAAGAAAAAAAAGAAATTGATCAAAATGTCTGAAGTATGAAATAAAGGGAAAAAGAGGATCTGGAATGTCAGAGTCAACCTGCTGTTGGGAGACCAGGAACAGACACAACCATTCTGATGGGTAATATATTTACCACTTTCCGTGGTGTAAGTACTCTAGTGTACTCACGGTCAGACTAGCAATGCTTCTCTGGACACAGATCTGAGGAGAGTAGAAAGAACCTGTTCTCCTGGGGTGTTGGAGGCAGCTAATTTACGACGAGTGCAGTAAGTCTTTAAACATACAAGTCCCTGGTCATAGTGACTCAAATGGATGTAATATTCCTGAGATGCCTGCTAGTATTGGCATTTTGGACATGACACAGTACAATCTTCCCTTTATTTAGAAAGCATTTGCACTTCTGAGAGACGTGGGGCACGTCATGGTTCTGTGTGAAGAAAAGTGAATTCCGAGTTAAATCCTCACCAATAAGTGTCTGCTGACGTGCATACCCAGTGGCCCAGGGATGTGCTCCCGGTTTGTGGGCAACTGTGTTGTACTGAACTTTCTATGCATCACTGGATAGAGCCAGAGACATCATTCACGAAATATCCAGAGGCCCCAGCATGCATCTACAGATTTCCAATTAGCCTCCAGCCAGCCACAGAGGCTCTGTTAAGGGCTGTAAAGGTTCTGACTTAAGAGCGCGCTCTCAGTTCCATGACACAGAATCTGGGAACACTTGAACTAGAATCTGCATTTAGCAAGTTCCCATAATCCATCTGAAGGTCCATCATAGATGAGCAAAACGCTGATGGTTAACATCAATCATGACCAGCAGGAATCTTCCTTAGTGTCTGTACAAACGATGTAAGAGAACCCATGGGCTCTGTTGAGTCCTTCATAGATTTCTGGTCACAGTGATGCCATGCTGGGGCTGGGGGTGCTCTGTCCTCATCCTTCCTTATAGAAGGACCTCCGTGACCATCACTTATATGGTTATTGCATCTGCCACCACAGTCCTATTGAGTCCATACTCTATGTTATATTTTGTCCCACCCCTCCCAGTTGCCCCCCAAAACTGGAACACAAGAAGGGTACCATGCTGGGCTGTTGCTCAGTGCCTCAGAGTTCGAGTGTCCGCCCTTGGCGTTAGTGAGCCTAACTGTTTCGATTAAGAGTATCGGAAGCAAGAGAGAGAAGAGATGGCTAAGTGGGTAAAGCACTTGCCAGACAAGTGTGAGGATCTAAGTTCAGATCCTCAGAACCTAAGAACAGTCAATTCAGTTGTATGTGTCAGTGACTCGACACTCCTCTGGTGAGATGGGAGGCAGAGACAGAACACCTGGAAGCTGCTGAGTCAGCTAATGTGACATATATGGTTGTGGGGGATTAAAAAGGTCCTGTGTCAAACAGGTAGAAGGTGAAGCCTAACACCCAATCCAATATGTCTCTTAAATTCAATATGTATGTGTGGCACTTGTCATGTAGACAGATAGACAGACAGACAGACAGACACACACACACACACATACAATGCATGTACACATGCACACACACACATGCATACTTTAAAAATGTTATGAAAGAGCTGTTCATAGTGGTGTGCACCTGTAATCATAATGCTTAAGAGACAGGAGTTTAGAAGAATGGGAATTCAAGGCCAGCCTCAGCTACTTAAGGAGTCTGAGACCAGACTGAGCTCTACAAGATCTTACATCAACAAATATTCTTCTTTGAGAACCCAGTGAAGGCGAAACTGATCGTTTTATCTTACACTGAGGACTGCTCAGACTTAGACACAACCTTCTGTGTGTGAACCCTATGCATGTGCAGCAACTCATCTGAAACTTCGCACGCCCTTCTGAAAGGTGAGCAAGGCCCGGAAAGCGGATAGAAGCAAGGAAGGACCCATCAGGAGATGGTTATCTTAGTCTCCTTTTCTGTTGCTGTGATAAAAATAACTTAACAAAAGCAACTTAAGGGGGTTTATTCTGGCGCAGAAGTCTGTCACCACACGGATGTCTATGAGACGGGCAGGAAGCAGCTGGTCACGTGGCATCCACAGTTAGGAGCAGAGTGATGCATGCATGCATGCTTCTGCTCTCTACCCTCAGTCCAGGTGCCCAGCTAAGGGAATGGTGCCGCCCACAGTGCATGGCCTTCCCACTCTAATTACTGTAATCAAGGCGGTCCTCCGTAGGCACATCCAGAGATCCACCTGCTGATTCCAGCTTCTGTCAAGTCGACAGTTAACAGAGATTTTTCACACTGGTAATAACAAAGGGGGATGAAGGGCTTCTGTTCTTGTCTGTGTTGGGTAGTACTTGGGCCTCAGAGGTCCTTTTGAATCTCCTAGGACACTTGGAGAAAGGATCTCCACAGCACGGTGAGAGGTGCTGGCAACAGGGTTTCCAGTATATCTTCCAACTCATTCTTCTCTATCTAAGATGCAGATATAGTGCTTTCCTTGGTATGAATATATCACCAGGGCACAGACTTTGTCTCAGATCTGTCTCTAGTGTAAACTATCCCACCCCTCCCCCACTTCTCACAAGTGCAAGAACAAGGAGAAATAAAAAAAATAAGAAAATAAACATGTCCTGACCATCTGGGCTGCAGTTCAATTAGCAGCCATAGCAATATTTACTGCAGAATCCTCACACCTATTAGCACAAGGAGGGGAAAATAAGGTCACAGCTTTGCACATAAAATACATTCATTCTTGGTCCACAGTGATCACAAGGGCTCCTAGCCAGGGGGCCTCCTCACTGCTTTCCATCTGAATCAAGGCCAAGGGAATAGGCATCCTCATGGCCTTCTGACCTTTCTGAGATATTGGAGGTTGGCTACCACCCAGCATGTAGGTGTAACTATACTTTAAAGCCTTTGCATTTTGTAATCTGCAAATGAGGTAGGGGTGGACTTGGGCAAGAGAGAAGATATGTGCTGTATACTGTTGACATGTTCTTGGTGGGTTTTCTTTCTTTTTGTTTGTTTGTTTGTTCTTTGCTTCTCCAAATGTCCAATTATCCCCTGTGTTTTAATTAAGCTTTGGGGGAGAAGCACCTACACCCAAAGATTCACAGGCAGTGGAAAAAGATAATGCAGTGATCCCACATACATTTGACCCAAGTGCCCTAATGGTAAGGACATGCAACTCTAGTACAATGTCACAGTAGGGACACTGGCAGTGGCTGTCAAGATACAGAGCATTTCTGGAGGCCCCAGGATTCCTCAGTCGCCCTCCTGACACCACCCTCCTTCCTCCTCCTGGCCATTGCTGGTCTGGTGTCCATTTGTATAATTTTGACATTTCCAGAATGTTATGTAAATGAATGCTTCAGTATATCACCCATGGGGATTGCTTTTTCCCACTAGCTTTCTTTTATCTCCAAAAGACAATTCTCCTGCCCTGCCCCATGTATGTGTCTCCTGTGTGTGTGCATGTGTGTGTGTGTGTGTGTGTGTGTGTGTGTGTGTGTGTGTGTGTGTGTGTGTGTAAGGCTCAAATACACATAGAAGAGGGCACAAGGCCTGCACAGAGCTCTGTGTTCCACTTTGCCATTCTTCCTCTAAGTGAGAAGTGGGTTCCACGAGACCTCTGTGTTCACACAGAATGGCCTTTGCTCTCCACAGTCACCCCCGGGCTGCCATGTCAGCTCCGTCAGTCAGTGTGTACCTGCCCCGCAACCACAAACGCTGGAGCTTGAGCCCCACGGAACCTATGTAAAAGCCTGAGGCACGGTAGCTTACATTTGCAATCCCAGGAGAGGCTGAGATGGACAGATTCCTGGGCGGCTCACTGACCAGCTAGCTTAGCCTGCTTGGTGAGCAGCAAGGCGGACAAAGACCTTTCTCAAAAAAGCAAGGTGAATGGTATGTTAGGAATGATACCTGAGATTGTCCTCTGGTCTACACACACACACACACACACACACACACACACACACACACACACAGAGAGAGAGAGAGAGAGAGAGAGAGAGAGAGAGAGAGAGAGAGAGAGAGAAACATGCACTCAGATATCTAGTCACATTTACGAAGTAAAATACTTTGTGCTCTGAGCTGATCAAGGACATGGTGTCTTCATGTTACAGATGAAGACAATGACATTAGCTTTTATTGTCTGTTTATAGATATTCTGTGCAAGGTGATTATGAAAATTAAGTTAGATAAAGTCTTCTAACAGCATACTCATCTCTGATAAATATTGATGGGGATACCTATTATTGCTACAAATAAACCATGTTGAAAGAATAAATATTAATTGATCCTGGGGAGTTTACTTTGCCTTTGAATCAATCTTTCTCAATACATGATACAGAATCTGGGCTTCTCCGGGCAATACTTTCTGGGCCAGAACCCTGTGGTAGCCTGTCTGTGTTCGATCGCCAATCCTGTGTTGCTGAAAGGAAGCCGGGGGTGGGGGGAGGAGAAGAAAGAAAGAAAACGTCTTGCCTCTGAGAAGTATTCAGTCTTTGAGTGATGTCAAAGGCCTTTGAACAAGCTTTAGAAGTGACATCCAAATTTGTCTTTTTTTTTTTTTTTTTTTACTTAAATTGCTTCTGGTTCAACTGCTGCAGTGAAGTGACTCGCTGCAATATCACACGGGTGACACAAAACCGGGAGGAAAGAGCCGGTTGCTGGCAAGGCCCCGGAAATGAAGGAGTCACTGCCTCTCTCTCCTCCCTAAGTGTTGGAAGAAATGAACATGAAGTTGGCGCTGAAAGGTAATCTCTATGAACCGTGATAAGAGCAAGTGGCATTTTACACAGCTGAAGCCTGCCGCTCCAGCCCCGCAGTTATAACAAGAATCCATTTACATACAGCCGACCATTTTCTAAGCTCCCTACATTGCTATTTTCCCCCCTCATTCTTCTTCTTCCTGCTCCCTTCCTAGGCAGCCAAGTGCAACGTGAACTCCTAGAACGTCCTGTTAATAGAACCTGGGCTCCGATTTCTATTGAACAAAACGCAGAAGAGGCTTCTCGGTGCCCACGTCCGGCCTCTGCTCGCCTCATTTCTCCCATTGTCTCTCCGCCTTCTTTCTCACGCCTCTTTGCACACACCCCGATCTTGGGGAGAGGAATTCAGCAGTTCTTAGCAAAGTTCTGTGGTGAGGAATTTGACGCACACGGGCTTCGGATATATAGAGTACAACAGCTGACCTGATTTGGGGTCAGAGATCTGAAGTACCGATCCCATCTCTGTCTTAAGCCCGACATCTGGGGTCTATGTGAGTCACTTTGTTTGAAGGCAGTTGTGAGATGAAATGAAGGACCACAGTTACTATTCCCAGGGCGCACCAGCCCGCTGCTATGTTTATTTCTTTTTAATATTTATTTATTTTATGCATATGAGTATACTGTTGCTTTCTTTACAACCAGAAGAGGACATGGGATCCCATTACAGGTGGTTGTGAGCCACCATGTCGTTGCTGGGAACTGAACTCAGGACCTCTGGAAGAACAATCAGTGATCTTAACCACTGAGCCATCCCTCCAGCCCGCTGTTACGTTTAAATGGGAAACATGCACAGGCTCCTGTGTTCAAACACTTACTTCCCAGATGGGGGTGTGGTTTCAGGAATTTGTGCAGGTGGAGCCTGCTGAGCCTTTGAAGGGATACCCACTCATGGTTCCCGTCTATGCTGGCTGCTTCATGGTGGTACACAACCTTAGACTCTGCTACAAGTCCCTTTCACAGTGGAGGCTCCCACTACCATG
This sequence comes from Micromys minutus, assembly GCF_963924665.1. NCBI lineage: Eukaryota > Metazoa > Chordata > Mammalia > Rodentia > Muridae > Micromys > Micromys minutus. Next base: position 37,525,541 of record NC_137959.1, on the reverse strand, counting down.
CCTTCCCCTCCATGATGGACTGAAGTACCCTGAAACCATAAGCCAAAAATACACCTCTCACTTCTTAAGTGATTTCCATCAGAGAGATGGTCACAGCAACCAGAGAAGCAACTAATACAGATGCAAACAACATAGGGTGACTTATTAAACATGACAGCAGGCTGAGGTGTGAGAATATTCCCATCTCATTAGAACAGCAGGTAATGGCATTCCCCTGGGTCCCCAGTGCCAGGCCTCTGGGTACATAAGCTTAAAAGGAAAAACCTTAGCCCTAAGAAAACCATAGTCCAGGTCCTAGAGAGACTCTCCCATCTCTGGCTCTAACCATTGACTTTGCAAATGGAACACAGGATTTTAACCTGACATAGTCCCCTCCTAGATCATGTCTGTGTGATTTACAGGGGACCCTCCCTGGGATCCATGCCCTTAACCTACAAGTCTTTGAAAGGTAAAGTAAATGTGGGTGTTAAAACAGGCACACTATCTGCTCTCGTAAGACATGCTGCTACTGAGAAGAGACTAGGCAGTTTATATAGATTTCTTCCTTTTCATGTGTACATACAAGGTCACTTTCTCCATGAATCAATAGTGCAATCTGAATACACAATTTTCGTGTCACTGTGTATTTTGGAGTTGATATACATCGAAGGGAACAAGAATAACAAGGCTTTGAAGAAATGTCAGCTCAGATAGTAGAATAACTTCATATTGTCTTACTGGTCCCAACTGAGGACACAGATGAGAAATCTACTTATGTAAAATGTCAGAAATAAACAATGTATACATCACATCACAGTTTGGGTTTTGCCCCTTTTCTTATCAAATGAAGTCTAGGAAGTTTTACGATAATGTCTGCTAAAAGCATTTTAGCCAAGTCTTTCTTTTTAAGGTCTCTTTATCCCACTTTCTGAGCAGACTGGGGAAGACAGTTGCTGTGAACTCTCAGGCAAGTGATCCCGCACCTCTGTTCTCTCTCTGCAAAGCTGCCATGATGATTAGTCCAGCTAGCAGTACTGATTACAGGCCTCGGGTTATCTGCGTGGAACAAACTGTAAATATTCTTCAGCAATTACATTGTGAGATTTCACAGAGCTTAGCATAATTCCGTTCTCTCTTTAACACACAACTGACCTATAAATATGCTCAAGGCACTGTTTATGGATATTTACTTTTAATGTTGTTTCTTTATTATTATTCATTGTAAGGCAAGATGTCATACCAAGCAGACCAACCTCAAACTCCCTTCTCAGCTGAGGTTGACCTCGAACCTCTGATCTTTTTGCCTCTGCTTCCTAAGTTGTAGGATTACAGGTGTGTGGGACCACGCCCTAAGTTTAGGCAGTTCTGAGGATCAGTTTGAATGTTATGCAAGTATTCTACTAACTGTGCTATGGGTCATGGGTCATTCCTTCCAATGATCAACGCTGCCCGCCATCACAAGACGACGTGGCTGTTACCCGTGTGTAGGCTTTGAAAGGGTCGTCTATTCACTACCAGATTCTGCCCGTGAGTTGGAGTGAAAAGCAAATGAATTTTGCAAAATAAAATGCTGGCAAAGAAACGTAACTGAAATGCTAGCATCTGTTTCCCAGCTAGGGAGACAAGATTGTGATTTAAAAACAAAAGTAAAAAAAAAAAAAAAAAAAAAAAACCCAGTGGCCCGGTGTACAATAAAATCTTTCAACCTACCCCAGAGAAAATATCTTCTAAGAGACCGGAAATAAAGTTTGTGCCACGTTGAACTGTGTGTCTGGTTCATGGTTGGTCCTTAAGACACATGAGGTGCTGTTTTGATTGTTTCCACTAATGAGGAACATAATCCCTTGTTAGAGTAGAGCCACGGTCACCTCAGATACACATTTCCAATGTGATTGTGACCATGGACCAGCAAAGCCTAATTCTCTGACCTATGCAAACCCCCAGCTGCGTACACCTCTCGATCCTCACCTCCTAATATCTGCATCTATAAATCCCTCCTGAAAAAGACAAAACAGATTAAGAAGCCTGTGGAAGATTCACAAAAAGAAAGAAGGGGAGAAAGAAAGAAAGAAAGAAAGAAAGAAAGAAAGAAAGAAAGAGGGGGAGAGAAAAGAAGAAAGGAAGAGAGAAAGAAAGAGAAAAGAAAGAATTTCTGGAAGCCAGACTGCCAGCTTCCAGCAGCCTCCAGCAAGACTGTTCTTCCGAACCCAGGACAAAGACAGCTTCCCATTTTGACTCTTCCATCTTGTCCTTGCTACCTGCCTCCTCGTCTTGTTTACTGACCTCCCGAGTATACATTTCTCTCATTTACTATGTTTCCTTGGACAGCAACCTATGTACCTCTCAATAAATTTTGGTTTACCCAGGAGCTGACGGGCACAGAAACCTAGATTCAATTTGTGCCGATTTATGAGACACGGGCACAACAATCGTGGAAAGTTTCCCGGGCTTCACTTTATAAATTAACCCCTTATTTAAATATTCTGCAGACTTAGCACAGGCTGGTGCCGGACGGGGACTCTGTCCCTGTTCAGCTTTGCTGGCTGGCCTCCTGGTACTTGTTACAGGAAGGCACGGACCCTTCGGTACAAACAATGCAGATGTACACGATTTATGGCAAGCTGGGAAGGCTCGCACGCTGTTGTTATGCAGGCCACAGCGAGAGCCATCTGAGTGGGCTTCGCACTGCTGAGTCCCAAGCCTCTGAAAGCTGCATTTGGGGCTTTGTGAGCAGTGTGAGCTGAGTTTTGAATCAACCGACGGCTTCGTGCATTCACTTGACCAGAAAGACTGTGCATCTTCCACACTTTGGTCTTGCCTGCACTCATTGGCGAAGGTCACTGGAACTGTGCGGGTGGCCATGGGCGCCTGGGTACCCCCTGTGGATCCTGGTGGCTACTCAAAGGCAAGGATGAAACCCAGATTGTCTTCCAGGAGTGCCAGGGTCTTATCCCTATACAGCAAATTAAAGCCTCGTTGTGACGTTTGCGTTCACAAATGCACTTGTGTAGAATACGATTTTCACCAGAAGATTTAAATATGAATCTTGGAGGCTGATGAAGCCTGAGTGAAGGGATACTGAAAGTCTGGGGTAAGGTGCAGATTGTATATAAGGCAAGCAGGCCCAGATAGAGGAGGTGACCCCCAGAGTCAAGGGGCTGGCGCTCACTGAGCCAGGGTCCCCAGTTTCCAGGACCTGGGTGATCTATGCCCTCTGAACAGCGAAATAGCCTGTGGTAACTGCAAAGCCTGAATAAAGCCCCCCCCCCCCAATTCACACCCCCTACCCTTCCTGCTCCTCTCCTCCAAACAGGGCTGTGGTTTCACCGGCATCATGAGAGTCCCTGCAAAGAACAGCTTCCAGATCTATTTAAACCTGTTTGCAATGATTTCGGGGGTCTGTTTGATAAATAATTGAATAGATTTTTGAACTGTTGGCTGCAGGAGGTGAGGAGGCAGACAGTTGAGGAGGAAAGGGGGATGCTTTGAGAGCGACAGGGACAGTCATTTACAGTGGCAAGGAGGTAAGGGACTCTGTGACTCCCAGGGGGCCTGAGTGGCTCAGATGTTCCCTCCAATCCCAGCTGATGCTGTCCTGCTTGGTCAAATCAACCTGAACAGCCCAGAAGCCTATGCGGCCGCACCTGTCAGACCCAATCCGCGCTGCAGAAATTTTGTTAGGAAAATAGATGTACCAAGATTCAATTTTTCGATTGTCTGAAGGCTTAATTTAGTGACCTTGGAAAATGTCTCTTGGAGGTGAAGGAAGAAGCTGGGAATGTGCTGCGGAGGGTGTGTGGGAAGGACAGGGCTTCTCTGGTAATGGATAATTTACTTACACTTAATTTTCAGGCCTTTGGGGGAAGCCATGAAAATAGTTATGTAGCTACCATCATTTCCCTTCAAAGGCAGAATGGGGAGCTATATGAGAAAGAGAGAGGGGAGAGTGAGGGATAGAGAGAGAGAGGACTGGAGTGAGACTGAGAAGAGACTGAGAAGGGAGGAGAGATAGTTGGAGAGAGATAGAAAGATAGAGATGGCTGGATGGATGATACATACATACATACATACATACATACATACATACATACATGAATAGATACATACATATGGATGAATAGATAGATAGATGCATACATACATACATACATACATACATAGATGAATAGATACATACATATGGATGGATAGATAGATAGATAAATAGATAGATAGATACATACATACATACATACATACATACATACATACATAGATGGATAGATACATTGATGGATAGATGGATGGATAGATGCATATAGACCGACAGACAGACAAGTAACCAAACATTACTACTCAGCTAAGAGCAATAAGATTTTTTAGAACATACTTATTATTTCTATTTTTTACTGGTGTGTGTGTCCGTGTCTCTGTGTGTGCACTTTTGCATAAACACATGAGTGTATACGTGCAAGTGTCTGTGGGGGTCAGAGAAAGATACTGGATCCCCTGGAGCTGGAGTTACAGAGAGTTGTGAGCTGCCCAACCTGGATGCTAAGTCCTGACATTGGGTCCTTTGAAAGAACAGTGGCCAGCACTCTTAGCCACAAAGCCATCTCTCCAGGCCAAGGCCAAAGACTTTAAGAGAGCACATGTACAATGTATATATACATGCAACAGAGGGACAGAGTGTACCAACTCTGTCTATCTGACACTGGCCACTTCCTCCCTCCCTCCACAGCTTCCTTCCTCGGTATTGCTGTTCCTGGAGCCTGTCATCTGTCATCCCTGCCGACTGTATGTGCTGGAGGTATTACAGGAGGCCGTACTGCTGAGCTACCAACAGTTTCATTCACTGGCACAACCACCAGCAGGAAGGGGCTCATGGGAAGGGGAAGCATTCAAATTGGGAGTTTCCAGTCCTAGCTGACTGGAAATCAGGATCCTGAGGTACTGCTGACACCCCTTCTCCCTCAGATGGGTGGGACAATGACACATGCACCTGATGGGGGTGGACTGGGGTCTGATTCTAGAACCTTCAGAGAAACCTGGTATGGGGGTGGAAGTTACATTTCTGTGTCCAGACAGCTGAGCCCCTGGTTGTACAGTTGTTTGGTGCTATATTTCTTGATGTCATCAGTGAGGCGATCTATGGGTGAGCCTCACATTTGACAGGCCAGATTCCCAGGTGAGAGTGCCTCATGGAAGGCTCAAAGAGAACATGGGGACATTCTAGGGTCACCTACATTTCCACTAGTAACTCGCTTGTGCTCCATAAGTAAACCCAAGAAGCATATGGGTTTCCTAGCATAAAATTTGCTGACAGATGGCTTAGTCGGTCGGTCCTTGGGAACCTCACAATGGAGGAGGAGACATGCTTCCCAACTTCCAGCCATGGGGCCGAACGGCACGGGAAGGGTACAGAGCCGTTGCTCCATTTCTCCAACAAGCTCCTTCACCTCTAGGGTGTTCCATTCCTCATCTGTGCAACAAGAAGGGCTATGCCACCATTTTAGGGTAAACACAAGGATACCTTTGCAGTGTGGGAACTGCAGTTCAAAGGCCTGTGGCCAGAGTGAATCGCAAGGCTTTGAATCTAGCTAGCTGAGCCCCTGAGCTGCTTAATTGCAAGTTGAAATAATACTGCCCACTCTGTAGAGTCAGAGAATTAGTAAGCATGGCGGCAACCATGATGGATGTAAGTTCCCCAGTCATGGCTGGCACGTAACATGGGTCGTATTTAATGCAGGGTACAGAAAGGGGCCTGGAGTGTACTGACATACTAAGTTATGTTTCTCAGTAGTATACACAGGCTAGTCTGTGGCACACAGTAGGACCTTTGCGAATACGATTTACTATAATAAATGTAATCAGTGTGTACTCATATTCCAATGGCAACTGAAAGTGCTCGGGGCACTGCTGGACACATATTGAAGACTCCCTAGATGGCAAGAAGCAGTAATAGTCACAGAGATAATGTCAGATCTTTCCGCACAGGCCTTCCTTGTCCCAAGCCCAGCTTCCTCCACATGCAGAGGCACTTCCAGTTTTGCATCCCATATTTTTAGTCCACACACACACACACACACACACACACACACACACACCACCCTCACGTCCATCTAAGGCCCTTGTCTCTGGGGGCTGATCTTTAGTGTCATCCTCTTTGCCATCATGTGACAGGCAACAGGAGCCAGGCCTTGGGAGTTCCCAGGCCCCATGGGGTGTTCAGATTGGATTAGCTGGCATCCTTCCTTGCATCTGTCACTTGCTGCCTCTTCTGTTGTTGGCAGGGGTGTCATTAAGGCCTCATGGCCTGAGGAGTTAATAGAGACACTCAGAGTTCTCAGTCACAAGTGCCTGCAGCAATCCTCACCTATTGATACCTGGCAGCTAATTCCCCTTCATGACCTGACACCTTCACTGCGGCTCTGTCCCCACTTGTCAGCAGTCCACCCCCTCAGTCTCAGATACATCCCCAAAGCTAACCCCTAACAAGGAGGCAGGGGTGGGCCTGCCCCTGACCTACAATAGCAACCTCTCCTGCTACATGGATATGATTTCTCTCTGTCTCTCATCTCACAATGGGAGGTGCTTCCAGTCCTGGGGTCTCTCTGTCCTTAAATTAGCCAGAGGTATGTTAGGGGTACAGTGAAGATCAGAGGTGGGACTGAGAGACCTAGAGATTATATACCTGCTCGGAAACCATGCTGACCCTGCCTACCGCTTGTGTAGTTTCAGGGACCCTTCCTTACCGCCTCCTTCACACCTTGCCTCCAAACCCATTTCTGAAGAGCTCTGAAACCAGAGGCCAATGATGGAAGGTAGAGGAAGGAAGGGAGGGAGTTAAGGTCGCCATTGGACATAGACAGTTAGACACCAGGCTGGATTCCATGAGACCTGGTCTCAGAAACCAAAGGGAACTAGGATATGAAATAAAATGCCGGGTTCGAAGGCAGGAAAAGTAGACTGAAGGGCTGGGGGCATGGGTTAGTGTGTGAAACACATGTAACTGCAGTGCTAGTGGGGAGAATAGGTGGATCCCAGGGGCTCACTTGCTATCCAGTCTACCTGAAGGGATGAGAGCCAGTGACAGCGAGAGATCCTATCTCAAAAAACGAAGGTGAAGAAAGAAAGGAAGACACTCAATGGTGATGTTGACTTCTGGCTTGCACACACACACACACACACACACACACACACACACACACAAAGCCACACTGCAGATGTCTTACTTAAACTGTGAGACAGTGCTTCTTTCTCCTAGGGGATTCATACCAGCCTGTGCTCAGCTACCTCGAACTGTGCATCTGCACAGGTGTGTGTACATTTATCTAAGTCCCTCAACACACGGGCCACAGCTGTGTTATCACACACGGTCTATACACCTCGGCTGAGGCTGCCATTGAACTGTGGTTGGAGAGGACCGTGCTCGAGTTGTACTGTGTCATTCCGAAGACAGGTGAGACCCTTCCCTGCCCACAGAATCCTGTGATGGGGAGTTTGCAGCCTTGACAGCCGTTACATCTTTTTCTGCTTAACGAGCTGCTTGCTTTGTTTTGGGACGTTGGGATGTGGCAGGATTCTGTATTACTTCACACAAGGGGCAGCTGGTACAATAAGGAGAGGGGGTGAGCAAACCCCGCCCCTAGGCCCCGCTGCAGCTTCCCAGCCCCACCTCAGTGCCTGGCAGCTCTAGCCTCGGAATGCAAACATCCGAAGGCACCATAAAGACATTCTATGCCCTTCCAGCCAAAGTCCTGACCTTGTGCCCATTCCCACCATTAGATTTGAATGACCTCAGCAGCCTGGCTGAAAGGCGTGAGTATTAATTCACAGAGCCACAAGCTCAATTTAAGATTTAATTTGAGATAACGAAGAGCTACTGAAAGTGTATTCAAACTTCTAAGCATGTAGTAGACCGGTCTTTCCCTGTTCTTCGAGTTGAATATGAATCCAGGATTCGCTTTAACGGGCTTGTTTACAAATTTACAGGCAACGGGGGCCTCTTCCTCGTATTCTGGGTTCTTTGTGCTGTGGCTGTTGTTTAATGGCAACCTTAGAGGAGGTCCCCTTAGCATCCTTCCCTTTTCCCCTTTCTCCTTTACAAATGGCTGTCCTTTAAGGATTACCTTTGAATTCCATTCCATCCCTGAAGAGAAAGCAGGCTTCCCAAGGAATCTATCCCCAACCTTCCCTCAGAGTCCAATCTAAACAAGACAAGGTGTCTGGGAGCAGCAGAGACAGTGTGTCTTGAAATCTGCCTGCCATGTAGTTCTCTGAGAGGAAATAAAAAAAGGTGGGGGTAGGGTAGCCTGTAAAGATTCCAAGCCCGGTGCTGGCCATTTGGGGCCTCTTGGTTCTGGTGAGTGTCTAAATTCTGAAGATTTTAGTCCTAACATATTTAAAATGTCTGGCCAGAGATGGGAATTTCACTTGGTTTCATCAGAATTTTTCCATATTTGACAGTTGACTGTAATATGGAAAAACTCTAGCTAGAGAGAGGAACGGTTTGCTTCAGGCTGAAAAGCCAGAATCTAGGATGCTGGTGCATCTGGCACTAGGCTAGGCTGGACTTATTTTGCAGTTTTTCAAGCATTCATTCCAGCTTTAGAATCAGAGGCATGAAGGGTGAGCAAGGTGGTTCAGCAGGTAAAGCCAAGCATAAGAACCCAAGTTCAGATGCCCTTTACCCGCTTGTAAAGTAAGCATGTACCTTAGCACAGGGGGGTCACTGGGTCTTTCTGGTCAATCCAGCTTCAGGTTCTGACTGAGTTCCACGAGAATGAGGTGAACCGAGATAGAGCAGGGACACCTGGTATCCTCACCTGGACTCTACATGCATGCACCTGCACACATGTGTGTCCACATACCATATGCCTTCATCGGCTTCAGGTGTTGGATCAACAAGGGATGCAGAATAGCTCCTGGCACACTTAACCCGTAGAAGAGAAATCTATGTCCTAGAGGTTGGTGGTGTGGAAGAGTTGGGGCAGGGCCCGAGCTGAAACAAGGGCCTCATAATGTAGCTTAGGCCTCCTTTCCAGGAAGTCCATGCCATTTCAGCTGAAATTCTTCTAGGGAGAATGACAGAGGGCTGTCATTCCTTAGGACATGTCTTCCCAGGGCCAGTCTACCCAACATTCAAGGCAGAGGTCCAAACATCTGGCTGTACTCACCCAATGAAGACCAGCTCTGATGGGCTCTTGGAGCTCGAGAGCTTCCCATGGGGTAAACCAAGACTCCCAGGCCTGTGATCTCAGCATAGCTTGCCCCCATCCACTCCACAGTCACCTCCCTCCCCTTCCGCAGATACTAACTTGCCCTAGGCAATGCTGTACTCGGGGGTGGGGGTGGGGGGGGAGTCAAGAGACTAGAAGGCCCCAACTGTCCAGTGAGGCTTCTCGATTGCAGAGATGGCTGTGATTCTGAGAAGGTTCTGGCCTCATCAGAAAACCTCTCACTGGGGCCCAGACCATCTGTCTGCCTTTCCAAAACCCTTGCTGTCTGTGGCAGAGACATGAGTAGTGTGCCCCAGGAAAATGGAAAGAAACAGCAAGTCAGGAGGTCTTGGGAGATTCAGGTAGACGGCAGGCGCAGCTTATCTGCACGGGTCAGTGTGCCTATACACCGAAGGCGTAGTCCTAACCCCCAGGAGTGAAGGACTTAACAGGGGCCAAACTTGAGCTACTTGTTGACATAATTAGTGCTGGCTCTAGCCAAGAGATTCTGAAGCCAACTTGGCAGAGACTTCTGAGTTTTGATTGGCAAATTTGAAGCTAAGTTCAGCCAAGTTCTATATCTATTTTGTAGATGTGCCTTACGCACATTGAAAGACGCCAACCCTTCCGATAGATTTCCAGCTTTACGGTTGTTGGTAGCTGAAGATATTAGCTCTTTACATAGACAAATGCTCCTGGCAGGCCAGCCTGCACCAGGAACGGGAGAAATGCCTGCAGGTTCCTCTGAAAATTAATATAATACGCTGCGTTAATCAGAATTCTATCAAGTCTACACACTTGGCCTGGGCTTAAGAGGCAATACTTTGAAATTGCAGTTGGCTAAAGCTTCCTTATTCTTGGAGAATAGGAGTCAGAATTTGGAGGGGGGGGGGGGAATAGAACAGAGCTCACAGTTAAGAACCAGAAAGAGGAAGAAGGTTTAAGCAAAGTTAATTCCTTAGCTCCACCATCCACCAGGAGCTGCAGAGCATTATGGAAGATTTGACCTCCACATTGGCATAAACTTAACTATAGATGGTGGGCTCAGTTTCAGAGGCAGTTGGATAGATCACCCCTCCCCTCAAGCCAGTTTTGGGCTGCTTTGGGCAATGTCTCAGGTCTCGGATACTGACTTGCTTGTTTCTGTCTAGTGATAATTTGCTTCTGCTCTTTCTGGCGAACCTTAGTGACTTCTTACCATTGGATACATGTAAGCAGGTGACCAAGAGTATTTGAAAGGCAAGGATGACACAGTTTAGCAACTGTCACTGGGGGTTAGAGATGGAGCTTGGGGGTGGGGTGGGGAAATGGCTAAGTGGATAAGGCAGTCGTGGCAGAAGTGCAAGGGCTGGGCTGGGGAGATGGCTCAGCAGTTAAGAGCACTGACTGCTCTTCCAGAGGTCCTGAGTTCAAATCCCAGCAACCACATGGTGGCTCCCAACCATCTGTAATGGGATCCAATACCCTCTTCTGGTGTCTGAAGACAGATACCGTGTGCTCATAACATAAAAGAAGAAAGAAAGAAAGAAAGAAAGAGGTCCAGGGTTCAGAACTGAACAACCTAGGTACCACCATGGGCAGGTATGGTGGCCACCTAGGATGCCAGTGCTTTGGAGACAATTGGATTTTCAGGACAAGCGGGCTGTGTAGCAATGCACAAGAGACCCTGCCTCGATGAAGAACGAAGTCAAGGATAGCTTTTCAGGTCTCCACACGAAAGCACACACGTTTGTTCCCAGCCATGAAATACGGCATTCGGGCATGCACACAACTCTTACCAGACACACATACACATGCAAAAATGAATAAACAGACAGTTAAATAAAAGTTATCATCTCCCCAGAACAAAAGGCTATCCTGTCTCCTCTGTAGAAAAGCTGCATGTGACACATGACACACATTGGCGTTCAGTCATGCTTTCTAATGTGACTCGGCTACATCTGCGTTCATTATTGCAACCCGGTGCCTAAGCGATGGATATTTTTAAAGACAAAGGGCCAGGCTTTTGGTGGAAACGCCCCCACCCTCCCTGTATTAAAAAAAAAAAAAAAAAAAAAAAAAAAAAAAAGTGGCTCCTTCTTGTCTGGTCTACTTCAGTAATTGGCAGGATTTTGAGTAAGCTCTTTTAAAAGCCCTCCGTTTCTATTTTCACATTAAACACACTTGCAATATCTATTAAAAGCACAAACACCGAGGAACACACGTAGACTACCAATGAGCCCCACATCTGGAGGCTCCGCTACCAGGAAGAGTGCAGGAATCGCCTGTGTGGTTTTATGTCTGGGTATGTGGGGGAGGTGGGGGAGGGCAGCAGGGGGTGGGTGTCGATGCTTCAAAAGAAAGGGGTGTACCTCTTAGCTCCTCCCTCTGACCTTCGCCGGAGGTTTTCCCAGGAACTAACTCTGTACCGGAGGGGTCAACAGAAGAGGTTAAGTTTGGGGCTCCATGACAGCACTGAGCTGGGACTTTGTCTGGAGGAGTCTTCAAGCTGAAGCACAAAGGGGAAGCAGATCGGATTCGAGGGTATTTCTGTTCTGCTGTGTTTTTTAGGATTCCTTTGCTCTGTGGCCCTTTCATGATTGACTGGTATCCCAGGGAGGAGACATGAGGTCACACAGGGGACTTGGGAACATCTGGGAGGGGGCAGGGCCAGTGAGTAGGTTGAAGGAAGAGCCTCTAGGCCCCGAAGAGATCTTACGAGCCATTTTCAAGGTCACGTTTGGGCAGGCAGCCAGATGTGTGAGCACGGACCTGCAGGAAGCCAGACAAGGGTCCCTGGGACCCTGGCAGAGGGGCTGCCAGCAACTGCCCTTGGCTCAGCCACAGACACGGGGTTTCCAAAGCTCGTTCACCTCTTTCCGAATGTCTTTAGAAGGGCAGGGAGGGAAGGGAGGATTGAAACTCAGGGGAGTAGAAAAGGGAGTGACAATTCTGCTGAAATCTTCTTCCAGAAACTTCCCCTGTTTCCACAAATGTGTGCTCCAGATGAAAGTTTGTGTACTGGGCTAAGGAAACTATAGTTCGTGATCTGAGATATCGAATTGTGCAGGTGGGAAGCCGCGGGGCACATTTGGATATGGTGAGTGTTAGGTAAGGGTGCAGAGCTTTGACTGTAGGCTTTCAGGGATGTGGGTAGTTTCCCCAAGGATATCCTGACCTTCTAAGAGCAGGCACAGATGAGGGGTGAGAATCTTCTAGAAAGGGAGGAAGTCTAGCCCACCTAGAGGAAAGGAGCTTGGAGACTGGAGAAGGTGACCTTGCTTTGCTCTGATGCACTAGAGGGTAGCTATTCTTGCTTAACCAACGTGAGAAAGAGGGTCAGAGGTCAGGCTTTCAGGGAGTTCCTGGGCAGAGAGGCATCTACTGTGTAGACTGCACACTAGTGAGAACTGGGGGCTTTGTCAGGATAAAGTGAAGCATATGTGTCTTAATGGCACCTGTTAGCAAAGAATACTGGTGCTGGTGTGTGTGTGTGTGAGTGGTGTGTGTGTGTGTGAGTGGGGTGTGTGTGTGTGTGTGTGTGTGTGAGTGGGGTGTGTGTGTGTGTGTGAGTATGTCTGTGTGTGTGAGTGGGGTGTGTGTGAGTGGGGTGTGTGTGTGTGTGTGTGTGGTGTGGGGTGTGTGTGTGTGTGTGTGTGAGTATGTGTGTGTGTGTGAGTGGGGTGTGTGTGAGTGGGGTGTGTGTGTGTGTGTGTGTGTGGTGTGGGGTGTGTGTGTGTGTGTGTGAGTATGTGTGTGTGTGTGAGTGGGGTGTGTGTGAGTGGGGTGTGTGTGTGTGTGTGTGTGTGTGTGTGTGTGTGTTTGTGTGTGGTGTGGGGGGGTGTGGTATGTGTGTGTGTACTTGTGTCCTCTGGTTTTTGGCTTTGATGTCTACCTTGTTAAAGCCTGCCTCTTCACTGACTTCCTGCTGTACACGGTAGGGTAGCTGTCCTGTGAGTTCTCAAGGACTCTCCTGTCTGCCCCTGGAGGAGAGCTGGGATTGTGGATGCTCCTCAGATTCATCCAGCTTTTATACAGGTTCCAGGGATTCAAACTCGAGTCCACGGGCTTCTGCAACAGGCTTTTTTTTTTTTTAAACTCAATGAACCATTTCTGGAGCACCAAGCTGATGATGTGACCCCTTTTCTAAGGCAGATTTGTAGAAACTTTAATTTTTTTGGTTTGGCCTTTTTTTTTTTTTTTTAAACAGAGGGACTATTTGGTAGTTTTGAAAGTAGGACATAGGGGATTTAAAGATTAAACACACACACACACACACACACACACACACACACAGAGAGAGAGAGAGAGAGAGAGAGAGAGAGAGAGGAGTTCATTTGAATTAGCATGAAAATGCTTTTAGGTTTTGTTTTTCAAAATTTTTAGGAAAAGAAAAACCAGTTCATGATGAGGAGAAGGAGGAGGGAAGGTTAAAGGAAATAATATTCCAGACAGACACATACTGAAAGCCCTCCAGTGGAAGCCCATTTTGCCAAAATTCTCCAGGAGAAAGAACTAGAAAGGTTTCTTGGCACCTACCCCAGGACCAGCAAAGCAAGGGTCCAGCCAAGCTCTGTGGCAGCCAGTGATGACACTGTCACCTACCAAGGACATGGTCACAGTCTCCTGTGCCGCCATGGCCTTGCTATTAAATGCATGTATTCAAACACGAAGGGAAAGGCAAACTTGAGACAGAAATGACAGGCACTTTCCACCAAGGGAGACACGGGACTGTCTGCAGACATGGGGAGGGGCTGCCAGCCTCAGGAAGGTTCGAATCCTCCACAGTTTTTAATAGAGATTAATGGCTTGCTCAGGGGAGCGGCCACCGACGTGCTGACAGCTGGAAATTAACAAAGGTGGCTGCTAAGAAAAGAAAGAAAGAAAATGAGCTAAATCTGAATGTGTCTCTCTCAGCCTAGCCTGACACTCGACAAACACAACTAGCTGTGACAAAGAGGGAGCAACAAGTTCTAGGTGTTCGGGGAGCAAATGTCTAGTGCATGTGAGTGATCTCATGGTAGCCTTGGCGGCTGTGGGCAAGAGCTTGGGTCTGGTGGTAGAGCCTGGTGGTAGGACCTCATGGCTAGCAACCCTGATGCCAGTTCCAGGTTCAGCTGGAACAACAGCCACCGACTTGAGGTTCTATTGATTATGATTTATGGCACGGCTAGAATGCTTGCTGTGAAGGCATGTAAGGACCTGAGTTTGTATTCCCAGAACACCCAGAAGAAGCAGTCACGGGCCTATAAACCCTAGAGCTGGGGGTAGTGGGCGGAGGCAGGAGGATGGCTGGGGAGAGGTCACTAGCCAGATTAACTGAGAGATACTGTCTCAAGGAGAAGAATCTATGACATCTTCCTTTGGCACTTACACTTGTATTATGGCACATGCAAGGACGCATGTGTGCACGTGCACACACAATACACACTCACACACACTACTGTCATAACATCATTTCTGTTGCTATGATAAAATAACCCAAGAGAAACCAAACTAAGGAGGGGAGGGAAGAAGAGGAGGAAGGCTTGGAAAAGGGGGAGAGAGGGGAGACTGTAGTCGGCATGGAAAGTAAATGATTAATTTTAAAAAAGGTAGAATATCAAAACAATTCTAAAAAGCGATGTGAGGAAAGCAGAGTTGGTTTCAGGCCACAGCTCTGGGTTATAGTCAGGAAAGACAAGGCTAAAGCGAGTAAAAACTGCGCATCCCATTCCATCCACAGTCAAGAGCACGGGGACATGAACGCATGCTTGCTTCGTGGTCATCTCAGACAGTCTGGGAGTCCAACCTGTGCATTCCCCTATCAGTTAAAACAATCAAGACCATGCCCCACGGGCATGACCATGAGCTAACCCAACCTAGACAATCAATCGCTCCTTGAGACTTGACAATGAAATCTCTTTCATACACACACACACACACACACACACACACACACACACACACACACAAAACACACATTGCTACCCACACATGTATACATTTCAAAACCACAGCGCAGCAAAACTCTACTGGCACAATTACATCTCTTTCTACCCACGACAAAACGTGTTCGTTTCCAGAAATTAGAGCACATTATCGGGGAAGCTCATCCGAAGCGCTGCACTCTCTGGTCGCCACGTCCCCCAAATGTTATTAATCTAACACTCGAAAGATATTAAGGACAGGGTGGCAGTTGGTTGGCCGTCCAGCTTAAAAGCCTCAGTGTTCTTCAAAGGGCTGTGTACCTCTGGCTTAGCAAAGGTTGGGGGGAAGGGGGTGTGGAGACACGGAACATTTAAAGAAAGAAAATTACACGAGAAAGGATTTAGGCTCTGAAGTCTGTGACATGGAAGGCTGACACCATGGCAGGAAAACTGGAATTTAGAGGCAGTATACCTCAGCACTTACAAGACTGTTAAGTGTCTGGGACTACTGGGTTCAAGGCCACTAGGTTACACAGAGTTCAAGGCCAGCCTGTGGGTTTTAGCCAGAGCCTGTCAGAACAAAGACATAAACAGAAGTAAGGCAGACTGAAGCTGCCAAGTTGTTTATTCTCCCTTAAAAGCTATCAAGTAATTATGAAAAAAATAAAAACTAAATGCAAATTGAAAATAGCAACTCGCAATGAAGTAGGTGCTTTTTTGCTCATAGCTAGCTGGAAATCGGGACTTAGCGCGGAGTTATCCTAGGGTGGATTCCATAATTATGTTTATCACCAAGACTCACAATATTTTTATATTTTATTCCCATTTTTCTACGTTTCAGACAAAAATCCTGAAAGTGAGTCAGAAATCTTTTTTTAAGACTACATCTGCTTAGGGGCTGGGGGGAGGGGATTCATAGCCCCGTTGGGAAAGTGCCTGATGCACAAATATGGGGACCTAAGCTGGGACCTCAGGATCTGCAGAAAAAGCAGAGTCTGTCAACGCATGGCTATAAGCCTGTGGCCAAGGAGGGAGAGCCAGAAACACATCTGGGGGTTTAACCTCACGTTCCCCATTCTTCTGATCTCACCATGCCTCCTTTGAACACCAGTGGCCTCCACATTAGACACCAACGGCTGTTTGTATCTGGTATGCACTGGTGCCTACTCTGTGCTGGGTATCAGGATGACTGGGAGGACACGGAGTTCAAGAGAAGATGGGCTCCAGTCTCACTCACAAAACCCTTACAGTGTGACGGGCTAACAACAAGAACGGATTGCCAGCTTTGATGGTTACCCTTTATTGAGAAATTAGAATATGCTTCGTAGTTATTGGAAAACCCCGTTCACCCCTCCTAATCACCCTAACGGGAGAGCAAATGAAAGAGAAAGAACCTTTAGCACCTGACCAATGATAATGGGTTGAAAGTTTGTCACCCTAACCCAGTGTGATGGTACTTGGACACGGGGTCTCGGGGAGGCACTGGGGCTTAAATGAACACGTGAGGGTGGAAATGGGTCTTTCTCCCCTCACGGTCACCGTATGCTGCTCTTGTCAGACAAGGGGTAGACCGCTCTGTGGTTACCGCTCCAAGTTATTTGTGCTTCCCAAGTGCTATCCCACCACAACCAATGGCACCCTTGGACCAGCCTGAGCAGTTGAGCCCTCTGTGTCTTGTGGCAGCCCTCCCTGACATCACAGATGTACCCTAAGCATTTGTGATAAGAGAGGGGAATGATCAGCACTCTTTGGAACAATCTGAAGCTTCCCTGAGTTATAAGAAAGGGGGAGGGGGAGGGGAAGAGCTGAAGCCATGCCTTAAGAGTGTTTGCTTGTCTTCCAGAGAACCCACATTTGTTTCCTAGCACCCACTTCAGGAGGCTCAGAGCGGCTTAATACTCTAGCTCTAGCAGATCCAAAACCCTCTTCTGGCCTCTGTGAGCACACTACACAAAACACACAAATAAAAACAGCAAAAGGAAGACTCGAGGGAGGAGGTAGCCAAGGACTTCTGGAGTCAAACTGTAGGGCTCTGGGATAGCCAGTGGTCTGTGCAGCTTCCAGAGGTGACAGGTTGAGGTGAATCTGTCCTGGTTTAGAGGAAGGATGCAGTGGACATACTCAGCCATGGAGACTTAGTTATCCCAATGGCCTAGGAAATCAATTTCTCCCAAATGACTTAGCCAGCTCAAAGAGACAATGGGGCTGTAACAGACAACTATGGAATTCTTTGCAACATACATATGTGTGAGGGCGTGGCCATGCATGTACATGTTGAGAGTGAATGTCACAAGCCTCTGCTTCCCTTTTCCAGCTTGTGACTGAAGACCCTGCAGACGTGTGAAAGGGACTACTCACTCACACTCAGAACTCACCCCCTCCTTTGTCAACTCAACCTAAGAGAAGCCCTGAGATGTGGCCCCAAAGTCTTGCTGATGAGACTGTGGCTGCCCTGCCTGTGACTTCACTGTCCCCACTTAACACTGGATGACAAATGTGTGCTAACACACTCAACTTTTCTTTTCTTTCTTTCTTTCTTTTTTTTTTTTAATGTATTTGGTACTAGGGATGGAGCATGCATCCTTGCATTGCTTTACTCATTGAGCTATATACACACAGTCCTTAACGTACCAACTGTGGTGGTTTGAATATGTTTGGCCCAGGGAGTGGCGACTAGGTGTGGCCTCACTGGCTTAGGCATGGCCTTGTTGGAGGAAGTGTATCACTGTGGGGCCGAGGGGAGGGGGCTTTGAGAGCTTCCTCCTAGCTGCCTGAAGAAACCAGTCTTTTTCTGCCTGCCTTTGGGACAAGATGTAGAACTCTCAGTTCCTCCTCTGCCACGCCTGCCTGGATGCTGCCATGTTCCTGCCTTGATGATAATGGACTGAAACCTCTGAACCTGTAAGCCAGCCCCAATTAAATGTTGCCCTTATAAGAGCTGCCTTGGTCAATGGTATCTGTTCACAGCAGTAAAACCCCTAACCATTTTTTATGTTTTTATTTATCTAAATTTAAACATCGACATGTGGCCTGTGGCTACTCTGTTAGAGAACAGCTCCTGGCTAGGTACCAGAAGGCCTCTTTCTGAGATTCAGCTGATGCCTATTAAAGGTTGCAACCCTTCCATCTAAGGGATGCTCCTTGGCACCAGACATAAAATGTCTGGTAAGATTGAGTTGCTTTATTTTGTGGCACCTTGCTTTTTTGCCACATTTGAAGCAGGGTTTTAGCCCGCCGGCCATTAATTAAGAACAGTGTAGAAACAAAAACGTTTCGAAGGAACTTGGGCCCTGGGTGTTAGAGCTGTCATCTTCTTGCATGGTCTCATGATTCAACGATTAATGGACCTTAAAACAATCATAAAACATCAAGGCCTCTTCTCAAGCTTAGGCCGGGGGTAGTTCTACCGAGGCTCCAATCTTCTCGTTTGAAATTCATTGTGTGTCACGGGGCTCTGTAAACACTTTTAAGGATTCTGACATTGTGGTATGCGGTGCTGTTAATCTGCTCCTTCCCTGACCTTCATTGGCTGGTGGTATGGCATGGCTGCGTGGAAAATTCATGAAAACATCAAGGATGCACTCCGTGGCACAGACTAGGGCACGGTAAACCTAAATAATGGCTATCCTGGGCAGATTCCGACTCAATGAACTGAATCAGGGAAGAGTCATTAGCAACCGGGCTGCACCAGAGCCTCGGTGGTGGACACTTTCACATTGCATTTCGTATGCATAACCTTTACTACAACATAGGGGGATCAATGTGAGAACCCTCCATTTCACTGATGGGCATACTGAGGCCTGGACATGTGGCTAAAGAGGGGCAGAAATAGAATTCAAATCTAGGCCCTCTCATCCCTCTCAAACATTTCTCATGTGCAACTACTATGGGCTAAAAGTTTGCTGATGGCTGAAGGTACACTTTGTTTTCTTTTCCTTAAAAAAAAATTTTTTTTACATGCCTGAGTGTTTAGCTTGCACATATAGAATATATGCACAGCATATGCCTGCAGTGCCCAAAGAGGCCAGAAGGGGGCGATGGACCACTCAACTGGCTTTACAGATGGCTGTGAGCCACCATATAATGGTCTGAACCCAGGTCCTCTGCAAGAGCAGGAAGTGCTCTTAACCACGGAGCCATCTCTCCATCCCCTACATACACCACATTTTCCAAAAGTGGCCACGGTGATTTCCCACTGGTTCTTTTCAAGAACCATCCCATTGCCTTGGGAGAAGGCGGAACATCCTTGCTCACCCCATACACCTCAGCGGGGCTTTTGGGTAGGTCTGCCCAGACAGACTGAACGGA
Organism: Micromys minutus; assembly: GCF_963924665.1. NCBI lineage: Eukaryota > Metazoa > Chordata > Mammalia > Rodentia > Muridae > Micromys > Micromys minutus. Next base: position 37,506,166 of record NC_137959.1, on the reverse strand, counting down.
GAAGAAGCAGAGGTACGCATGACTTCCACAGCGGGGTCTTGAAAGGCCGCGTCAAATCTACTTGGCTTTTGCTTGGGATGCGTAGCCTGGCAGTCCAGTTGCCACATTTGGAGGAAGCCCCGGCTACGTGAAAGCACCATGAGGTGTCACAGCGAATGACCAGCTTCATTTCCTACTCTCTCGGGTGGAGACCCTTGAGAAGACCTCCGCCTTGGGTTTTGCTTTTGTTTTGTCTTCAGGCTCCTTCAGATGATGCTTGTGGGAAATGAACAGACTGTCCCCACCGAGGCCTGCTGAAGCCTGTCATGACAGAACAGTAGAGCTTGGGGTGTCCTGTCATAGGTACAGTAGCTGAGAAGAACATAGTCAAACGCCATTGTAACTGTAATGTTACAATGTAAAGGCAATTGCTTTCCACCCGCCCATCAAGGACAGCTAAAGGTAAAGTGATGGTTGCCGCAAAAGATACCCTGGGAGGAAAAAGAAGATAAAGGCCTTGGCTCTGGGGAAAACACTGAGATTTGAAAAGCTTATCCTAAAGGGGTGTTAAGTGAGATGTTTGAAGGAGAAGGAAACAGAGTGGCTAGTAAATAGTGCACCAGGTTTAGATATACGTGGCTGCACATGTACTGAACTGACTGGTAAAATCTATCTACGGGCCCGAGTGGCACTGGACCGACCAATTCACTAATTTGGCTCTGAAAGGTGTGTGTGTGTGTGTGTGTGTGTGTGTGTGTGGCTTAAGTTGGCATTGGGTGCTGCTCCAGTGTTCAGAGGATACGCAAATGGTCTTGGCATGCTACAAAGAGGACCCCACAAGGTGGAACATCATATTCTTACGACATGCACAGCTTTCAGTCATGTCCCTGGTAAAGAGCCGGAAAAATAGAACAAAATAAAACAAAACTAGATAATCTTACGGTGATGCTGCCACAGGGCCATGACTTCTGCCTCACACCTACACTCCACACAAAATGAACCCTTGCTTGTTTTGTTTTATGATTAATTTTGTGTAATTACATGTATGAGTATTACATACCAGGTGTGTATGTGCACAGGAATGCTGTGCTTATGGGGGCCAGCAGGGGGCGACAGAATCCCCTCGAGCTGAAGTTGACGATGGTTGTAAGCTGCATGACTTGGTTGCCTGGAACCACACTCAGGTTCTCTGAAGGAGTAGCTTGATCTCTTAACTGCAGAGCCATCTCTCCAGCCCCATTTGCTGTATCTGGGTAACCTAGGATCCCAGTGTGAAATACCCCTTTTTGTCCACCTTCAACATGATCCATTTCTGTGTCCATTTGTTCATCTCAGAACACTGGAAGAAACTACATCAGGCCATTCTCAAATATGTATTTTTCCTTTACTGGGTAAGGTTCTTTTGTCTTCCTTAAGTATTAAACATTAAATCATCTCATTAATAAAATTTGCAATTCAATAGTGTTATTCCTCATTTACTTTATATGGCTATATACACTCTGTAAATATTTCTATTTTTAAGATATACTACAAATATCAAGAGACAGAGAAATTTTTGTACGGGCTTCCCAAATGTAGAAGGAAGCCGTTCAAAGGTATCAGCAGCAATAAGTAAATCTTGTGCTGTTACTTTTTCCCAAAATTTGGATTAAACAGGGTGCATTTTAAACCCATAATGCCACCAGGATTACATCTTTAGAATTACAAAATGCCTAGAGCATAGACAGAATTCTCTCTCTCTCTCTCTCTCTCTCTCTCTCTCTCTCTCTCTCTCTCTGTCTGTCTCTCTCTCTGTCTCTGTCTCTGTCTCTCTCTCTCTCTCTGTGTGTGTGTGTGTGTGTGTCTGTCTGTCTGTCTCTCTTTCTCTGTCTCTCATAATCTCTCTGTTGATGGCTGTGAATTTTCCCTGCACACCTGTACTATCAAGGTAACTTTTGCTATAAACAGCATTTTAAAATTATCACATAAAAAACTATCAAGCACTAAATTAGAAAAAAACAGAAATCTGAAAGTGATAGTGAAATTTATGAAGCAATTCTGCCACACTCAAAGGCTCATTGCTTGGCATGTTAAAAAAAAAAAAAAAAAAAAAAAAATTGAGCTGCCTGCAAGACCTGGGTAAGAATTTCTCTTTCAGTGGGGAAACTTCGATCCACAACAGGCTTTAAACGAGAGCAGCACACAGAAGGCATGTGCTACAGACGTGTGCTTGTTTGCATGACTAATAGAGGTAATATTAAAAGTGTTCTCTCGTCATTTCAATTTTTTCATTAAATTTCTTTTTTAAAAATTTGGCTGAGTGCCTTCTTTTTCTCCCCCCACCTCCCAGAGCTGTTAATTCCGTTCACTGCCGAGCAAAAGTCAAAGTCACAGTCTAAACAGCTTGTAATGAGTTTTCAATGGCCCATCTCAATGAAATTGAGGGCAAAGACCAGCAGGCTCAGGCAGTGTCGGCCCTCGGAATTTATTAGCAAGGGCACATTGTGTTCAGGGGCATGTGTATCAGAGGAAGTGCCTGGGCTTTTCAAGGGGAGCCCCAGTTCTTATTAAGACGTAGTGTCAGGGAGCAGGGGCTGGGAAGATGGCTCAGTCAGTGAAGTGATTGCTACAAGATTATGAGGACATGAGTTCAATCCCTACCACTCGAGTCGAAATCTGGGCATGGAGAAGTTAAGACGATGTATCCCTGGGGCTTGCAGGCCAGCCAGCAGAGCCAAATGGGTGAGTCCCAGACCTTGTCTCACAAATTAAGTGGACTGCACCTATGGAATGACAGCTACAGTTAGTTGTGCAGTTGTGATCTGGCCTACACACACACACACACACACACACACACACACACACAAGGTACACACTCTTGTATCTGTCTGCCACACATACTTGGGATTAGAGAGATGTCACCCAGAACAGAAAGTTTTCATCTCAGTGATGGGGCACTCCCATTGCGGTCCCAACACTTATCAGGGAAGGCGATTTGCTCTTTCCTTAAACCAAGATCACCAATGCCTGCATCTCCTCGAGCCGTGCACACACCTGAGCCTGAGGAGAGTGATAGGAACTAAAGGGGGCAATATTTCCTTCTTCACTTCTAACCTTCATGTATGTGTGTGTAAGTGTATGTGTGTGTGTGTGTTCACACACCCACATGAGTAAACATGCATGAATACACATGCACTTGGCAGCCCAAGGTTGATGTCAGGTGTCTTCCTCTATTGATCTCCACCTTACACAAGACACACTGTCTCCCTGAATCCAGAGTGCACTATATCATGATCTTGGGGATGCCCGCCTTTGTCACCTGGTCACCTGGAATTCCAGTCCTCACACCTTCACAGATGTGCTTCACCTGGGGAGCATCTCCCTAGCCTGAGTTCTAACACTTAGCTGTTTCATTTCTGTTGAGCTTTCTTACTGGAATATGGCCAATAGAATCCCTGTGACTGTATTTCAAAAAAAAAAAAAAAAAAAAAAATACCCTTTAACATACACAATGCCTTTCTGCACAGGTGCAGGATTTCCATACAACACAAAATTCTTCCTGGGCTTGACAAATAAATCCAATCCCTGAAAATGGAGAATAATTTAACAACAGGTTCTTTGGCCAAAGATGTTCACAAAGCAAATACAATAATATATATGAATAAGCAGAGGCCGGGAGAACTCGCTACTTTTTAAATTGTATTTTATTATTTTTGAGATGGTCTTGCTGTGTGGCCCTGGCTATCCTAGAACTCACTATGTAGACCAGACCAGGTTGGCCCCGAAATCATAGAGATTTATTTCCCTCTGAGTCCTGGGTGCTGGGATTAAAGGTGTTTAGTACTACACCCAGCTTAAAAGTTTTTATTACAGAGAAAACCATGGGTACTATAAAAATAACTTGTTCTTTGAATGGAGGTTAGGGCCTTACACCAATTTTATATCATGGATATTAAATTATCCCTGACTCTAATGCATATTTTTAAATTTATCATGAACCTAGTTAGTGCTAGGCTCAACAGTGGGTGCCAGCGATTCGGTGCTGGGCCCGGTGATGAGCATCTACGCCCTTCTCCCCTCTTCTATAACTCAGTCCTTCACTCACTCACTATAGATTTCTAAGACTGCTTACCCACTTGTTTCCCTCTTTTTAAATGGCCTTTAAAAACCCATCTCCTCGTATTTTATATGTATGAGTAATGTGTTTGCGCGTATGTGTATGAAACACATCCCAGGAGCCTGTGGAGCCAGAAAAAGACATCAGATCCTCTCAGGACTAGAGTAATGGATGGTTGTGAGCCGCCACGTGGGTGCCTGGAACCAAACCTGGGTCCTCTGCCAGAGCCGTGAGTGCTCTTCACTGTTGGGACAGCTCTCCGGCCCCTCCTACAGACCTCTTAATGTGTATTGGGAACAAAATCATGGGTACAGTTGTGGGGGAAATGGCAGATCTCCACATCACCTCATTTAACCTCACACAGGACATAAGGTTTCAGGGCAGAAGGGTGTAATCCCAAAGCTTTCTGCAAACCCCCACTTCCTGTTTCTTTAACTACGTGCTTCCCTGCGTTAGGGACTTCACTTCCACTCACATGCCTGCCCTGGCTCTTCCCATGTCTCACAGCATTGCAGAGAAAACTAAACACATATTAAATATTTCACACAGAATCTTTGGAAGACGCCTGGCAGTTTGTAAGTACCCCCCCCCACACACACATATACACACACTGACTCCTCTGTGTTTCAGATGTATGTATATCAGAATGCATACCTGGTACAAGAGAAACACACACTCATATGCACATTCTTAACTGTTTTTACGACCACACTGCCGATGCTGGCATCAGACAGAGGCCGGGGACACTACTCAGTGATGTGCCTGACGCTCAAGCACAATGACCGGGGACCGGTGTCTGGACACTTGACAGCTACATAAAAAGTTAGGATCAGGACACTTGTCTGTAACCCTGGCACTGGGAGAGTAGAGACAGGCAGTTCCCTGGAGCTCACTGGTCAGCCCGCAGGGCTCCTCCGATGAGCCCCAGGTTCAGTGAGAGATGCTATATCAATAAATGCTTCTACATGTGTCCACGCACACATGTGCACCTGTGGGCACACATGTAAATACCTCACGGAAAGACACATATATTCCATACACACATACAAACAGGGTGGGGGTGGGGACAGGAGAGAGAGAGAGAGAGAGAGAGAGAGAGAGAGAGAGAGAGAGAGAAAGAAAGAGAGAGAGAGAGAGAGAGAGAAGAGCAGCTGCTGAACTAAACACTTTTCACAACAATTTGATGATGTCACTTAGTACGGATTTCTTAGTAGGTCTTACGTACAGGGGTGTGGACAGAACAGTGGGAAAACAGTTGGAATCTGACATCAAGTAATTGGTGTGCCAGACTCGTTCATGTACCTTTTGTCTGCATTATAACATCTAATCTTGTGCCAGGCAGGTTCCCTGTGTGTTCTGTTTTGCTGTTCATAGGTTGACCACAAGTTAACATATTTGCCACAAGTCACACACACAATATATATATATTATATATATATATTATATATATATATATATATATTATATATATATATATACCATATCTTAGATCAGAAGTGTCTGACATAAAACACCTGTATATAGGAAGTGTTAAGACTCAACCCATAAAGTCAATACAACTTTAGGATTTTTGTTTTTTGGGGTTTTTTTTTTTTTAAGCAAAAATGAGGACAGTGAGTGAGTGGATAAAGTCTAATAAGCCCGAGACTGTCCTACATGGCGGTGGATGCCTTTACTCTCAGCATGAGGGAGACAGAGGTAGGTAGACCTCCGTGAGTTTGAGGTCAGCCTGGTCTACATAATGAATTACAGGCCATCCAGAGCTACTTCCTAAGGCTCTGTCTCAGACTAACTAAGTTACCGACTGACCAATTGATTCTAGACCTAAAAACCCACCACCAACTTTATAATTCTGTGGGTAACGGATACATAAGAAGAAAGCAAGGTCCTCATGGTGAGTGGTAAAAATTCAAAAGCCTGCATACATAGACAAGATGCTTTACTGACTTAATGTGCCCAAATGGTGAATCAATGCAGTGCACTGGAAGGAATGGGTGAGTATTTCACTGCCTGAGCATGAGAAGGGGTCACGGGCAGAACAGAGGAATCTGTAGCAGGAGAGAAAGCAGTTCCTGCATACAGCTAGATCCAGACTTACAGTCAGTTTCTGCATACAGCTAGGTCCAGACTTACAGTCAGTTCCTGCATACAGCTAGATCCAGACTTACAGTCAGTTCCTGCATACAGCTAGATCCAGACTTACAGTCAGTTCCTGCATACAGCTAGATCCAGACTTACAGTCAGTTCCTGCATACAGCTAGGTCCAGACTTACAGTCAGTTCCTGCATACAGCTAGATCCAGACTTACAGTCATTTCCTGCATACAGCTAGATCCAGACTTACAGTTTTCTCATTTGTGTTTTGCTTCAGAAAGAACGTGGGGTGGGGTGGGACTTAAAAGGGTCTTATTATGTAGACCTGGCTGACATGGAACTCAGTAGGTCGAACAGACTTGCCAAAAACACATAAAATAATCCTCCTGCCTCTGCCTCCTCCCAAGTGTTGAGGTGATAGCTAAGGCCAACCCTTTTCTTACATTTTATTTTACAGAATTCCTATCAGAGAGCCTGGTGCTTAATGGTTTATGCTGGGAGTTATCTTGCTATGACTCTCCACCATCCGCCCATCTCTGGACAGCAGCCATAAGTAGGGTGAGGGTGGCAGATGCTGCTGTGTCTGGAGAGGTTGATCACAGGGACCATGTATTTGATGTCGACTGAACCCTCAGACCTCTCCAAGAACACTTCTCATTCTAAAACTGCTGTTCTTCTAGAAAAGCCCCTCTGGCAGCCACAGTTGAGGCTTTGCTTTTCTTGGCTCCCCCTCGAATTGTCAGTGGCCAATTTAAACCACTGAGTGAGCGAAACCAATTCAAGATCCTTCTAATGAGCACAGGCTTCGGGGTAGATCATAGCACAGACCCATTATGAGTGTACATGTAGATCCTTGCTCTCTAGCCCTCCAAATTCAGACAAGGGACTGATACAAAGCAGTTCGATGCTTGGCATCTTCTCTGGCATCTGTGATAAAACAATAACCAATCATTCAAGAGACAAAGGGTTCATTTTGGCTTACAACTTCAGGGAGGGAGGGCTAGAATCTACCATGGCAGGGAAGATACGGCAACAGAAGCAAGAGCCTGCCCTGTGACAATGCATCAGCTAAGCAGAAAATAGAGTCAACCAGAAGCTGGGCCAGACTCTAAAGTTTCCAAGCCCCGCTCCTTGCAACATAATTCCTCCAACAAGGCTCCACTCCCTAAATGTCCCATGAAAATCCCAAACAGCTCCAACAACCAGGAACCAAGCGTCCAAACACACTGAGGGACATTTCACTTTTCCAGCATGATACCCATTTTACATGTTTTGGCTCACAATCATAGGGAGTACTTAGTGATTCTAGAGAATACAGAACTTCCAGACAACCATTCCCTGACGGCTTGCTGCCCATTTCCAAGTGGGGCTGAAAAAACTCACTTTTTTTTTTTTTTTTTTTTTTTTTGCCATGGAACAGTGAACGTTCACACAATCATTAAAATCGCATCTACCACTGGATTTTCTCTCCTTCCCAGTTTTAATACATTTTTATAATTGCACTGAAGATATCCTACCCCTGTTTTTAGTGCAAAGATAAAATTTACTGACCGTGACAAACGTATCCTCTCAGAGCCTTCCCAAAGGATAACAATGTTTTGTGCTGAAACCCAAATGTCTGCTCCTTCTTGGCCATTTTAATGAAGAACTGGAGGACAAAAAAAAAAAAAAAAAAAAAAAAACCACGGCAGAAGCCCCACCTTCAAATTCTGGTTGTGTGTATGGATCCTCTTAACAGGCACAAGAGATTCAAGATGCTTTTGTTGTATGTTAAACAGTTACCTTTATTTCCCTATTGTTCCCCAAATAGGAGCATCAGTCTTATTATACTGGGTGTTACTGGGACAGCTCCCATCAATACAGACAAAGACAACCAATCAGACTGTTTCCTCCAATGACTGGGCCGCTTGCCCCTTCTTTTTCCTTAGGGACGGTGTTTGTGATGGCATCAAGTTTAGAGGCAGCATGAAGGAGCGGGGAGGGTGGAGGCTGAGGAGAAATGAGAAATGGAGGCTCAAGGTTGAGCAGGGCTGCCGGAGAACTGCAGGTCTTGTGAGAAGTCTCTGGCCTTCTGGGGTGCTTATTTTCTGCGTCTAGATATGGAAGAACACGTAGCAGATTTCTGATCTCCCAGATGACATGTAACAATGATCTTAAAAAGCAACCGCAAAACCTCTAGCTTTCAGACTGTCTCACTGGTAAGACGACCGATCGTCTTTCCTGAGAATATCTTCATCATGGGTCAGTTCTTAATATTTTGATCATCAAATCTATTTAAACATGTGTTTATTATATATATATATATATGTATATATACATATATAATATGTGTGTGCATGTATGTATGTATGTATCATGTTGTCTATAAGCACCTATCCTGAGGACTTTTTTTGCATTTTTTAGAGCATACCCTGACCACGAACTCAATGCTGGAAAGTAGAGACTAACTCCAGATAAACTTTTCTCGACACCCCTCCCCTCTTCTCTTTGACCAGGCCGAGTTTTAAGTATTTCCTAACTTTACATAATAGCATTGCATGACAAAACCATGCCTGGGACCATAATGAAGTGAAGGTAATCTACACAATTTAAAAACACTTATTGTGACAGAAAGGATTGGCGAGGTAGAGGCCATACAAGCACACATAAATGAAATGCATCCCACCGGAAAAGCTTCTTGCTCACACTGTCATTTACCGGCTCCTGAATTAATAGACCAAGAAAGGCACCACCGGCCCCGGCAAAATGCTGTAAAACCACGGGCAGCGAGTGGTGTCTCCAACTTTCATTCCCTTGGGGAGAAAAGGACACTGCCTAATCTGTATTCAGTCCTGACATTGGCTGCATCTGATACGGAACATTAGCTTCTAAGTCTCTCAATAGACCAGTGTCCTTCAGTTTATATTACTTTATGTTAATAGTAGAAAAATTACACACAACATCATTTATCATTGTTATACTCGGCTATACATCCCATAGCTTTACTGTAATATATTTATTTACCCCTGAGACGGGGAGAAATTAAAAATATATATGTTTCAAGAAAACCCTATAGGAAAAGAATCATTGTAAATCTCTTTAAAACACACACACACACACCAACTCCCTTGGGGCAGCGGGTGATCTACTGTCTAGCTAAGACAGTGAATGACAAGAGGTTTCTGTCTCAGGACCCAGTACAGGTTGTTCGATAATCCCTGAGGTTTGAGTGTGTAACAAAACACTATATATTAATAATATATCTTTTGTTCACTAGTTTTCCTGGATTTTCCTTCTTCATTTTTTCATTTGTCTATTACATCCTTGGGTCCCTCCGATTGTTAGCTTTTTTTTTTGACATCTCACCTCTAGCCAGAGGAAGCCAAAATGCTAATACTCTTTCCTGGAAGAACAGTGGTTAGGGAGCCATCCATCTCTCTAGCCTTCCTCCTCCTCCGCCTCCTTCTTCATTGAGACAGGAGCTCATTCAGTAACCTGGCTGGCCTAGAACTCACATGGATTAACCTGCCTCTTCCTCCCTGTGCTGGGACCAAAGACATACAAAGACTACGCTTGGCACAAGCGCCACACTTACCCTCTATATAGTATTTACAATATAGTCCTTCCTGGAGCAAACATGGCTAGGAACGGCCCTGCTGTCCCTGGGATCTTTCTGGACAGATCATTCACAGAAGAGTCTATGCCTTTTCCTAGGCATCACCTGATTTTCTTCTTCAACCATCTCCCATTTGGTCCACATGTTTGAGTCTTGTGTGTTTGCCTCCATTTGACAAGAATGCTGACAGCAATAGCCAGCATCAGTTTCGGTACTAGACACAATGTCTTGTTTCATCCTCAAAGGTAAGTGTCACTGTTGTTCCCATTTTACAGATGTGAAAACCAAGGTTAGAAACTGTTAGAGCCATACCAGAGATATACCCAAGGTGCACCATTTATATTCAGACAGTGGAAATATTTTGTCCAAGGGGGTACAGATAGAATTATTTGTCATGGTCCTTTGATTGCTTCAACTAAATAACATGGGCCAAGTGGCTTATATGCTACAAATACTTCTGAAGGCTGACGAGTTTGAGACCATTGCACAAGCAGATCTGGAGATGGCTTATTGCTCATGTTTTGGAAAAGAAATGTTGTTCCAAGGTATGGTTGTCAGCTAGTTCTGAGAGATGGAGAGATCTTTAGGGGTGGAACTCACTGGAAGGAAGCTGGATCATTGAGCAGGGGGATGGCACTGAAGGGAATATTAAGGTACTGGTTCCTCCTCTGTCTGCTTCTGGATAAGAGGGAGACAAATGTTTCCACCATGATATATATACCATGATATATACTTCTTCATCACAGGCTAAAGCAACAGGTACCACTAACCTCATACTGGAAACTTGGGAACCATGAGCTAAACCAAAGCTTTCTTCTCTTTACATTGATTTCCTTGGTTACTTTGTCAGGGTGATGGAAAGCTGGGCTTCCTGGACAAAGCAACTCTCGAGAGCTTCTTTCATTGTGGCACTGATATTCACAAACTGCTTGCTCTCACAATCGAACCACATTCCCCAAAGAACTCACCTCATGGTAAATGCAGCCTGGGGAAGACACACACATTCACACCACAGCAAGATCGGAACCCAAGTTTTCAAAAAGCCCAGTCATAGAGCAGTTTGCCATATGACCTGGAATTCTTTGGGGACTTCTACCCAAACTAGGCCTTTTTTCCTCTATCAGAAATGTCTTTGTGTCTGACATGGGCGCCCCTCAGAAACTCTCCTAAGCAATCTTTACCCTTCCGAAGAAATAGATTTCATCTGTTGTGTTTCTCAATAGAATGTAGGATTCTAAGTCATTTCCATAATGGCTAAATAATCAAAACAAGTTTTGCTGTGTGTTATGTGACTACACTGCATAATATTTAAACAACGAAGATAACCTTTCATATACTACAGCTGTATTTTATGCTAATAACCAGAATCATTTAATCATTATGGGCTAATGACCTGAAAATTTTCACTTTAAAAATGAAGTCATATCTGGGCCTTTGGAAGGCAAAACTGGATAAAAAATGAGAGACGTGGGTGTTCGATAATTTGTACTCTCGAGCAGAATGTAGCAATAGTCTATACTGGTCCCCCACCGAACTGGAAATAGAAGGAACTGTGTGCTTGGACTATAAGCAGAAAGGGGTTCTGTTTCCTGCAGTGTTTGGCAGTATTACTTGACCTTTGGGGATCTTAAGCAGGGTTGGTCTGCGTCTTCCCTGCTGTCTTCATAGCCCGCTACCCACATTGCTCGAGTTCTGCCCCTTTTACACTTCAGATCTATGAATGAACAGAGAACAGCATTGTGTAGAGTCATGCATCCTGCTGGTAAGTGACCTGCATCCTCCCGGGCTTTCTTTTCAGAGATGGGTACCAAGCCACCCTTAGCTACTCCACATCTGTTCAGACCTCAATTTTAGATATGACATGTTCCACAGATACGCATAGTAAACTCTGTCTTTTTCTCCCTGAGGGATGGATTCTAATACATCTAAATCAATTGTGCAGTAAGTTTGCATACATGGCCCCATATCCATGCCCTCCGCCACACAAACTGTAGCACCCTCAGCCTGTGGGTGAGATACAGCTGTTTATATCTAAATTTGACCATATGCTTTCCTTTTTTCTGGGTGGGGAGCCAGTTCTGAGATTTGTAGGTTTCTGTCTGTCTGCTGTGTTTCTACCGTTTGTAAAAGGCTAACCACAGTGGCTCACCCTGACATAGCCGAGATCAGCCACCAATCTGCCAGTTCCCAGCCTCATGAGCAAGATTAGCAACTATTCCAGATGAGCTGGACCAGGCTTATGAAAACCCAGACACAGTGAGAGTAAAGCACTAACTGCTGTATGCAGAGCATCTGAGGCTTTAGTGTGACCAGTGAGGCAGCCGTCTGTGGGACCTGCTGACCGATGCATTAATGTCACTGGTCTAGAGGTGACTGTACAGCGTACCACTGGCCATCTTGAAATAAAGTAAAACCTGCTGCTGGCTTCTTTGTGAAAGCCCCTTTCTTCTCCTTGCAACCATTGAGTCCATGTGGTAAAGAGGGGAGAAGAGACATGAAAGAGGCAGAGGGTCAATCCAAAAGCCTTCATATCACTGAGTTGTTAAGTGAGCCCTGAAACCAGATCCTCTCCATCACGAGTTTAAAAGTATGAATGATGATGCCTCCATTACTCACACTGGTCCCAGAGAATCTGTCCCTGGCCACTGAACTTCCAAGTGACTAAGACCTGAACTCTTTTCAACCATAGATCAGCCCTGGAATAGTGTGTGTGTGTGTGTGTGTGTGTGTGTGTGTGTGTGTGTACATGTGTGTGTGTGTGTGTATGTGTGTGTACATGTGTGTGTGTTTGTGTGTGTGTGTGTGTGTGCATGTCTACATGTGTGTCCAAATACACATCAGCATTCAGTTCCTGGTAGAGGGAAGGAATAGTGGTCTATATGAATAACGTGACCTCACAAAGGTCTCTCCTCCTGATATTGTCCACAAGTGCACTATGAGGGTAAAGGGTGAAGCTAGCTAAGGAGGCCACTAACAACATCCAGTCCTTTACCTTCCCTGCTCCTCTATTTAAGGGGACAGGGGCTCCTCCATCCCTATCATGAGGACTGGAACTGGTGTTTTCTAATATTACTTATTTGTAACTTGCAAACCCACTCTGTGGTTCATGGTCAGTGCATGAAGGGAAAATAAAACACACACACACACACACACACACACACACACAATTTCAGCTTCTACTCACTCTCTCAGTGTCCATGCCTGCAGATGTTTATTTTTGTGGGAAGAATTCCTCAGGTTGTATGTACATAGAGCACAGCAAATACTCAAAGGATATAATTTGTTTTATTTACTGAATTCCTCCTATGCGCCTGATGTTATAAATTATCTCTACATGGGGACCCCAATGGAGGAGCTAGAGAAAGGACTGAAGGAGCTGAAAGGCTTTGCAACCCCATAGGAAGAACAACAATATCAGCCAACCAAACCCTCCAGAGCTCCCAGGGACTAAAACACCAACCAATGAGCACACGTGCAGAGACCCATGGCTCCAGTTGCATATGTAGCAGAGGATAGCATTGTCTGGCATCAACAAGAGGAGAAACAGTCCAGGGAAGGCTGGTTTTCCCAGTGTAGGGGAATGCCAAGGCACTGAGGTAGGAGTGGGTGGTTGGGAGTGGGAGCATCTTCATGGAGGCAAGGGGAGGGAGGATGGGAGTGGGGGGGAGAGGGGATAACATTTGAAATGTAAATACAGAGAATATCCAATAAGGAAAAAAAAAGGACAAAAGTTATCTCTAATCCACCAGTGAATGTGTAACAACTGTTATCATTATATAGTATAGGGAAAGAAAAGGCGGTTGAGGGGGGCCAAAATGTCTTGCTCTAAGACACCCTACTATGTGGCAGAAGCAGGGTTTGACTGTAGGTCCTGACTTGAAATCCCAAGATGGCGGCTACCGTACACCACTATTATACCTTCCGCAGAGGCGATGTGTAAAAGGAGGATTTCCAAATGCGTGGTCACTAAGGGCTCAAAGTGAGAAAGAGGAAATGCATGAGCAAGGGTGCTTCCGGAGGAACAGGGGCTGGTCCTTGCTGGCTCATGAGAGCTGCTTTGGGCTTTTCCAGGGATTGTGTGTTCTAACTATTGAATGCAGCCATGGTTAAAATCAAATTTTGTTGATTCTAGAATTCACTCAGAAGCACAAGGGATCCCTAAAATCCAAACTGATCCCAATGAATAAAGTCAAAGGACTCATATTTTCCGCTTCAGAGTTCATTTCCATGGACAAAAGTCAAAATAGTGAAGGGCTGGCATCAGGACAGACATGTAGGTCAGTAGACTAGAACTGAGAGTCCCCCTAACAGTCCTTACTTTGATGGACAAGCAGCCCTTGCTGAGGTTACAAAAATCCTTTAATGGCAGAGAAGAACAATCTTAGTCAGTGGTGCTGGGACCAGTGAACTTTCCCACACAAAATAATAAGCGTGAACCTCTACCTCATATCGCATGCAAACATAAACTAGCACAGGTCAGAAGCATGATGTAAGAGCTAAAACTGTTTATCTCTGAGGCTAAAACTCAGGCTACGTCCGTCATGACCTTGAATTTGCAATGGCTTCTCAGATACCTCACCCAAAGTATAAGAACAGAAAGTGAGATAGGAACTGGACTTCATTAAAATTTTAAAGCCCGCTACTCAAAGGACATTATCAATATTAAAACAGCGGCTTTTTCAGAATGGGACTCCATGCTGGCAAGCCACACGGCTGATCTGTGGTAAAGGTATCATGTATAAAATATATAAGCAAACGTTACAACTTAATCAAAATGACAGAGGTTAGGGTGGGAGGCAAAGACCTTAAAAAGATATAGCTGCGTTGGACTTACAGAGACAGCAAGGGATGGGAAGGATGGCTGAGTGGTGTCTAAGGTGCTTGTACCTGCTGGCGAGCTTGCGGATTTGATTCCTAGGACCCACATAGTGGAAGGAGAGAACCAGCTTCCACACATTGTCACACACACACACACACACACACACACACACACACACACACACACACACACAGCCCAAAAACTGTAAAACAAAACAAAACACCCAAACTACAAAAATCATCTCAAACAAGTAATAAACACATAAAACTGTTCAATACCAAGGCAAGCAAAAGCAAAATCACGCACCAAGATGATAATAATTTTTTAAAATACAAGTATTGCCAAGGGTAAGGAGAGGTTATAACCCTCATCCACTCGCTGGTGGGAATATAGATGGTGAGGCCGACGTGGAAAACCATTTTATATCTCCCTTAAATGCCTTCTATAGAATTACCATATGACCTAGCTCTTTCATGCCAATGCCCACGTGAATAAAAAAACTGGTACCCACAAAAGACCTGAACATAAACACTTATAGCAGCATAATTCACACCAGCCCCAAAGCAGAGACCACCCAATTCCCGGCAAGTGGTGGCCGGATGAATAAAGTACGGTACACGGTGAACATTAGTTATTCATAGTAAGGACCATAGGATGCAGACACATTCTCCAGCCTGGATAAACCTCGAGAAGATTCTGCCAGTGGAAGAAGTCAGACCCCAAAGGTCACGCGCCTCATGCTTTCGTGTAAACACAATACCCAGGAGAACAATGTGCATGGCCACAAATATTAAATTCGTGGTTATTGGGGTTTGGGGTGGGAAGATGGGAAATGGCAGCCTAATGGATACGGGACTTCTCTGTGGGAGGGGGCGGGTGAAATGTTTTGGAATTTAGTGTTGACTGGAGCTCGGTATTGCAAATGTGAGAAAAGGCACTGGGTTTTTATGCTTTCTTGTGTGTAAAATGGTGATTATTGTGACAATCATATCAACAAGATATATAGAAAGGTTCCGAGAATGAAAGAAATGCAGCATACCTGCCAGCAACTCTGTAAAGAACACTGTGGTAACTAAATGGAATAGATGGACGGCTATGAGCGAACACCCTTTTTCCCCCTTTTCTTATGTGTGTGAAGGAATGTGTGTATGTGCACATGTATGTGTTTGTTCATATGTGCATAGG
The DNA here is from genome assembly GCF_963924665.1 of Micromys minutus. Lineage (NCBI taxonomy): Eukaryota > Metazoa > Chordata > Mammalia > Rodentia > Muridae > Micromys > Micromys minutus. The sequence goes on along the minus strand of NC_137959.1, from coordinate 37,490,399 downwards.
GGTGCAGTGCAGAAGTTGGGAGTGCAGATGTGGAGGTCAGAAGATAGTCTGGCGTCTGACTGAGGCAGGTTCTCTAGTCCACCCCTGTGTGTGCCAAGCTGGCTGGCACTTGAGTTTCTGAACATTTTCCCCTTCCTGCTTCTCATCTCTCACAGCCCTGGAGTTACAGATGTGTGCTATCACACATCTGATTGTGAAGGGCAAGCACTTTACCCACTGAGTAGTCTCTCCAGCCCCAGCATTTCTTTTATGGAGAACAAACTGTTATAATATCTGACAGTAGTGAAGACGGTATGATTCTGCAATCAAATTAAACTGCACACTTTTAATGAAGGGCTGGGTGTCAACTATGTACAGTATGTGTAAAACTATCAAAAGAAATAATTGCACTATATAATCTGATAAATTATACTACAAAAAAGTAAGAAAATACTCAAAACTTATAACATCAGTGATTTTATTACGTTTTTCCTCTTCTATGTTCTGCAAGATCATTGTGCATGCATGGTGTGAATATTGTGAGAAGGTGCCATGTCTCCCCACTACATGTGTGGGGGTGTTATACTGATAACTTTAAAACTGGCCACAGTAGCATCTGCACCATGGAAATAGTGAGTCCTCTGAAGGGCGGGGTGTGATTTACAGTTTTATCTATTGCCTGGACTTGAGGAAGTGGTGCAGTAAGATGCTATCAATTCAGATAAAGTGTGATGTGCGTATCTGTAGGTACTCCACGGTGAACAGGGTCACATCCGTACCAAGCAACCTAAGTTCCAGTTCCTGTTGTGGTAAATATTAAAAAGTGAAATCCTTTTATCCTGAGCTAGTGCTGGCTCCCTTGGGGCCATCTGGCACTGCAGGGATCTCTAACTTGGCTCTCCAGGAAACCTCTAAGAACTCAGGCACAGTTTACTCCACCCCTGCTCTTTCTATCCTGAGTGGATATGACCTCCCCAGTGTGTTCCTTTCCTCCACTGCCCAGTATAAACATGACTCATATCCATTAACTTATCAAACAAGTTTATATGTTAAATTCTCATTCCACAAATCCTGTACAATAAGCTTACAACCAATGGACAAAGATATAAATTGCCCACCTATATTAGATAAATTAGACCCATAGAAACCCTTAGAAATAATTATGACAACACCATCAAGCTAGAGATGTGCCAAGAGAACTATACACATTGGCTTCCATCATTTCCTTTGTCAATTTCTGCTTGCCGCCTCCTCTTCTGCTCTCCTAGACCTTTCCCTGCTTACCTCTCTACTGTCCAATCATGTATCACCTTAACATAAACCTACAAGCATTTCATTTTTACTTTTCCATGTTGAGGCAAATGCAACTACCCACCAAAATTCATTTTCAAGACATACCTCCCAGCCACAATCTCAACATTGGCTGGGCAGCATGAGCATTGTGGTATGGCGAACCTTAGAGTGAACACCAAGTGAACGGTGACTGCACTGACTCTTACAGTGGTAAGCTTGTGAGCTGCAGCTGTGCCTAAGCCCTGTCTGTACTCTGTGAGAATCTTATGCTGGTGTGCCAATGATCTTACAAACACAGGGCTCTTCCCCAGAGAGGCGGGGGCTAAACATTTACTGCTACTACTGGTCCAGAGTGAGCTTGTTGCTTTGTGCTCTGAGAAACAGCCTTAGCTGAGTCTCTCTACTGGTACCTGCCACCTAGAGAGCCTTTCAGAGTTAAGGCACTGAGAGCCACCGCAGAGCAGTGAGAATTTTTACAGCCAGAAGAGGCACCTGCCCCTCCCTCCCTCGATGGTGGGAAGACCTAGAAGTGCCTGGGCCCCTTTGCTGAGAGTGCCTGAGAGTAAAGACGCTTTGTCTCACTTTGCTTAATTCTTAGACAGCCAGTCACACTTGGTTATTGTTTTTAGCTGTACATACTACTATTGAATTATTTTTATGGATGTTATTTCTCAATTAGCGTATTCCCCGGAGACTGCACACGCCTCTGGAATTTAGTTTCTCTCTGACTTTAATCACTGTGGCTCCTTGGACCACCTGGGAGCTTGTTTAGGCTCCTTTAGCTGTACTTTTCCAGCCTGGTCTCTAACCAGCTAGATACCAGGCTTTTGCCTCGGGGCCACGTGACTATATTAGGCCTGTCGGTCATTGCCTGCATCTTCCAGAGAAGCTTTAGGAATGGCCAGCCAAGAGTATTCCTAGGCAGGCTCAGAACTGACAGTGGGTAATTTCAGCTAAGGAGAGAGGAAAGAAGTAACAGGAGTTGAGAGAGATATCAAGCATTTCATGTCTAGACTGTTCATCAGTACACCCCTTGTCTGGAATAGTTAAAACAGTCATGGTGGGGCTGGGGAGATAGCCCTGTAAGAAAAATGCCTGTGATCAAGCATGAGGAGCTGAGTTCAGATCTTCAGCACACACACTTAAAGGCCAGGCATGAACATACATTGTAGAGCTGAGGCTGGAGAGGACATGCAGGTCCCCAGAGAGCACTGCCCAACTACCCCAGCCAACAAGTGAGTGCTAGGTTCAGTGGGAGACCCTGTCTCCAAAAATAAAGTAAAATGCAAGACAGAGAAAACAACCTCTGATGTCAATTTCTGGACTGCGTACACATGCGCACAAATGTGTGCAGGCACCTATATGCACATGTGCATATACACAAACACTAACTAGCACACACACACACACACACACACACACACACACACACACACATCAATGACAGTCATGACCACTGACATTTACTGAGGGTCTGGCAAACGTTAGGGTTTTATCCCAATGCTTAGCCTGCACCCACTCAATCCTCACAAACAGTCCTTGGAGAAGCCACAGTTATCTATTGCCACTTGGTAGACTGAGGACAGGAGAGATTCCACACTGGGAATCAGGGACACTGCGTGGGATGAATTGAGTCACCACAGAACTGATATCACTGTCACCTGCATCATTAACATCAACATCGCTGTCATTATTTGTTTAGAAGACATTCATGTCTTCGCAAAACCAACAAACAAAAGTCCAAACAACAAAGAGCCCCATGGGGCATGCTAGTCACACCCTTGGTGCCTAATAAATGTCAGCTCTCTCCCCTGCTTCCCTGAGCCCCTTCTACCTTGTACAAACTCATTGCAGCCTATCCTACTCCCTCCCGGGCTCTTGCTTTGGTGCAGAACCATCTTGGCAGAAGTGCTCGCCCCGCACGTGACTCGGTGTGCACGCAACTCCCCCCCCTCCCCCATCAACTTTCTCTCTTTGCAGTGGCACCTCACAATCTGCCTCTTCCTCCAGGCCAGGTGTGCCCCCATCAGCCCAGACCTACCTTGCTTGCCTCAGCATGCTGTGCCACACTGTCACAGACAGGGCCCCATGTCCCATGACAGAGCTCGGGAGAAGCCCAGCAGCATCTCTAAGTAGGATGTTAAAGTCTGGTGCACACACCCTGGCTGTCACACAGCCATTATAAACCATTTCTTGCCCATAGGAAGGTACAGGTCTTTTGGTTTTGTTTTTTTTTTATAATGTCTGAGTCACAGCCTCATATCTTGGTGTCAGTAAGTAACACCCTGTTGATGTTACGCACAATGAGCTCAACTTTGAAAGTGTCTTCAGAAAGATCGCACAATGGTATGGTTATCATCTAAACACTAGACTTGCAGAAAGGTATGGAAATGGCCCTGCTGTGTAACAAAGCTACATCTGAAAGAGGCAAAGCCTTCTTAATATATACAAAGTGGATCCTACAAGAGTAGAAAGCTTTGGGCCATTGCTTAACTGACGACATTTATTTCCTTTCTTAGTGGGAGACAAAACTACAAAGCATCTTGCAACTGGCTGCATTACATGTTTATAAACCATGGCATGTCAAATCTTGGCGTGTCGGGCCTCGGCAGTTCAGAAGTGACGTTGTCAAAATGCCTCAGATTACAGTTGACAGAGTAGGGTGCAGGGGCTGGAAAGAGACCAGAGAAATGGTCAATGGAGACTGGATATGAGGGGCAGGGTGGGGGTGGAGCCTGCCAGGCTGCTGGAGAAAAGAGAAGGCATTCAGTGTGTGTGTGTGTGTGTGTGTGTGTGTGTGTATGTGCATGCACACATGCCCTCTGTGTATGTGAGTCTGTGAAACTGTATTTATACATACATGTGTTCGCGTGCATGTGGAAGGCAGAGGTCAATATTAAGGGTTGTTCCTTAAGTACCAGCCACAGATTGTTTGAGGCAGGGTGTCGCCTTGACCGGAAGCTCACTGATTAGGGTAAGCTGGCTGGGTAGCAGTAGTCCCTGAGGAAACACGTGTCTCTTCCTCCCTAACACTGCAATTTCGGGCTTGCATCACCATGCCAAGGTTTCAAAATGTGAGCTCTAGGAAATGAACTCAGATCCCCATGTTTGCAGGGCAAACATCTCACTGACTGAGCCATCCTGGGTTAGCTGAGATGATTAAGATTTGTGGGTGTGCTCCTAGACGCCCCAGAAAACTTTGGGAGCTTAGGGAGAAAACAGATACTGTCTCGCTCCTCCCAGTGGGGAAAGCCTATGAGCAGGTGGAACTGGGTAGGAAAAGAAAAGCTGGTGGTGAGTGGGGAGCCGGGGAGAGGGGCTGGGGGAGGGGAGGGGAGGAGTGGGGCTGGGGGAGGGGAGGGGAAGAGTGGGGCTGGGGGAGGGAGGGGAGGGGAGGAGTGGGGCTGGGGGAGGGAGGGGAGGGGAGGAGTGGGGCTGGGGGAAGGGAGGGAAGGGGAGGAGTGGGGCTGGGGGAGGGGAAAAGAAGACACAACAGGAGGGCACTGCAAAAAAAAAAAAAAAGAGTTACAGGCCAATGATTGGCTCATGTAGCAGCTCCTCAACCTCACGGGCTTCTTTTCCCTTCCCCTCTGAAAAGAAACTATTATTGCTATTATGCTATCCAGCCTCAGAGTGGTCAAGAGCAATTGGAAAAGGAATGTGTGCTGGCGATATGGCTCAGTGGTTAGGCGTGCTTGGCCGTTCCTGCAGAGTTGTAGGAATTTGATTCCCAGCACCCAGGTTGGGGTAGCTCACAGCCATCTGGGACTCCAGATGCAGGGAATCTGACCCCTTTCTTCTTCTGGCTCCAGTAAGCACCTACACACACATGCCATACATATCCAGGGATGCAAATATATTAAATTAAAACCGAATAAATCTTTTCTAAAAAACTATTGTGTGTTCGTGTTGGGGGTGGGGTAGTGTTTGTATGTGTGCATGTAGCGTGCAAGTGTGCAGGTGTGCTCACCTATGGGTGCACATGTGGAGGACAGAGTCTGACCGGGTATCTTCCTACTGTCCTCTGACATATTCTTTGAGGCAGAGTCTCTCTCTGAGGTTAGAACTAGCCTTAGATTAGCTCTAGGCTGGCTGGCTCTGAAGTTCCTGGGAGAGTGATGCTCTCCCTCTTCCCCAGAGCTAGGTTTACAGAAGTGAGGCGCCGTGCCAGGTTTTTTCTAACACGGGTACTGAGGATCCAAACTCAGTTCCTCATGCTTGCCCAGTGAGCAGTTCACCCACTGACCCATCTGCCTATCGCCACGAGAAATTTCAACCATATTGTTTGCACTGCAATCCTTTGCTTCTGTGTGCATGTAGCTTCAGGAAGAAAGCAATGGCATCACTGTGAGGGCACAAACATTTTCACAGGAACATATCATGAGGCAAGGAACCTGATCAGTACCTGTCACCTGCAGATCCCACCGACATGCTGTCATCACCATAATTACCTTCGTTGGTGTCATTTAAAGGGTAAAATCAAGGTCCTTGGAAGAGACTAAATAATAGCATTTGTATAGAGTGGGAAGGTAAGCGTGTTAAATGAGAAAGACACAAAGTCTGCCCATCTATAGCTGGAGCAGTTGGACCAGGAACACTCTCTCCCTTACCCCTTTGTTCAGATATCATCTCCTCAGCATGTTCCTCAACACACACACACACACACACACACACACACACACACACCAGAAGGTCTTATCTGGTTGAAGTTTTTAAAAAAAGATTTTTATTCTATTTTTAGTTACATGCATGGGGGGAGGGGCCGTGTGCTCATGCATGTGTGTGCCAGAAGGAGGCACCATCTCCTGGGGCTGGACTTACAGATGTTGTGTCTGATGTGGATGCTGGGAAACAAACTTGCTTGGGTCCTCTGGGCAAGCAGTAGGTGTTGAGCTGCCTGTCCAGCACTGAGCCATCTGTCCAGCACTCCCCATGGTCTCTGTGGCAATGGCTTGCCTACTTGTTTACCATCCTCTCCCTAATACTATGGAAACCATGCTAGAGCAGGGGTCTTTTGGTTCTGATGTATTTAGTATTTAATCATAGCCCTTAGCTCTCTCTGATGTCCATAGGACATGCACAATCTCCATGAACCAGTCATTTACCCCATGACTGAAAGAATGCTCTCCAAGTAGAGACTGAGTGGACCTACGCCTGAACTTCTAAGGCTGGGGATGAAGGTTCTTCTTTGGACCTGCCTCTTGTCACCTCTAGGGGTCTGACAAAGATAGGAAGCACTTAGAACCCCCGTCAACACCATTTATTTCTTAACGATAGCCTGTTTTGGCTGGGTGGTGGTGGTGGTGGCACACTGCTTTAATATCAGCATTTGGGAGACAGAGATAGTTTGAGGCTATCGTGAGCTCACAAAAACAAACGGACAAACAACAATAACAAAACCACCTTGGTTTTGTTCTTTGAAAATTCCACCAGGGCGCTACCAGGAAAGCTTCCATGAGGGTATTTCTGACGTGCACCTTTAGGCGTGTCTGTGAAGGTGTTTTCCCAGGGAAGACTCGTGACAAGGAAAAGACCTCCCTTGACTTAGATGACTCAACATCTTGGGCTGAATTCCCAAAGGGAAAGGAAAAAGACAGCCAAGTAAAAGCAGTCCCCTCTCTGTTTGCTGGTGCGCGTGGTGGTGAGCAAGCCCCTGTGACTGGGCCTTTCTTGCCAGCACAGACTTTAAGCCCTGAACTGTGAGCCAGAATAAAGCCCCCTTTCCCTGAAATTGCCTCGAGTCAGGCACTTGGTCCTGACCAGGAGAAAAACAAGCTTGCCTTTGCTGCAGTTCTCAAAGGTGCTCTCTAGAGATGCTGGCCCTCTGTACTGAAATTTGGCTAGAAAGGGCTCCCTGCATGGGGCTTCTTGATCTGGTGCCTTTGGTTTGTAGCTAACAGGGAAGGCCAAGAAAAGGAAAGACAATCTTTATGCCCCAACCCTTTCTCCCTCCTCTCCTCCTGTCCTGTGGAGCCAAAGATCTAATTCTCACCTTTGCTCCCAACTTGCTGCTGGAGAATTAAAACAATAAACAAACAAACAGGGCCTCCTCTGTCCTGATTAGGAGAATGAGCTCCCAATGAGGCTGAGTACTGACTATGACTCTAACATTTACTTTAGCTGTGTGGGCTGGGTGGGGCCAGCTGCTATTCTCCGAGCTCTGGGTTCCTCAGCCAGAAAGTAGAGTAATGGAGTCTGTCCATAGGCAAGTAAGGGATAAAACAACTCTCCAGTTTTGCACACGGACGCTCCTGCAGAGCAAGTGAGTGGTGTAGCTGCCTTCTCTGGACTTTAAAGTTTTATTTTTAAAACTCAGAATGGCTTGTCGGAGCCATATCTGTTTCCCAATGGTGATATGCGGGGCAGATAATTTTAGATGCTACAGAGATCCCCACAAACTCCCTCCAGCCAGAGCATTCCAAGAGAAGATTAAGTTCATTGCTTTAATTCAGACCTGTCAACTCCCCTTCCCCCCCCCCCCCCCCGCAAAAATAGCTGGGAATCTAAACTAGGGTTTGGAATGAACCAAGCAGGTGACTTCAGGGAGGTGGGGGGAGGTATCATATGCTTGCCAAGAGCCACCTTGTGGGAAGTGCATGCTGCTGGGTGTTCCTTAAAACAACCAGCCTGCAGCTGGTGCTGGAAGCCCAGGTCCAGTACCTTTCAACAGAGGAGACACAAGTGGCTCAGGTCTGGCTGGGGACACAAATGCAATTGGTTATATGGTTTTCCAAGAGGACTCTTCCTTCAAAGAGCTCTCCTCTGTAAAGCTTTCTTTGCACACTCCCATGGGAGAGCAGTAGGGGGAGGAGGCTCTCACCTGATGTGCTGAGAAGACACCTTGGAGAAGGTGCTAAATAAAATGACTCGGAGACCGCACCTTTCATTTCGTACCTTGAATTTCGGTTGCGTCGGTCTTCCGAGAAGCTTGGAACGCTCACCCAAATTGTGAAATGACTTGGCCCCATCCTCACAGTCATCTTGAGACTAGGATGGCAGCATGAACATGTGACGCCATGCTCAACAACACAGCCATCAATCATGCCGAGGTCCGGCATTAGGTAAATATCGGTCTATTTCTCAGCTCCTGGCCTTGCTGTCACCTCATTCTTTACCAAGTGCTAAGCTGGTTATATGAAACCTGCTTTCAGCAGGGGTGGGGACTAACTGGGGGGGGGGGGGGAGGATCCCTGGCTACCCAGAACTGGAGTGAAAAATAATCCAGCAGAGGTGCTGGGGGGTTATGGGGGGTAGAAGGGTAAATCAGGAAGCAGGTTGCATGGGGTTCAGGTTCACCTCAAAAAGAAGCTAAAGTTGAGAGAGGAGACAGAGATAGACTTGAATCTCAGAAGTGTCGTCCCTGTAAGAGACGTGGTAAGAGTCCCCAATCAGCTGCAGTGTGTTGGCACGTGTAGAAAGCGGCTGTCCTGGCATCTGGCAAGTGTGCGTTCCATCCCTGGGGATCCTCACACACACGCACACGAGATGAGTAGGGTGTGTTTGTTCCTGTCAATTTCTCAGGCTGGGGAGATGGCTCAGTGGGTAACACACTTGCCGTGAACAATGCCCTGCATTCAGATCTTCAGAAGTCGTTCCCAAGCAGGTGAGGCAGCAGCACACGTTCACAAAGCAGGAGCTTCTACCAGGAGATGGGCAGAGCCGGTCCGTGAGGAGCGCACAGGCCGGTGAGCCTCTGCAGTAGTGAGTGTCTAAAGAGGTCCTGTGTCATCCGAGGTGCACGCCACAGCGTACATTTGCTTATCATCACCGCTCCCTCCCCTGCCCCCACAGACAATTTAAAAACAAGCCAACGAGCTGGCAAGACGGCTCTGTAGTTAAGAGCGGTTACAACTCTTGGGGACCTGAATTCAGTCCCAAGCACCCACATGAAGTAGTTCACAACTGCCTGTAACTACAGTTCCAGAAGATTTGATGCCTTCTTTTTGGCCTTCACAGGTACCCATGCATACCCAGTATACATAAACTCACTCAGGCACGAATCCATACACAGAAAAAATAACTCTTGAGGGAAAACAAAACTGAAGCTTGCAGGTCTACAACCTGTGCTAGCATCTTCCTGGATGCTATGGCAACGCCAGTTTCCTCAGCACTAGTTCCCAGTCTCTGTTCAGGTTTGCTCTTTTGCTGTCAGTCAGGATGCCCAACCCCTGTAGCCCAGAAACCCTCGGGAGCAAGGCATGGTGTTGCCTTTTGTCTGTATTGCCTTCATGATGTTGTGTAATACAACAGCCACCAGGGACCTCTGGTTTAAGTTATTTAAATTACCATAGTAACTGAAAGCAAGTTAGGATAGAACCCCATTTGACAGATGAGAAAACTGAGGAGTAGGAGGCACAGTTAATGCTAGATGCCAAAGTGCCAATATTTGTGTTTATAAAGCAATCAAATCTAAGAGTCATCCTGAAAGTACCACCCGCATCCTTGAAACATTTGGTGCATTTTCTTCCTGCTCAGTTCACTTTCTGTGTGTCTTCTGTGTTTGGAAGCTGAACTGGGGCCTACGGAAGACGCCATGACGTCTTTGAATAGGTTCCCAGTGATCTGTGAAGGGCAACGTATGATCTCCACACGGAAGAATAGTTAATATTACGACATGGTCCTGAAGTTAGTGTTCTGGTGGCTCCCACTGAGCTTGACATAGAAGGACAGGGGTTCCTAAAGAATCTCACTATACACTAATTGAGCAGTGTCTAGGAGATTCAGGAGGAAGTAATGAGCCAAAGGTCAAAGTTCCTTTGGGTAAAGAAAACAATGGCCCGAACTGCAGGGAAAATGATGCTAGAGATTCCCATCATACTTCTCATCCAATGGACTCGCACTTCCTGTGTGAATTACTGCTGGGTACCTTGTTGCTAAGGTTCATGTCCTGTCTATAAGAAAGACATTTTTATTCTCATGGGAGTGAGGTAGTAATGGAGGTTCAGGACTACCTCATTCCACACCAGGTTTTCAGAAAAGGTGGGTAGTCTTCAAACCTTTGATACTTACCCCACCCGAGAAGGTTTCAATAAGAGATGAGGAACGAATGTGCGTATAGCTGTTCTTAGAGAAGCAGACAAGCCACAAAAGAACATCACTTTGGGACAAAAAAAAAAAAAAAAAAAAAAAGGTTCAATTTTACTCATCAAAAAGCCAGACAGGATGGGGGTGGGGTACACACTGAGACTCTCAAAGACTTTGCTGGGAACAGTCAAAACACTCCTAAGTTGCCATCTATGAGATATTTTTGTTACATGTTATTATTGGCGAAGGCTGAATATAGCCCTGATAATTTTTCAGTTCAATGAACAGAGAGACTAGGAGCCAGGGAGGCAGGAGGAACTGAGGTATTTCAGGAATCAGACCCTTCTAAAAATAGGACCATGTTTGATGGTGGGAACTGCTGAACATGTCTCTCCTTCTCCTCCTCTACCTGCAATGTGGGCTTTGATGTCTACTCCTTTCTGTCCAGCTTGCCTACCTTCTCAGTAGCCCCTGGACAAACTGAACATGTTAGCCACAAACAACCCTATGCTCTTCCCTAAATGGGTTTGTGACCTAAGGCGTCCTAAGTTTGTTTAGGCACATGCCTCTGCTTCAAAAGACCTTTTCAATCCTTTTGTGATCGGAAGATTAACGTATTTACCTCCTCATTGTCCTCTGAGGCTGTGACTACTTGTGTACTACCTTGTCCCCACTCCCCCATTTGAAAAAAAAAAGTTCTCTTCTTCCCTATTGCCCTGGGAAACTACAGCAAGTGACCCTGGTGCTCCATTCATCTGTGCATGGTTCTATCTATGATGCAGGACCATGAGGACCAGTGCCATGGGTGATGTCCAATTTATCTTTAACATAATGGTGACTGATGAATGAAGAGGCACGAATGCTACATGGCTCTGTAAAGACATTTGGAACACCTCTTAGGGGTGTCTCATAGACCAAAGCAATGTCATGGGCCAGTGATTTCCTTTTGCATACACACCACATTCACATGTAGAAACACACTCACAAGTCGCTCAAGGATCTGGCTAGAAAACCTGCAGAAGATTAGGATGATGTGGGTTCCAACAGCTAGCTCCCAAGTCTAGTGAATTAAAGTCTCCTGCCTTTCATCCAAAAGAGTCAGACTAGCTCTATCCAAGGACCTAAACTTCACCAAGTGAGAGAGTTGTCTAAAGAGTGGTGGTGGTACTAGTGTGTGTGTGTGTGTGTGTGTGTGTGTGTGTGTGTGTGTGTGTATGTGTGTGTGTGTGTATCAATATACTAATGAGCAACTTGAACATTCAACAAAGATCTCTTTTTACCCATGTACTTGTGCAATTCTGTTCTCAAATTCTTTAAAAAACAAACCACAAGGAAAAAAATGTGTTAAATTCAGATTGTGGCTCTTTCGTAGACGTATGTGAAGTGTGCCAACAAAGGCTGAGGCCAGTAATTATGTTGCTGTCAGGCTCTTGTCCATGATTCTCATGCAAAGTACTGCCTGATCCCAATTAGCACCGGCTTGTTTTTGCCTCTCTTGGTGTGCTGCCTCCTGCCCACCTTCCTGGGACTCCTCCCTGCAGGTTATTTGTTCAGACGCCGATGTTCCAGACACACCACTGTGATTTCCTTTTTAATAAACACGATCCAGTGAGGAATGGAAGACAGTGAGAGGCACCTGTGCTTCTATTATAACTTCTCGTTCCGCCCACAAGCAGAGCGGGCTATGAATAAGTGAGAACCACCAGCCTTAGAATAGCAACAGTGCCTTCCCATAAACACGCGGTCATAAAACTCCAGCTCACATGAAGGACAACAGACCCTGCTGTCACCGTTGTTGGAAACTTGATAGGAATGTCACTCTGAGGGCCAAATGTTTGCTGTCCATGACCCCAGCTGGTGACTGAGGGATGGATCAGATCAGGGACAGCCCCCCCCCCCATTCCATGCTAGAAAAACAGCTGGGCATTCCTGAAATTGTGGGGAGTCCTAATTAATGTCAGTCTGGGAAGAGCCAGAGCAATGGCAGAGGAAAGGAAAAAGACCACAGGCTGTGGAGTCAGAAAGCCCAAATTTAGGTTTGTCTTAGTGCAAGAAAGATGTATTAAAGTGGGGCAGTGGGGAGATGTCTTGGCCAATAAAGTGCCTGTTTTGCAGGCCTGAGGATGTGAATGTGGATTTGCAGAACCCACAAGAAGACCTGGGTCCAGCAGCGTGCTCCTGTGATCCCAGCCTAACAGAGGCAGAGACGGGAGGGGCGTGGGAGTGGGAGGGGGTTTGCTGCTCAGCCAACCCATGCACACAAAAAAGTGAGAGATGGTAGCTAGGGCATCTAGTTTTCTGCAGAGATTGTGTCTACAAGGAAGAAGCCTAGAAGTGAGGACCATCCCTACACTGGCCAAGTGATGGAGGAGAGAGCAGATCTATCGAGAACACACATGTACATTGTTAGTCTAATGGGGAAACTGCATCATGTATGCTTTGCTGTTTCTTGAGTGCCTTGGAGGGAACATACACGGGACATATCATTTTCCATGTGCATCATTAGAAGGATCCATGTGAGTGTCTTGATGTACATGACCACCATTATTTCCACGTTCATTTGTCACCCTGAGCAGAACAGCAACCACTTTGGCCACTGTCGTCTCTGAGGTCTTTTATCAGGGTGGATTGGTGCCTAGTTTTCTACTGGGTCCTCTGTTTCAGTCCACATGACTGCCCCTCTTACCAAATCACTCAACACAACTCAAGGGTGATTCTCTGGGGGAAAGAAACAAATTTTAGAAATGACACACAGGCTCTGGCTGGAGGGCCTTTGCACTTGCTGTTCCTCCTCTCTGAATGCTCTGTCAGTGACATTACTCCCTTCGGGTCTGTGTTCAAATGCCACCTTCCCAGAGAGCCCTTCTTGAATGCTCCGGTCAGATGGCACACCTGATCCTTCTCATTTTCCTCACTTGGCTTTTGTTCCACGATATTCTGAACATCTATCCCACCTGTCAACAGATGCCTTCATCATACCCAGCTAGCTGCTCTGCTTAAGACCAAGAACTGGTTCCCCTGTGACAGCTGGCACCATCAAGCTTAGCCGGTAGAGGGCACTAGAGGGACACTGGAGGCTTTGGGCTCTGGTGTGATGTTCTCTGAAGGTGTCTGTCTCCCTGTGGCCAACTAAATCCTGTCCTCCTCAACAGGAAACTTCCTAGCACACCATTCCTCCTGACAGATTCCTGGTGGCTTTCATGGATGGGCATCTTCAGAGCTACCCTTACCTGGGACTAGAAAGTGGCTTCCCAGAGAGTCCTACCCTCATGGAACTTCAGCTGGATTTCCTCCAGCCTTGCCCCTAGGGACCCTTGCAGGAGTCTTTATAGCTTGGGTTCACTGTCACAGCACACCCAGTGTCAGAGTCCTGGAAAGAGTTCTGTGCCCTTTGGTAATTAATGCCCTACTGTGGGTGATGATGTTAACTTTAAGTGTGAAGTTCTAGGCTCCGATCTGGTTCTTGGCTGACAGGGTAAATGATGTATTGGAAATGAATACATAAACATAGAAGAGGATTGCAGTTGAAGAGAATTGTATTTGGTAATTACCCATTTTATATAACAGCCTCACAGAATGCAAAACCTTCTTCTGTTTATTTACTATGCCACCAAAGGCTACAATGCATGCTCACTGTTTTGAGCACTGAACAGATTTATTTATTTATTTATTTATTTATTTATTTTTTGAGGTTGGAAGGAAGTAGCAAAGTGAGAAAGAAAGAAAAGGGTGGGGAAGGGGAAACAAAAAAAGAACAGAGCATGGACGGATGGATGAACAGATGGGAGGACAGAGCAGTTGGATGAATGAACAGATGAATGAGCAATGGGTAAATGGATAGATGATAGCTGGGCAGACTATAGGATGGATGGATGGATGGATGAATAGATGGATGGATGGGTGGATGGATGAATGGATGGATGGATGGATGGATGGACAGGTGAACCAATGGATGAGTTGCTGGCTTTCTAGGTAGATGGAAGGATAGATGGATGGATGGATGGATGGATGGATGGATGGATAGATGGATGGATGGATGGATGGATGGGTTGGTGACTTTCTCCTAAACTCTCAATTGTCAGTAGACAGTGTGAAACAGCACCTGGTATATACTAAGCACCAGCTTAATATTTATAGTAATCTCTTTGGAGCATTCAAATGATTTCCATTTAAACTTTCCATCCTTCTACCAATTGCTTAGAATATCAAAATACCTCGCCATCTAATGCCAGAACCTACAGACCATGTCTGGTCCTGTGGCTCTCTTAAAGGACCATAATGAAGCTGAAGCAAGCAGAGGCTGGAAGAGGAAAGCATCCTCACTCCAACACCAGACCTTTGGGGGCTGTTCCAATTCCGATGATCAACATGGAGGAGTGTCAAGCTGCTCTTCTGTGCAGCAACCTTCTCCTGTTAGCATGCGGGGCAGTGAGTCCTGTCCTCCTCTCTCTTTGACCAGACAGTTCCAACTATGTCGCCACCTAATCTCCGTGAGAATATTCATTTTCTCGCTCCACAGAAAGACGAACCAGTGGCTTCTGAAATGAGCATCTCATGGCAGCATAAAACTCGCTGGCTAATTAAAATCCTTCGCAATTAGAATAACAAGCTACAATCCAAGCAACTGGGCCCATTTTGTCACCTCTGGAAACTATAGGAAAACCAGTGTGGAGATTAGTAAGCTCTGAAAGGCTTATGTACTTATTTCTCGCCCCCAGATCTCCTTTGGCTTGCTTGGGGTTTCGTTCTCCTTCGACTTCCTTTTTTTTTTTTTTTTTCTAACCAAGGCCTGGTTCTTTTTGACTCACGCTGTTGTCTGTTTATAAAATAAACCAAAAAGAAAGCTACAAAATCCCAAAGCCACAGATTACAATTACCTAGTAAAACACATAATAAGAATATAATACAGCTAATGAAAGAGCACCAGGGTGTGTAATACCAACCTCCCAGATGTAAATAACGACTGTCTGTTTCAATTACTGTTTTCTTTCTACCTCAAATTCTAAAGAGCAGCAGAGGAAATTAGTGCCCTTGAAACTAGAGTTGCTGGAACATAGCCACAAGCCAAGGGAAAGCAAGGAAAAGACAAGGCGTCAGAGTGGTAGACCTGGATGTTACTTCCGTGAAAGAAGATGAAGACCTAGGGTGGGGTTCAGGGGTAACCACGTGAAAAGATGTTTGACGATATTAATGGTTAGGGAAATATAAAACAAAGCCACAGTGAGGTGTCACTTTTTAAAACTAAGAAGGCAGGGGCTGGAGACATGGCTCAGCAGTTAAGAGTTCAGACTGTTTCTACAGAAGACTTGGTTTCCAGCATTCAGGTCAGGAGGCTCACAGCTGCCACCTATTTTAGAGGGGGAGATCTTTGGCGCCCTCTTCTGGATTCTGACAGCATCTGCATTCATGTGTGCACATACCCACACACGGACACACAGACGTAATCAAGAACAACTCTTTTTGAATACAAATAAAAACTAAAGCCAAAGGAAGAAAGAAAAGAAAAAGGAAGACAACCTCTGTTGGCTAGGTTATAATGAACTAGCCTCTCACAGGCTGCCAGAGTGAATAGAATAGCTGTCTTGACAAATATTAAAAGGTTGACTGAGGAGCCAATCTATGGCTCAGCCATTTCGCTCCTAGATAAATTTTTGAAGAGACTGAGGGTGATATTTAAACAGACAGTTGTGTAAAGGTGTTCCTAAGAGCACCGCCTATCCTACCCCAAAGTGGGAAGTTCGAGCATCCGTGAATGGATGGATAAACGGATGGACTGAGTTGGCTTTTGTATAATAGAATATTACCATCCGAAAAAAAAAAATGAAGAAGCTGCTCCCCCAAGGCTAAGGGAATATCATGGATGATGGAGAGGAAATACTGTAACTATCAGAAAATGTGGAGGGCTGCTGCTGAATACAGTCTCCTAGAACCGACGGTGCCATCACATTTACAAACTCATAGCAGCTATGGCTGCTGGGATAGGACCTGTGCAGGATCCAGCCAGCCAACGTTCTAACAGGGAGAGGGGAGAGACTCACAAGTGGGAGTAGAAGGGAGATATGATCTAAACATTCTGTACTCATGTACAAAACTAACAAAGATTAAACTAATTATAAAAAGGGAATCTTGGCATACGTCATGACAGGGGCAGACCTGGAAGGCGTGTGCTAAGTGAAACAAGCCAGTCCTGGAACATATTGTCAGACTCCAATTGTGGAAAATCCTTAGAAGGAGAAGAGTCACAGAAGGAGAAAGCAGGGCACGGGTTATCACAGGGACCAAGGAGGGCGTTACTCATGTCTAATCATACACAGGTTACATTGGAGACAATGGAAGAATATTAGCCATGCAGTAGATGCCCTCCTTTAAACAGAGATACATTCCAAGATGCGCAACGGGTGCCTGAAGCTGCAGAGACCACAGCCCTATATTATCAGGACCACACCACATCACCTTATTGTATATTCAAGATGGCTAAGTGACTAACAGGTAGGTAGCAGATACAGCCTGGAGAGGCTAGACAAAGGGTTGGCTGGTGCCCTGTGGGAGGTGGGGGCAGGACAGTATGAGATTTTATCATTTTACAGAAGGAAGTGTGCTTTCAGAAATTCTGAGCTGCTTAGTTCTAGAATTTTTCTACTCAGTAGTTTCAGAGCATGGTTTACTATGAGTACCTGGAAACACAGAAGGCAGAAGACAAGGAGAGGTTTGAAAGGACCCTGCAGATGTGAGTTAACATAAGAGCACTGGACAAGCACCTCACATACAGTTAACAGGATAAATAGCATGAGTGGGCATAATACAAAAAGGGGGTTGGGGGAAGAGAAATAGCCACCAGGCAACCTGAGTTTTACCTGAGTTTTAAATCCACAGGACAAACTAACAGGCCATTACTAAGAGCTGATTTCCTCTTCCTTTAAAAAAAAAAAAAAAAAAAAAAAAAAAAAAAAAAAAAAAAAAAAAAAAAAGGACTGTAACAAACTCGATAAATTGAATTCTTTACTTTGGAAATAGCTCACTCATGAAGCCAATGAACATTTTTCTAAGATTGGCAAATACCCGGGAAGGATGAGGAACAGTACTTTTTGTCAGACCTGGGAGGTTTAAATTTATCGAATAAGGTTATCTCCCCTTGAGCCATGAGCTCTCCTTAAAACGAGCAGCTATCCAGGAGGCCTGGAGTAGTGGCTTCTTGGGTCAGACCCACAGAGAACTGGGCTCTGTAAGTGTCAGATAGGCTAGCCAAAAGGTGCCTCTCACTGGACTGAGGAGGCCTCTCTCTCCATCAAACAATTCTTTCTGACAGGAACACGGAGATGTTTAATAATACGCAGACATATTTGGAGATGGGGGTGCGGGATAGAAGAGCAAAGATAATATGAAGCCCCATAAACTGCTGGGTGCGAGAGAACATGGTCCCTCTTCTATAAAGATGATGAAAATGACACTCATCCTGAAGCACCAGCTGATCCTACTCAGGTTGCCACTTCTGGACCCCTCGGAACAGATACCGCTTGCATCCTGTGCAGCTGGCCCGAGGCAAGCTCAGCCTGGCAGGGGTCCAGGGCATAGCCCAGAATTTGATGGATGGGAGGCTAGGGAGAGTAGACCTCTCTGGCTCAAGGTGCTAGGGTCTGCATAATCCCATTCGGAGTTGCCCAAAACTACAGGTATGGGAACAACAGCTCCATGGTGCCAACAAACAAGCCCTGGACTGGTCTTCACTAAACATGGGGATATCAGACAAAATAAGACGGGCAGAGGAGAGCATTCTCTATGTTCTACATGGAATTTATTTCTTATGTGCTTGGCTCCGGGTTAATGCTGTTATTTCCACTCTGACAGCATCCTGTCAGGCACAGGGTCTGGGCATCAGTAGATGAACATAATGCTGTTTCATGAAGTCGTTCGTCACTGGTAAAAAGCTAAGTCAGCAGGGATCTCTTGTCCTCAGCCAGGTGCAACCTGGCTATCAAAAACCAAGTGCGCAGATGTTTTGACCATGGCTCAGCCTCCAGCTCAGCAAGTAGAGATGCCACCCAAACTATAGTCCTGGGGGTTGTTCTTCTAAGAAAAAAAATGAAATGAAAGAAGAAAGGAAGAAAGGGAATGTAAGCAGAGGAAGAAGATGCTTTCGGGAATTCAAACACCAACTCTTCAAATGCAGGACACAAATACAGCACCTCAGATGTAAGTTCTTCAGAACAAAGGGAAATGTCATGAGCATCATCAGCCTTGGCCATCTCAACATCCCAATGAGTATTTCTTATCGTCTTCATTTACCCATGGGCTCAGAGAGGTCCATGGGATCAGAATCATGCAGAATGTGTACCAAGGCCGCAGCTCTCAGCCTCCATGGTCCAGAGCAGCAAGGAATACGGTAAGAGCCCGGAGGCTGATGGCTTGTGCCATGCAGATCTACAGCTCTTGCTTGGAATACCGCTGACCAATCGAAGGATACAGAAGGGAAACACACTTGGAGGACAGCTGCTTTGGATGTGAGGTGATGTAGGGGATGCTCATACAGTCTTCCCACGGTTTTGGTGGTAGTCAGATTTCACGTTTCGTAACCTTGTTCTGTTCTTCTGATGGGACAGAATCTTGCCTTAGTTTCAGTTCATCTCTAGCATCAGCACCCTGCCGACCTGCTCACACGGGAAGAGGACAAGCCTTGGTTTTCAGCTCTTCTCTGGCTCCCGAAGTTTCTTGGGATGAATAATATCTGCCTATATTTATTTTTTTAACAGCATTTAGTTTTATCCTTATCTATTTTTGGCAAACCGTATTGATCTTCCCTTGGCAATGGAGTCAGAAAGATTCCTTTTAAAACAAAGTTAATAAATCTATGAATTGATTTAGAGGAAAATTTTCAATATTAATGAAATCTTAAAGGCTTAAAGAATTAAATAAGAAGGGAATAGAGGGACAGCGGGCAACGGGTGACAGGGACTTGGAAAGGAGGGGCCTGCGTGGTTCAGCACAAGGTCAGTGCTGCGAGCTGAAGGTCTGGGAACCTCTGAGCCCCCAGACAATGGCGGCACTGGGAGGTCCAGCCTCTGGAAGGTCACTCAGGGATGAAGGTGGAGCATCCACCCACCTCAATGGATGGAAGTACTGCTCCGAGGAGGAGCACTGAAAGACAGATTGTCTCTTGCTCTTTGCCTCTTGAAGACACCGTAAGAAGGCAGCTTCTGAAACCAGGCAGAGTGCCCTTTACAGGAACTCGATGTGGTGGCCACAGTGGTTGTGAGCTTCTGGCTTCTAGAACTGTGGAACATGAGGCTGGGGCACAGCGTTTTGGCCATGAGATTAATTTCCTGCACGGACCAGGCTAGTGTCAGAGATAGCACAGGGAAGGCATCCACATTTATCCACATTGTTTACCAAGGAGGTGTGTCAGCTGCTGTATTCTCATTAATAGGGAAAAATGCCTGACAGAGCACCATTAAAACGGGGGAGGGGGATTTATTTCTGCTTACTGTCTCAGAAAGCTCAGTCCAGCCAGTGGTCATGTGGCCCTGAGCATTTGGGCAAAGCATCATGGTGGTGGGAACATTTGGAAAGGAAGCGTCTTCACCTTGTTTCTGACTGGAAGCTGAGCAAGAAAGAGGAAAGGCCGAGGGCAAAATGCAGACTCAGCCACATACCCCAAATGACCTACTTCCTCTGAGTGGGCCTCATCTCCTAAAGTTTCCCTGAGCTCCCAAAATAGGAACACCATCTTGGGACTGTGCATGTAAACATGAAACTTTGTGGGACACTAAATACTCAAGCCATAATAACAGGATATCCTATGTCCCACAAAGCTGACATGACACCTTCTGTCTGCACAGCCACTCTTCAGACCTCACATACCGAAGGTCCAGAATCACAGAGACTACAAGATGAACTCAGTCTGCATGGGGAGGGAATAAACTCTGGGCGAAAGTGGTCCAGATGCAGCGGACAGTGTCTGGAAAGATCACACTTACCAAAGCATATCTATTTTTTTTTTTTTTTTTTGTCTCTTTCATGGTTTTTGAGACAGGGTTTTACTATGTAGCCTTGGCTGTCCTGGGACTCACTCTGTAGACAAGACTGGCCTCAAATTTATAGAGATCTGCTTGACTCTGCCTGCTAAATTCTGTGATTAAAGGCACAGGCCACTACCTCCCACCCATACCTCATTTTCAGTTGGTTGGTCCAAATAGGACAGTTTGGACTCTCTAATTGGGCAGCTAGAATTAGTCCTTTCTAGTTGTTACGGGTATCTTTTGGTGTGTAACAAATCATTCCAAAGCTGCACAGACTGCACCAATAATAGACGTGGATGTTTCACATGGGGTGTCTGTGATTAAGACATGGCAGAGCTGCTTAGATTGGAGCCATGTTGGTAGCTTCCGTCAAACCAGGAGTCAGCTGCAGGCATCAAGGGTTTGGCTAGTATTCTGGAAATTCACTTCCAAGATGGTTGCCTCATGTGGGAAGAGGAAGTAGCTGAATTCCTCTCCATGCAGGTGACTGGGTGTCCTCACAACATGGCAGCTAGTAGTTCCCACGAGGGAAAGGATGGACGAGACTCAGTGATCTCTGCAGATCCTGCTGGCTGTGCAGTCAGTGAAGTCCCGTGTTGGAGAAGAATGTGCTAAGACAGCAAGACCTGGAGGATCATGGGAGCATCATAGATTCTGGGTTCCTTGTTCACCATCCCAAAGCTAGCTGTGGTAGGTGTTTGACTGTGTTTTAGAAGAGGGCTGTATGGCTGTGCTTATGAGCCACGCATTTGTGTGATGATCTAGTTGGGGAACATACCTAATGATACGGCCTAGGTATTTGTGAATATATTTGAGTCTCAGAGTCATTATTCTGAGAGCTTGGGGCCAGTAGGAAAACATGAGCATACAGAAAACACATCACAAGGATACACACATATGTGCATGTACACACACACACACACACACACACACACACACACACAGAATTTTATCCACTCAGTACAAAGCACCAATCACTAATGAGTCTCCTATAGGAATATTAATACCTCAGTACACTAAAAATAATTTCTTTCCTGAGCTCTCTCTCTGTTTGGCAGGGTGTTTGGCTCTCGTCCATCTTCTAATGGCCTAGAGTAAACTATTGCCTAACTAATCTTTTTATAGAACCCTGAACTTGGTAAACTTCAGAGTATCCTGAATTATGCCTAAGGGTCTTCTGGGGTTCTGTTCTGTCTCAATAGACTTCACTCTGGCTTCCAGAGCTGTTCATTTTGTTGATTATATTTTGGGGAGGGGTGAGTGGGGGAGATCCAAATACACATTAAATAAGCCCAGTTTTGAAAATAAACAAAAGCATCCACAAAATGCCGTGTACATGACAGGGCCAGCTAGAAAGAACAAAGTGCATGGGGTCAAGATCCCTGCTAGGGTTTGACCGAAATGCACCCCAGGTTCCCCCTTGGCCCAGCTGGGAGTGCTGTTGTGTGAGTTTGTGAAGGTGGGGCCAACCTGGAAGGGGTGGGCCAAGGCAGGCTGGGACTTGAGGGTTGCAGTCCAGCCTCTGGTTTTCTTTCTCTGCTTCCTGGTTCTCAGAAATGAGGAGTCCCAGTTACATGGTCCCACCACCATGAACCCTGCCATGCCTTCTCTGTCTGGATGAAGTCAAAATAAACCCTTCTTTTCTTGAGCTGCTTCCACCGGGTAACCGATCACAGTGAGAGGGAAGGGCGAAGAGAATCTGCAGCTCTCAAGAGTGGCCCATGGTCAAGTTCTCCAAGCATGGGTTTCTCATTCACGATGGTTCCCTTCCCCTTTCCACCACTCATGCCTGTGAGGCTGAGAGCCCTCAAAGCTCCGGAGGAGGTCTTCACAGTTGGAAGCCTGCTGTGAGCACAACCATTCACTGTTGGCTAGAGCTCAGAGAGGGGCAGCAGAGGTTAAACGATTGCTACCAAAAGACAGTTGATCACATTCCGGTCTTACACCACAGAGTAGGGAGGACACAAGTCCTCGACACAAGTCATTTATACATCGCAAACAAAACCAAGAAGAAATAAGCTTGAAGGCTCCCCAATCCAAAGAAGCGGTAAACCCCTAAGGAGAGAGAAAAGCTAGTTATGATGATTGGACCATTGCTCAGTGAATCCATGAAGCTAATGATCACATTGTACTCCAAAAATGCCTGCAATTCTTAAGCCCCCAAACAAAGATGTCAAACCATGCTATTTCATTTTTAAGGAGCAGAAGGATGTCAGTAATGGACCCTCAGCATGTGTCCTTGTCACTCAGTCCTGAAAGGAGTCCTGTGAGATTGCAGTGCTTAGTAACAGGATTAATAGTGGGTTAAAGGAACACCATAGGGGTGGGAACTTGAGGGCCAGGACTCTCCAGTGGTGGAATGGGATGCTGGATGCCTTAAAACTGCTCCTAAGTGTGTCCTTTAACAAGAACGACAATGACATATTTAAAAGGACCAATTTGAAGGACCTCTGGTCAGGTCTCTGGAAGATTCCCTTCCCCAGTTAAAAAATAAAAATTAACTTTTCAGGTGATGAGTTGACTGTGAATTTCCGTGGAAGGTAGGAAGGGACACCTGAGCAGCTCAGGGTAGGATGACTTACCAACTACTGTAGGGATGCTAAACAGCGTATGCACAGTGTGACCATCCTGTGGGTATTACCTAACGAGCATGTGTCTACCCTTTCCGAATCGTCATACAGACTTAGAGAATTAGCATCAGAAACCCCTATCTTTCTAACATAGGACATGGCCCAAGGGACGAGCAACCAGGCCTGCTTTACACAAACCTATTTATTCTCTTTTTAAAATACACTCTAACTCATGGTATGTGTGGTTGTTCTCTCTCTCTCTCTCTCTCTCTCTCTCTCTCTCTCTCTCTCTCTCCCTCCCTCCCTCCCTCCCTCCCTCCCTCCCTCCCTCCCTCCCTCCCTCCCTCCCTCCCTCCCTCTCTCTCTCTCTCTCTCTCTCTCTCTCTCTCTCTCTCTCTCTCTCAACTTGCACATTGTTTGAAAGCAGGGTAAGAGCAAGCCTGTACCACCCAGGCATGGCACCACCTCTCCAGCAAATAAAGAATGCAGTGGGACAAATACATTAAGTGGGTTATCAGCTCTCTGGTGAGTAGGTGAAGCTCCTGACCATGACCCCTCAGCTCTTTAACAGAAGGCCTGTAGACCCTCCCATAAAGCTTGCCAGGATCAGAAGCCCAGGTGCTTAAGAGAATAACTCCTTTTGTTTTTCTAAACAACCAACCAAACAACCTAAACAAAGACTCATTGGCTGTGCGGCTCAGTGGTTAAAGCAGATTCATAAACATAAAGTCCTGACTTTGAATGTAAATCCTGGATGGCTATAGTAAAAAGACCAGCCATGTATGTGAATTCTAGGTTTGCTAGACAGAAGTTTGCTCAACTAATAAAGTCAAAAGATAATCAAGGATGATTAACAATGTCAACCTTGGGCCTTCCCATGAACTTGCACACACATAATACAAAGATAAAATGTGCACACATATACAGAGAGAAACCCTTAACTAACTATACCAGTGTATTCACCTATGCTGAGGCTCTCCCCACTACTTAAAACACCTAATTTCCATGCTTTGTGATACAACCAGAACTTTTGAAGGCTTCATTCATCTTTTGGTTGGTGGGTCAGAACATGACTGTTTTCCTTAATGAACACTAGTTGTTTGGAGAAAGGAAAAGAAAATGTCCCAGGAATACAGCATTCATAAGGAAACAGCACCTATGAGGAGTGGATTGGCTTTGTCATCACTCTGCGCCTGTCTTTTTAGAAGCACTAGGAATGTGTAATGGACGAGCCGTCCACCTATTCAATAGATATGACATGGGTGCCTGCTCACCTAACGCTCTCATTGATCCCTGGCTGTCCGCAGTCACATGGAACGCCTGCTCCCTGCAGATTCACTAAGTACCCATCCTCTGACTGCAGCAGACAGAGGAAGTCAGCAATGGTGATGAGGACAGGACAGGAGGCGGAACTTCCGGAGCGGAACCATCGGGGATGGCATCTCCAGGGGCCAAGTTCACTCCTGTTTTCTGTTGCATTTGCTCTAACTTCTTGGTTTGAACAACGCAAAGGGGACTTGGAAGGTCCTTCTGTATGCCGGCCTGTTTTTCTCCGGCATTTGGCTCCTTGTAGACTATTTACTGTTGGTGGGAAGAGGAGATGTAAGGAGAGGGTGAGAGAAAAGGAAACGAGAAGTGGAGAAGAGAAAATGTTACAGGGAAAGGGGGAGGAGAAGGGGAAAGAGAGGAAAGAGGAAACAAGATGGGGTGGGGGTGGGGGAGGGGAGGGAGAAGGGGAAGCGGGTGCTCATAGTCATTGGGCCAGAAAGCATTTGGTTGGTCAACAGCAGAACCCTTCTGGAAAGCTGATTTCTAGATTCCCTATTGAGGATTCTCAGGGTGAAGAAAGTCAAATTTGACATCAGATAACCATGTGGGATATGCTTGTGAGCTTGAGGTGTTAAAGGAACAGTTTATAAAAAGCCTAGTTAAATATAGGAAGTACAGTTGCATTCCAGGTAACTCGAGATTTGAACATCCAATACGGCTTTAATGTGGGTAATCTAGCTGGCCCATTTTCACAGCTGTATAATATACTGCATCTATTTTAAGATCTGTAATTTTCCCTCCTTAGCTATTTCTCAACGAGACCTGAAAACATTTCCTCTCGCCTGATTCATACTTCGTTATTTTCTACATGTACATTCTTCACTTTTATTTTTCCGTGCTAAAATAAATATTTACCTAGTTTATATAACCCGAACGGTAATGGGGGAAAGCAATAAATAAACACCAAATGCTTCACGCTGATCTATCAGTCTATCAACTCCAAACCTAAATGTTGAATATCTTGGTCCCCATCCCACACTGTTGTTAACACGGCCACTTAATGTAAAAAGCTATGGGACTTTTAAAGGTATTAATGTTTTTAATTTGAGCTCCTAATAGCCCTCTTCCCCTTTCCTCTCTGCACGGCAGGGAATGTAAGTCTTCTGGGGCTCAGTTTTCTGGTCTGTATAGTGGGACCACTGCTACTCGTGGACCAGCCCTGACACATGGGAGGGGAGTATCCAAAAATGTGCCCAACTTGCCTAATGAGGATTCCCACACAGCCGGACTGTGTTCAGCAGCTGGTAAATTTAGACTGAACTTGGCTAACTGCTCTGTGCTTGCTGCTACGAATAAGCCCTGTGTTCCTCGGTTTCAGCCAGGTTTGGATTTCACTGTGGCCCCAAGGAGTATAAAGATGAATTATTTGATTGTGAGGAGATATAAGATATCGTGTGTCGGGCTGCTTTGCAAATCAATTCCCCTCCCAAAGACGCTCCTTCCTGCTTGAGATACACTGCTCTGTATGGATTCTGGCGGCATCAGTGTTTGTCATGTCAGAGGGCAAGGTGCATGCAGACGGAGTATCACTGGGCGCTGTAATCCGAGAGAACACGAGAAAACAGCCACAGAGGGGGGACCCTTCAGAATAGCCCTGACAGCACCTCAAATGAGCATTTACCTAATCTCTCTCCCCGCTGATTCCTATCTGGGTTCAGTGACTTCACCCGGCTGCCGGCTGCTAACCAGTTAGGGCATGCTGATGATCTTGTCCGCACTGAAATAAGATCTGGGGTCTTTCCCATGGAAAATTAGACTTGTTGCTGAGGTGGGAGAACAGTGAGCCTCACCGCCCGCAGGGCCAGATTACTTGTGTTCTATTTACCACCAAACCCCAGGGGCTTGGCAAGGAGACTAGCCAGCAAAGAGGTGGAGACAAGAAGTGACTGGCCAGCAAGGGCTCATCACTCCTACCATCAGGCGACTGTAAAATCTACTTACAACCTTTGCACTGCTTTATGGATGCTGGTGATGGGCCGCTTAGAAGGGTGTAGACAAGTTTCATTGAGTCGGATGTATACTGATTTGTCTTTTTTTAATAAACTGGACACAGAGCTAGGGTGTGGCTCTGGCAGGTAGTACATTCTAATCTCCAGCAGGCCATTTCCATGGCAAGACTGCCATATAAAGTCATGGACTTACATTCTAGGTCAGAAAAACTAGAGGATGGAAGGGTTGTATAGTGTATAAAGTGCCCCCCCAACTCCATTTCACATACAGTTCTCCAATGTTTTCCTTTACATTCTTAGGTGTTGGCATCATTGCTCTTCTGTTAGTAATTAAACCAAAGATGTCGGGGACACAAATACTGCACCACCACGGTACATGGTCTGGGGAGCGAGTGACTTGCTGGAAGGTGGTGCATACAGCACGGACACGCTGCACAGCGGAATGACACAATGCTGGCCTGAGAGTGAGCCTTGATGCTCAGAGTGGGTCCCACACATGTCCCATTCTGGAGCCCAAGCAACACCATTGCCTGCAATAGAAGCAGGGGTTAAGCAAGCCACACCATATGACCGATTGTACTGGGAGGGCTGTAGAGAAGGCTTGGTGGCTAAGAGTACTTCCTACTTCTTCAGGGGACCCTCGTTTGGTTCTCAATGCTCACATCCGATGGCTCACATACCTAATACTCAAGCTCCAAGTGGGCATGACACCCTACAATAACACTGAACTCATGTGCACGTGTGCACACCTACAATCTCCTGTCTTTAACACTTGGTTCCCCACCACCAGTGATGCTTTGGAAGGATCTAGGAGAAAAGGATGAGGCACTCTGGGAGGAGGTAGGTCAGTGGGATGGACCTTGGGGTTTTACAGCCTGTTACCATGTCTGCACTTTCTGTTTCCTGACTACAGGTGAACCTCACTCAGTCATCTCCCACTTCTGCTGACCAGAGTCTTCCTCCCCATGATGGACGGTGTCCCGTTGGACGAAAAGGAACCTTCCTTCCCAAAGTTGGTCAGGTATTATGTCACAGGGATTAGAAAAGCAACTAACTCACTCCAGCTCCTAAGATCATCCTGCCAATTTTGGACCCAAGTATAAGTCAGCTTTCTGTTAGACATCGCTTTGATAAGTGGTTCAACACCATGCATTATCCAAGCCAAAAGATGCTCTTGCGTCAATCCCAGGCTGGCTTTCCTAAGTCACGACCTCCTTGGAGTCAGCTCTCCTCCAGGTACAGTTGAAGGTGCAGACATATTCTGGGTTTTTCTCTGTGTCCTTCCCAATCCAGGGCTGGGGCAAGACTCTACTCAGAGAGGCTTAAGCCAGCACTGGAAGGAATAGCAGAGGAATTTGCTTTCTTTGGCTCTGTTCTGTTACAATATACATTCCTCTTATTAAAATATAGCGTTTTTTTCCAAATGGCATGATCTCCTTCAATCACTGTATTTGATCTGTCATCTAGCCTCCTACTTACCCTGAGCACTGGTCTTGGAAGCATTCGGGGAGAAGGGAAATGAAAAAGAAGAAGAGATATATGATGGGGGTGTGGCTATGAGGGGTGGGTGTCTATGAAAATTTATGTGCTGAAAAGCAGCTGTAAAATGTTTAATGTTTCAATGAACGTTTTATGTTTACAATAAAAAATCCTCTAGCCAAGAAGGGCTTCAAAAGTTATAATTCTAGACAGTGCCAAAGGAAAAAGGCAAGGGGAACAGAATCCGCAAAGCCTTCTCCAGGGATTAACAACCCCCACCCAACACACACACACACACACACACACACACACACACACACGATGACTAACAAGAGTGGAGATTTTACTCATTTCTCCTGAAGTCGAGTATCCATGACAATCCAGGCTCTGGGAGGAGAGGTAGAAAGAACAGTCTAAGACACTTGGTTCAGCCAGATGCTTGTTCAGGCCTCACTAGCCAATCAGTTCACCTACAGTGAGACTGATCATGTGTATTAGTCTGGGTTATTCCAGGAGAGAGCCTGCATGAAGAGTCCCTGACTTTGACAATGAGACTTGGGTTCAAGGTCAACCAACATCCATTCTGAGGGTTATCACTGTGGCTCCATGGGTACCACCAAACCTGACAGCCTAGGTTCAACCCTTGGGATACTGAAGGTGAAAGGAGTGGCCTATCTCCTAGAAGTTGTCTCCTACCTGCAACCCACAAACACATGCCCTTCAGCACAAAAATCTAACAAATCCCCACTCTAAACTGGGTTGGCCTTTAGTGTGTGTTTTGCTGGTTATGCTGGGTATTGAACCCAGAGCACTGAGCACACCAGTGAAGTGCTCCACCACTGGGCTTCATCCCCGGTTCTTCGTTTGTTTGTTTTCGAGACAAGGTATCACTAGGTAGCCTAGGCTGTCTTTGAACTCGTGATCATCCTGCCTTAGCGTCTGGAGTAATGCGATGGCAGGTGTGCACTGCCATGCCTGTATTTTAGTGAGTTCTGCAGACACTCAGGATCCAGTATCTCCATCAACCAAAGGCACTCAGAAACACAGTGGGCATCGCTGTCCACTATCCACTGCTATTCCCTCACGACTCATCACATCTCCCAGGAATATTTCTTTACATTCTTCACTGAACACTGCTTCTTTCGAGCATGTACTGAGTCTTCACCATCTTGATAAGCCTTATTTGGGGTACAGAGCATCATGCAAGTAAGATCCTTAGGATAATTTTGCCCATAAAATAGGGAAGGCAGAAGACGTCGTTTCCATGGTGACTGAGGACAGCCCCCCCACCCCGGCTCCAGAGGCTAAAGGAGCTCCTGACTTCGACAAGGCACGTGACAGCATTTAGTCTCTTGTGCACAATGACTGTGGCCTGTGTGGTGGCTTGCAGAAGAGTAACCCTTATGGACTCATGTGCTAGGGAAGGATTAGGATCTATGGCCTTGTACAGGGACCTGTGTCCCCGATGGCAGGCTTGGGGGTTTCAGAAGACTGGCCATTCCCGTGTGCTGCCTCTGTCTTTAACTTGCAGTTAAAGCTGTGAGCTCTCAGCTGTTCCTGCTGCTGTGCCTCTGCTCTGCCATCATGGATTCCAAGCCTCTGAAGCCATCAGCTTAAATGAAATACTTTCTAAACTGCTTTGGTCGTGGCATTTATCACAGCAGAAGAGAAGTAACTAAGGCATCCTGCCAACCATCTTGCTTGAGAACTGTACTAACTATGAATGACCTGTCCAGAGATGAAGCCTTAGAGACTGTCACCACCATTTAGTGACAATATAAATGTGGCTTTTAGGGAGAAAGGAGGGTGTCTCCTTTCCCTTCTGCAGTGTATTTCCTGCTTATGAATCTGCATGTGCCTGGCTCTTGGCAGGGTTGGAAAGATATTCATGAGAGACCCTGAGGAAGCCCCATGTGCTAACTCCATTTCCTTCTCTCCGGGAGTCCCAGGAAGTATGTGGCCAATCCTTTCATGGGTCACCATATCTAGAAGGTCATTAGCTTTTACTATAGTAGGATGGTCCCTGTAACAAGCTGGCTAGTTGCTTGGCTCTCCATGAAGTTTCACAAGCACACCAGATACACAGAGATAGTGGATGAAATTCATGTCATCAACCAAAGGGAAAAGAAAACCAGGTTGCTGAAACCCTTAAGAACTGAGGCCTCAGGACCATACCGGAGACTATGCAGACATAAACAAGTTCCATTCGTGACACACTGTGGGCTGGCAAGGCTGCTGCAGAACAGTGGCTTATATGAACCATGAGTACATACATATTTACTCATGCATACATATGTCCACACATGTATACACATACACCCACATACACACATGCGCCCACAGGGGTACATATACACAATGCCTATATATCTACACATGATGTATTTACTACGACACATAATGTTACAAAGCAGTAAAATAAATATGAACTAAAACAGGCTGTGATAAAAGGTATATACAAGTTGGAGATTCTGGGTCCTTTCAATACCCTTGTTCAGGGTCACACAGCTTCCCTATCAAAAATAGAAAGGTACAAGCTACTCAGTCACATTCAGAATGCTTCTTTACTAAGAAATCATTGTTTCCGTAGGATTCACATACACATGGGCATCTTTTTATTCGCTAATCTGGCACAGCTCAGGGGTCAGTAAATGCTCTCATTGATACAGAAAGGGCCATAGCAAATAGCCCAGGCTTTTGCAGGCCTATCTTTTTCTCCTATTGAACTAATTTACCATTGTGTGAAGGAGCACCAGGCAGTCCCTACATAAATAAGTTGTCTCTGTTTCAACAAAACTTTATTTACAGAGCCATGAACATACTGGTATTAACCATAGGCTTCAGCTGTGGTGCCCCTGCCCTGGGGATCACAAAGGCCCATCACATGTGAGAGACTCCTGGTCTGTAAGGCACAGAGCTTGTACTTACATGTCTCCAATAATATGGCCTTACATTGAAAAGAAAGGGGGTGGTAGATATTTTGTGCTTTCTGTAGGGTTTCAAGTAAGGGCCTGTGAAGAGCCAGAGAATGATAACTTCATTTAAAACTGGGGAGGCTGAGATGGGAAATGAGGCTATCTAACCACACATACACATGTACACATGCATACACATGCACACACTCACACACTCTTCATGCATATATGCATACCCATGTATGCATATATAAAAAACATATGCATACATATATATATGCAAACACATGTACACACATATCACACACTTGCACACATATGCACACACATACACAAACACACACATACACATCTAAACTGTGTGCTCCAGTGGACTAGCCTTTAGTGTGTTAAATTAAAAGCTTCCCCTACCTCAATTACTAGCAATTCAATCGGCCAATTGGCAGCCGTAAGACATTAACCTTTCTGCCAAATCAATTTCACCAAGTCCCCTTCCAGCACTCAGAGAAATTAAATGGCACCCCTATGCCTGTGAGGAGGGGCACGCTGCCTGCTCTGCCTACTTTAGCTTCCTGGCCTCACCTGGAACTCTTAGTTCCTGACCAGAGCCCTTCTCCTCATGAGAATGCCAGGAGCCTGTTTCCCCCGACCTACAACCAGCTGGGTCCAAGTGTCCAAGGCAGTGGATGCTGCCAACCATTATCCACAGCACAGGCTTCAAAACCTCAGCAGCAGGGCTGGCCTGCTTGGGATAAACCTGCAGAGTCTTGCTGTCACAAGTCCTGATGATGAGTACATTCACCTAGACACGGGCCCAACCCGAGATCCAGCCCTTCCTGCCACCTTCGGCCGGTGGCACCTGGGCTTCCTAAGAATAGGAGGTCAAGTCTGGAGGTGGTGGCTCACACCCTGGGTGAGAGCACTCAGCAGAGGCAGGAGGAACTCTGAGTTCGAGGCCAGCCTGGTCTACAGAGCAAGTTCCAGGTCAGCTAGGGCTACACAGAGAAACCTTGCCTCCAAACAAAACGAGAGACAAAAAGAAGGTGAAGTCTCAGAAGGTAAGACTGCTTTCTGGCTTTGCCTTGCTGGCTGCCTAGGGATCAGGCGCAGACAAAGCAACAGGATGCTAACTGTTAAAACCAACCACAACAACAATAAAAAGGATGAAGGAATGTTTGTGGATGAGCCAGAACAAGAATCCTCTTTAAACACAGCACCAGCAGCAGCAGCACCGTCTTAGAGAGGTGAGAGAATACACATGTATGTATATTATAAGTACCAGGAGCTTTGGTGCAGTACAAGACTCAGTATTTCAAAATTATCTCATATCATTCTACTAGCCAGCTAGAACCCAGATTTTTTTCTTTCGTTTGTAAAGCCCAGAGTCATACAGGGAGAGAATCCTCAAATTACCAGGTATGGGTAAATCCTGATTTTATGTCTAATTACGATGACGAAATGGCAGCCATGATGATGGCCCCATCACATGCATGTCTCATCTTTAATATTAGGACTGGGAACGTGATCTCCTCAACTCTGGCAGCTCCCCAAAGGTTAAAAATGACTGCCACTTCCCCTCCAAAGACAATTTTAGGAACTTTTATGAGACATGCGCATGGCCTTGGAAAATGTCTGCCTAACAGTGCTGTTTCTTCGGGAGACAGAATCAGAACCTCCATGTCTCAGAAAGAAAGAGAGAAAAAGAGAAGGAAAGAAGAGAAGGAAGAAAAGAAGGGAGGGAGGGAGGGAGGGAGGGAGGGAGGAAGGAAGGAAGGAAGGAAGGAAGGAAAAAAAAAAACAGCCTTCTTCAGGGTGTAGAGAACAGACATGCAGTGTTTACTCAGGGCTTACAGAGTGTGCTTTTTCAATCCCAAGTGTAGTGAAACGGTTTTGACGTAAACTGAGAAGAGACTGGGTGATGTTTCCTCCAAAATTTTTGTCTTTGTGCCAGATATTTTGTGTGAGTGTATCAGCTTCCCTAAGCATCCCAGGCCATGGGGCTTGGCTTATAGCTGTCCTAGCAAATATAGGCAATATGTATGTATGTATGTATGTATGTATGTATGTATGTATGTATGTATGTATGTATGTATGAATATATGCATGTATAGATGGATGGATTAATGGATGAATGGATGGTGCATTATAACAATACAGCTCAAAACCTAAGTGTTAAAATGATTGGCCCTGGAGCTGGGCAGGTAGATGAAATGGTAAAATGCAGAGCGTGCAAGCATGAGGACCTGAACCTGGATCCCTAGCACCCACAGAAATGCTGGGCAGTGTGTGCGTCTGTAATTTCAGCGCTGGGTAGGATGGAGAGGCAAGGATTCCTGGGGCGTGCAGGTCATCCGGTCTATCTGATCGGGGAACTCCAGGTTCATTGACCACCTCTAAACCCACACTACACGTATACAAGTGGCCCTGTGAACAATCAGATTTGGGTAGATTGGGGACTCATGGGGTCCTACCCCGTTCTGCTATGGATAACATTCTGGAACAGAGGGAATCGTCTTCAGTTTCCCACCTGTATGACCGAGCACATAAGGCTCCAAACCCATAGTTAATTGCAGAGGGTCTAAAGTAAAACCGATAGATCTGCAGCACAGAAAGAGTCGAGACTGGAGGAAGAAGTGAGAAAGTGTGCAGAGGGGTTGCTGTGAAAAGTTAACACAAGTGAGGACTCTCCGCTTCCTGTCGAGCACAGCAGACAAGTCAAGCCGCTGGTTAAACCAAAGAGATAACGGCTCTGAGGATCACACTCGATCACCTTGGGCTCCGCTCTTTGCTGGAATCCAGGTCTCTAAAAGAGTGCTCGCCTGGTGACAAGTACTTGTCTCAGATTTAATTACAGATTATGAATGAAAGGTGAGAGCCGGAATAGGAGGAGGTGGCTATAGTGTCACCAGAGCCACCTCCCTCTTCCTCCTAGATGGCCTGGATTTTTTGCAAAGAGAATGAGGTTGAAATAGGAAGATCTTGCTTCTCAGGCATGGTCTAGAGAGGAGCTCGCAATCTATTCATCCTTTTCCTCTTCTACGAGCCTAGTGGGGACAGGGCAGGCTGAGACCCAGGACAGATAAAATCAACATCCAGCAATAAGCCACATTACACTGTCTACAGCTACAAGCCAATCCATGTTATATCGGAGGCTGAATGTTAAATCGCCGCAGTTTTGGGGGCTGTTACATCAACTGGCTCTGTCTGGCACAAGAACACAGAGCAGACCATGCTTGCTTTATGACTTTGACATATTGGGAATGCAATATGCAACTGTCGAGGTTGACCACAAAGAGGGCTCTGGTGGCCAGAGCAGAAGGGAGGCCACTCCTCAGATGCTCTGGGAAGAATGGAACACTGACTGAGTGGATAAGAAGCAAGAGGGGACAAGAGAGCCAGGAAGACAGAGACACAGAGACAAAAGTGAGGTAACAGATGTATCTCATGGCTGCTGTTAATACATAACTACAATATATGATACCAAATACCCACCTGTTATTATAGCCTGGAGCAAGCAGGGCATCTTACAGTCAGCTTCCCTTCCTCCTTCTTTTCTTCTTTCCCCTCCCCATTCTTCCTTCTTTTCTCCCTTCCTTTCATTCCCTTCTTTCTTCTCTCCCTTCCTACCCAGGAATTCTTGCTATATACCCCAGACTGGCCTCAAACTGAAGATCCCCATCTTTCTCACATACCCAAAGGCTGGGATTACAGATATGGTCTACCACATCTGGCAAAAATGCTGTTGTTGTGGACAGACACTGAATATATAAATTAAGACCAGTGGGCTATAGTCGATCTCTGCCACTTGTCTATTGTGGAACACAAACTGGTACCTAAATCATCAACAATGGTTTCTGAGAATTATGGGCTAAGTGTTATATATTCAGTCAACACTCAGTGACTCCTAACACATAAGCTAAGGAGGCACAGGAGCCAGCGATGGAAAACTCAGACACTGAATGGCTGGGCGCTAGGCACCATCAATGTTGCTGTGCCACTAAGGAATATGAGCTCTGGGTTTGACTATAGAGAAAGGGAAATGAACTTATTGTTTGGTTAAAACAAAACGTGTGTGTGTGTGTGTGTGTGTGTGTGTGTGTGTTCCATGCCACAGTGTGTAAAGTGCACATAAGTGTGCACAAAGAACAATTTGTGGGAGTTGGTCCTTTCTTCCCACCTTATGGGTCCAGGCCATCTAATTCAAGTCAGTAGGAGGCAAGTGCCCTAACCTACTGAGCTCTCCTCCCAAATTCATTTTAATAAGCTTTTATCACACCTATTTAAAGAGCTGTTAAGTGCCCCATCCCAGAGAAGGTGATCCAGTGTGCTTTTGGAGGAAGGCACTCTGGCTACTGCTCTGATAATGGAGCTGTGGAAGAGCCCTAAGCTTCAGAAGAGACAAGCAATGGCGACCATGCAAATTTATACATACACAGGCTTGCAGAACTGTAAATCCAAGAGTTTTCTCTTATATTGCCAGGGCCTCAACTCAATTCAAGGGTTGAAAATTTGAAATGCTGGCAGACTCCCTGGGAACAAATATGGTGGACCAGATCCTAAATGTATGGCTACATTTCTCAAAGATGCACTTTGATATGAGTCCCTGAGGAGAAATTAGGGGTTCCTAAGGACTCTTCTAGAACTACAGATTGTGTGTGTGTGTGTGTGTGTGTGTGTGTGTGTGTGTGTGTGTGTGTGTGTGTGTGTGTGTGTTATATGGAAAGATAAGGAGGAAAGAAGAAAGAGCATTGCACAATTTGAAACAAAATGAAGGTGTGAGGGTTTTAGTGTGTTTGTCATAACCGAGGCTGCCGCTGGCAAACATAATTCCTGGGGGTATAAAAAGAGGGAATAATTTAAAAGAGAGCTGTATCACTGTCATGCTCAGATTGTCACGAGGATGCTCTGGGGTTGTCCATACATATCATCTTCAAGTCTATGAGACAATCCACAGTGGGCCTTAAGTCTTACCAATGGGGTCTAGAAGACACACATCTGTTTCCACACACTAAAGGTTCAAAACTAGGACAAGAAGGAATCTTGCTAGGAAGACTGGGAGCGAGGAGAGAGCGCTGCGGCTTGCAGGACTGCAGTACAATTAAATGGAAACCAGTAGTTTTGTTTTTTTTTTCCCTGAACACAGCCATTTCTCGTGGTAATGCTTTTATATGTAAATTATTAAAACTCGGAAACCAACAAACAAACAAAAAAAAAAAAACCTTTCTCTTTAAATTAAATTGAGACTATCTTAGAGTAAAACGGTTTGGCGAGGATGTGCTTAAAATGAAAATAAAACAGTGTAAGTAAAAGGAATCATATTTTGCAGGAAAAACGCAAATAAAGGCTGTGGGTTTTCCCCCCTTTTGTTTGTTTTGTTTCTGATTGCTGCGTGCTATACCAAGAAAAAGGTAACACCGCTGGCTACAGATCCATTCTTAACTTTCTGCTTAAAGCTAAGCAATATTTCCATTTGGTAAATTATAACTGTTACCCAAACCACCTCAGAGGAGAGGCTACGCGGAAATATTATCAACCCGAGTAAGACAGAGAAAACTTATTTGAATAAAGATGCCTATTTCCAAATGTTCTTTCAACGTGTCTGGGGAAATCTCTTTTCTTTGGAAACAATTATACTTAAAATCTCCTTCCTTTCCTGTAACAAAATTTAATGTCACCTGAATAGATGTGGTGAAGGTGGTCTCACAGAAGCAACACACAGCAACGCCCCAGGAGTGTTCTGGAGGCTTCACTTCTTAGCCGCCATCTTTCTCATGGTGCCTCCGATCTGTGTTGTACATGTTATATGTTTCTGTGAGAATATTACAGGCAAGAAAACGAGACCATGAGAGGTAAGGGTTTCCCTGATGCCCCAGGGAAACGAAGTGATAGGTTGAGCTCTAAAGCCAGGTGTACATCCATCACTGGGGTCAGAATTTCAGCCAGTGGCCATTAGCTCTGCTAGAGAGGATTCAGCTGCTCCGTTCACCCCCTCAACTCTACTGCGCCGCTACCTTCTTGATCCCAATTACCTCTCTATCCCGCACTCCTGCACAAGGTAGCAGAAACATTCCTTGTATGCATTAAACACTCAATAAATATTTGTTAGCTCTAAAAAGTTCCTTAGAAAAAACAGTCCCTTAAATTATTTATATATATGCAATTGTATATGTCATATATATGTTATAATTTATATAAGGCATATGCTTATATCTTTAACATAAAAACATATATATTGGCATCAACAGATGAAGGGAGAATAGGCATGACAGCACCTGCCTTTAATCCTAGCACTTGGGGAGGCAGATAGGCAGATCTCTGTGAGTTCAAGGGCAACCTGCTCTACATACCAAGTTCCAGGCCAGCCAGGGCGACACAGAAAAACTGTGTCTTCAAAGAACAAAACGAAGAGACATACACCTACATGTAAGTTCTATAAAACTGATGCATATAGGTCACACAAACAGGCATATATTTTAGAGTATCAGCTATTAAATAAATCATACATATATGTCCTATCGAGAAGAGGGGGCCAGCAAGATCGCTCAGTAGACAAAGGAGCTCTTTGCTAAGCCTGAAGAAGTGAGTTCAATAGCCAAACATGCCAGGGGAGAACCAATTCCCTGAGGTCATACTCTAGCGTCCACACTCCCGCCTCAGCAGATGCGTGCGTGTGTGTGTGTGTGTGTGTGTGTGTGTGTGTGTGTGTGCGCGCGCGCGCGCACGCGCATGCCATGTAAAAATAACAATAACAGCAATAGAAATGGACACACAATAGATCGATGCCATTATATTTATCGAAAGGATTTTGCCATAGCAACAAAATAAACTAATATTTTTTAAAAGGCAAAAAAGGAGGGGGAGGGACTTTCTAACTGGTTAATCCATTTTGGGGGAGCGTCACATCTTCTATTGGTGTGTAGAACACAGGACACCCTTCAGACGTAGTTACAATGTCTGACTCTGGTTCTAAAGCTTCAAGAAAACACTTTAGCATCGACACAACATTACATTCACTTAGCTTCTAGTAATGGGGGGGGGTGCGGGGGTGGAACTCCTGTGCTGGTTATTATTATTTTTTTTATCTGTGTTTTGGCATCGAAGTGTTTCCCTCATGAGGCTATGTGCTGAGAGTCCCTTGTGGAATTTTCTCCTGACTCGGCGTCACATATGGCCTCGGTGGCGCGACAGCTGCAGAACTACATAATTGTTTACAAATGTGGAAAATAACTACCCGGGCCAATAAAAAATAATAACTTGGGCATCCATAAACAGAAATACTATAAACACACAATGGCCCATACTTTATAAACACTGTGGAGGGAAACAGATAGCCACCCAGCCCCCTGAGTTTGAAATCTTTTCCCATAAAGCCAATGGCATAGTTGGCAGTCTAACTAGCTGATGCTGCCCGCTATATGTAGCAAACGGCTCCTTGATCATTATCAACCGTTACAACTTAGGTGTTGTGCTGGCTGGTTTCCTATGCCAACCTGAGACAAGTCGTGAGACTCTTGGGGATACAAGTGTCTCTGAGAGACTCGACTGGAAGGCATTTTCTCAATTGTTGATCAGTGGGGGAGGGCCCAGTGCACTGTGGGTGGTGCCATCCGTGGGTTGCTGGTCCTGGGTTCTATCAGAAAGCAGGTTGAGCAAGCCATGAGAAGCAAATCAGTAAGCAGCACCCTTCCATGGCCTCTGCATCAGGTTCTGCCCCCCGGGATCCTGTAGTGTTTTGATTTCCTCTCCTGACTTCCTTCAAAGATGGACAGCAATACAAAAGTGCAAGCTGGGTGAGGAGCCCTTTTCTCCCCAGCTAGCATTTTGGTCATGGTGTTTTGCTGCAAATGGCTTCCTGTCACCAAAGAATTAGGGAAACAAAGTCACTGGCAAGAGGAGGGGACAGAAATGAATGCAGCCTGGAAAGAGCCTTGGTAATCGTCCAGACTTACTGTGCAGTTTACTGCCCCCTGGAATCCATGCAAGACCAACCTGAAGGGAATCCACATTGGAGCATCTATGCAAAGAGGGAAGAGTCCCATCCTTTAGGACTTCTTCCTTTGAAAGCCCCTTTTTGTGTTGTTCCCTTCTACTTCCTTTATATGTCTGGAAAGACTTCCTTTATCCCCAAAATGAAAACCAGTTATCTCTTCATCCAGGACAATGGTGTTTATCTACCATCAGAGAGGCTGGATCACATCTGTCTCAGCAGCACTTATGAGCCCTGGACTCTGGATTCAAACACTTCAAGCACACGTTGGTCAGCTGAGGACCAAACAGAGGTCAAAAAATGCTGGGGCTGCAGCAAGGTTCAGGATAGACCAAGCTTGCCGTCTATGCAGCATACAGTCTCCCATCAGGTGGACTTATGTTTATTTGTTATTCCGGGTTCTGTACTTGATGCAATTATTATGCTCCAACCTTCCGTAGTACTCATGAGGTCCTGTCTCTATATTCACGTGACCTTTTAATTTATCAGGGGTCACTGCTTTGCTTTCCGTTCAGTTTTTAAGACAGACAGACACAGACAGACACACACACACAAATTCGCACTTGACATAGGCCCCTAGGTATGGTGCTAAAGGGTTGATGGCCCGTGCTTGATCACATGATCTATGACAAAACTATCTCCCTTTGGACACTTTTCAGAGGAAATGTGACTTCCTGACATCCCCCAAACAACTGTCTGTGGGAGATGTTAATAGCCCCATTTTACAGAAGAGAATGCCAAGGCATCCCCTGCCCCTTGAGTTTGGAGCAGAATATTTCCTTGCCTAATGTAAAATTTAATGATTAATTTAAAAGGACAAGCTAGTAAGACCACATAAATAAAAGCTGGCTAAGGAGACAGAGGAGTCAATTGTGGTGGTGCACACCTGTAATCCCAGCATCCAGGAACCAGAGACAGGAAGTTCAGGAATTCAGAGTCATCCTTGGCTATATAGAGAGATTGAGGCCACCCTGGGCTACCTGAGACAAGCTTCACATGAGAGAGGAGAGAGAGGAGGGGGAGGGAGAGAGAGGGGGGAGAGGGAGAAAGAGGAGAGGGAGGAAGACTGGGTGTGCAAGACTGAGGTTACAGTCCACAAGGATTGTACACCCATAAGCTAAATGAAGACTATAGTTGGCAAAGGCTTCCTTCTGCACCATGTAAATAAATCTCTGTGAAGTGGTTTCCCATAGCTTGGATAAGTGCCCCCCAAAGGCTTATGTGCTAAAGCTTGGTGGCTTAGTCTGTGGTGCTCTTGAGAGGTGATGGAGTCCTTAAGAGAAGGGACATATCCATGAAGTGACATCATGTGGCTACGAGCTAGAACCACCGAGTAGATATGAAGAGGATGCTGGAAACCTGGAATCGTCTCCTCTATTCCGTGACACCGTAATGTGAGGAGCTCCATCACGCATTCTCACAATGAGGTGAGACTGAAATCCAACAGGTTAACCCTATACGGACAGAAGCCTCCAATTAAAGTTGATTTTCTCTGGTGTTTTGTTACAGTAACAGAAAACTCGCTGATGCCAGCTCACATGAATCCCAGGTGTCCGTCACCGAGAAAGCAGCAGAAAAAGATGAAGGCTGCCACTGAACAAGGGTAACTGTCCGACTGGGCATATCTGTCCCAGACTGCTGTGACAAAGCCTGATAGCCAATGGCTTAGAAAGGAGAGAACTGGAAGTCAGAAGTAGGAAATGGAGGTGTTGAAAAGAGTGTCCCCTCCACAGACTCTAATACCATCATTCTTTCAAGAGACTTTGCCCAAATGGCTGCTGGTGGCAGTTTGTCTTCCTCCCACTCGCTTTCGCGGGGGCTGGCGTACAGCTCAGAGCTTTGGTGGATTATCATCGTGGTGGGAAACATCGCATCATGTAGGCAGATGTGCTAATGGAGAAGAGCTGAGAGCTCTACACCTTGGCCAGCAGGCTGAAGTGACTAGGAGCCACACTGGGCAGAGCTTAAGCATATGAGACCCCAAAGCCCACCCCTACGGAGACATACTTCCTCCGATAAGGCCACACCTATTCTAACGGGGCTAGATCTTATAGTGCCGTTCCCCATGGGCCAAGCATTCAAGCACGTGAGTCTACAGGTTCCATCCCTGTTCAAACCTTCACCGCATAATAGCCAGGGTCTTCCTATAACAATTAATTTAATGAAGGCAATATCACAGGCCAACCCAGTTCCTCACTGAGACACTTCTACGTGATTCTAGGTTATGTCTATGTCTAGGTTATGTTTATGTTGACAGTTAAGACTAGCCATCACATATTACCATATCGATCAAATTGTATCATGTCAACCATATATCATTATGATATCGAGTTCCTTTGCCTTGGACCCATCCAGTCTTTCCTCATTTCCAAGAGGGTGATGTTTCAGATCACCAGAGAGGCTCAGGAGGCTTTTGAGGTTTAGTGTCCAGGAGATCAGGGGCCGAGAGATCTCCTCCTACATATTCTACAAGCTTTGTTCTCGATTTGGACTGCCTTTAGTGCTCACACGCAGGAGGAATTCGTCAAGTATGTTTACAGCGTTGTTGAGGTCAATACCCATGAGTCTATCTGGGAGTGCGTGGAGGACAGGCTGTAAGAAGCTGCCCTGCAATCACTTGGAAACACTGATCAATACTCAGGCTCAAACACTAACTTGGGAGTCTGAGGAAGCATTTATATTCAAACTGTGCTGTGCCCCCTTACGGAAGGTTCTCCCATTCAATTTCTTCGTCTCAAATACATCCATCAGATGGTGTTGCACAGGGGTGGCACCACGTAAACACATCTGTAAGTGTTCAGCTTTATCATTCCGTCATCTGTTCACACTTTAATCACCAGGATCTTTGGGGCTAGCCTTTCGGACTATGATTCACACATCGCTACATACTCTAAAATTGATAGTCTTCCTAGTTGATGGATTGGGGGGGGGGGGGAAGGCATAAGATTCAACAAAAACTATGAATGGCTCCACCTGCGTTCTGTCCCCAGGACTCGGAGAAGAAAACAAACAAACCAGGACATCTACAAGGTCCATACCCAGAGAGCCATGCCAGAGTTGAACAGCATCTCTAGCACTGTCCTTGTTCCCACACTGCTGTCACCTGTAGGCTCAAGGACTTCCCACTGGTTATGCCTGCTCCATAAGCCGCAGCCCCAACGGCCCCAGATCCACAGGCCCCCGAAGCTGCCGAACTCCGCCAGGCTGACATCTGTGATCACCACTTAACGGAAATGAGTTCATCTCGTTTTCCAGATGAGCTGGTGCCATGTCTCCTGCAGGCTTCGATTACAGAATGAACACTTTGCATGGACAGGCGGGCTGGGAGCTTTTCCCAGTCCCGCTTCACGGGTACACGCCCTGCCAGACTCTCCACCCCGCGGTTTGCCAGGGTGTGGTGAAGTTAGAGACTCAGGAGAGTGGAAACTACACTGTTTGCAACAGTTTGTTTGTTTATTTGTTCGGGTTTGCTCTTGTCAGTCAAGAAACAGTTTAGCCACAGGGTCCCTGCATAGCAAGCTTTTGCTAGGTGCTGGGGAAAGATGCTGGGGGTAGTTTTAGGTTTCTTGCCTCAAGGAACTTTGTGCTTCCTTGGGTGGCTGAAAATATTTTATTTCATTAAGGCAAACAAAACAAAAAACATATTTTGGGGCTGGAGAGATGGCTCAGTGGGGAAGAGTACCTGCTGCTCTTCCTAGAGAATCCATGTTTGGTCCCCAACAACCGCCTCAGGTTTTGTACAACTGCCTAGAAATCCAGGGAGTCTCTTGCCTTTTTTTTTTTTTTTCCTTTGGCTTCCACGGGTATCCACACACATGTACCAAGTACACCTACATGCAAACACACACAAATAAAAATAAATCTTAAAGGAAAACTATTGTGCGCGACTTGGTGTTATACACACGTGTGTAACGCCAGCACTCGAGACTTTGAAGAGAGAGGATTGTTAGTTCTTAGCAATGGGACAAAAATCCTGTTCCAAGGAGTCTGGAAAGAAAATGGGAGAAGAGGAGGAGGAAGAAAAAGGAAAAGGGAGGAGGAGGAGGAGGGAAGAGGGAGGAGGAGGGGAGAAGGAGGAAGGAGGGAGGGATGGAGAAATGGAAGGAGGGAAGAGAATGAAAGATTAAATAGAGTAGGAGGGGGCGAGGGGAGGGGACAGGAGGAGAGGGGACAAGAGAGGAGGAGGAGAGAAAGAAAGCTGTTCCTGGAGGCACAGGCACAGAACTGGGTGCCCCCGTTTCCTGATTTTACTCTATAGAAGACTTAAGTGAGTTATTGAACATCTCTGAGCCCTGGCTCTCTGTTTGTTTTATACATTTGTCTCCACCAATCTGGAAAGAAAAAAATAATCCCAACTAATGTTCCTTCACTGCTATGGTCCTGCCATATAGCAGGATGGGAACAAGGTTGAAGACAGACTGGCAGATCTGTCAGTGTACTGTAGGCTGGCACTAAGACAGACTTACAGGCAGGGTCGGGACATAGAGAC
The DNA here is from genome assembly GCF_963924665.1 of Micromys minutus. Classification (NCBI taxonomy): domain Eukaryota; kingdom Metazoa; phylum Chordata; class Mammalia; order Rodentia; family Muridae; genus Micromys; species Micromys minutus. The sequence goes on along the minus strand of NC_137959.1, from coordinate 37,447,372 downwards.
CAATTTGCATCAGGGCCAGAACTAGCAAAAACAAAACAAAGTAAGCAAACCAACAACAACAACAACAACAACACACATGCCCAGGTAGACCTGAATTTCTCCCAAACGACAGATAATTTCTTGGTATAAATATGTCCTATGCAACCATTTTCCTAGCATATGTCCTAATTACGGTATACCATTTGATGCCGAAACTGTCAGTTTCACACTGAACCAAGAGCACCTGTTAGACCTGTCAGCTTCAGCTACAGGAATTGAGGTCAGAAGACCTAAGCTAGAATATCATTTACTAGCTCTGTGTCTTGGGGACAGACGTCTTCGTCGGACGCTCAGCCTCTCCCATTATGAAGTTATAAGCCAACTGTAAAGATAACCCGTGCTTTATTCATACTGCTGTGTGAGACTCAGAGAAAACAGTTGCTATGCTCTCCTCTAATCTCACTGGGAGCAGTGACGCCATGTCAAGGGCTCCTCACTGTATCCGTTGTCTGGGGTAGGGATTTGGGGTTGGTTTAGTTTGTTTGGCTTTGTGTTGGTTTGTCCTGAGGGAGGGTCTCGCTATGTATCAACGCCTGGCTTGGAACTTACCGCATGGACCAGGCTGGCCCACAAAGATCTGCCTGCCTCTGTCTGTCTCCTGTGTGCCTCAATAAAAAGCCTGTACCAGCTTGTGACCATTAGATTTGATTGTCAACTAAACACAAAGTGGAGTCCCCTCTATTAGGCTGTCCCGTGGGCATGTTTTCGGGGGGGGGGTGATACTTTTGATTTTGTTAATTGATGTAATTTAGACCTAGCCTACAGTAGGCTTGGGCATGTCCTGGGTTTGGGTTCTAAATTGTACAGAAATATAGAAAGGGAGTGCTCTGGGTGGTGGGGTACACCTTTAGTCCTAGCCCTCAGGAGGCAGAGGCAGGCAAATCTCAGAGTTCAGGGCCAGCCTAGTCTCAGAGTGAGTCTAAGGATAGCCAGGAAACTCTGTTTCAAAAAACAAACAAAAAGGAGGAGGAGGGTGAAGAAGAGGAGAAGGAGGGAGAAAGAAAATTAGTTGAGCGTGTGTATTTATTCTTTGGTTTTAACTATGGATTTGTATGGTTAGATTCCTTCACTTTGATTTTCCTGTCATAATGAACCCGAAAAAATAAGACAAGGAAAAGCTTTTCTCTCTTAAGTTGCTTTCATGGGGAGATGTTATCACACACAGAAGTGGATGCCTCCCTCCTAGGGGGGCAGGGAGCATCTCCCCGGTCTAGCAGGCATCAATGGTACCCAGCACAACCCCATACCTGACAGGACCTCAGTTCCTTTAAACCACCGTGACTCTGGGGGACGATGCTCCTGGGCATGATACCAAGGGACTCTGGAGTGGATGCTGTCCACGGGCAAATGTCCCAGCTGAAAGTCACTGCTTGAGAACATGCTTCTCTGCATCGTTTTTATTGCCTGTTCTCTGAGGTGAAGATGATTATCTAAGCTGATTATCTGGAGATGCCAGATACTTCCACTTCCAAGATTTTTATATGGTCAAGGCACAGCCCCAAGAAATACCAGTTTGTGAATCCTGGCCTGGCCACACCTTACCTGGATAGACAGTCTAACCTCCCAGAACCACAGGGAACAAGATGAACCAGACACTGCAGCAACATTACAAAGGAAGCTGTACTTCATCAGCCTCTACGTCACCTTACAGACACTGAGAGGTGGAGAGTGGCCTTGTTTTCTTAATGTAAGCACGAACTCACATGAGGCCCTAAGTTATTCCAGGTGAACCTGGCACAACTCTGTACTTGAACTTGTTTCTTCCTCTGTAGCTATAAAAGGTGCAGATGACAGGCTGTCGGGAGGGGAGCACTCCGGAGAATGCCAGCTGCAGGTGATTTGGAGCATCCAGGCCCTTATTGTTGAGTGGCCAGCTGATGGGCCGGATGGGAGAACTGAGGCAGAGACTGTGCCAAAACAGCCAACACTCGGGAGTTGCCTAAAGAGCCTGTGAGGATGTCTGCTCCCTAGGCATGGCAACTGGGGTTTGTGGGAAGGTGGTTGTTAGTATTTGGTTGGTGAGATGGTATTAGTTTCCACCCCTATTCCTAAGGATTTATACAAGTCCCACTGTTCCTATCTTGAGCTTCGTCAAAGTAGGCAAATGAAAATGTTGAGAAAAAGAAGTAAAAAGTTTCAAAAGGAAGAGTTAGGATCCAAAGAAGCTCTGACATGTATTTTGGGCACACACATGGTGCACATGCATATACTGATTATGAGACAATAGAAATGAATCATTTTTATAAATGTATCTTGGTACCCGGTGTGCTATGGTAGTACATGCCCTTAGTTCCAGCCCTTGGGAGACAGAGGGAGGTGGGTCTCGGTGAGTTCTAGGCCAGACTGGTCTATAGAGTAAGTTCCAGGACAGAACCAGAATCACATAGTGAGAACCTGTCTAAACAAACAACCAACTTCCACCCCAGTATTTTGGGGACTGCAAAATTTCTCAGCAATAACAGTGATTTCTGCCCAAGAATGAAGACCTGAGTTCCCACTCCCTGCAGCCACGGAAACACTTAAGCACTTGAGTCAGTAATCCAAGCACTGTAGGGTCAAAGACAGGAGAATCCCTGTCCACGTGTTGCTGAAGAAAGCCTATTACAGGGAGCAAGGCAGAGAGTGATGTCTTCATGCTTGTTCAAACAGCTCACAAATACACACACACACACACACACACACACACACACACACACACACACACACCCCACAGTGTATTTTATAGGAGACTGACGAGAACTGTGCTAAGAAGACAAGCTTCTTCTTTTTTTTTTTTTTTATGTATTCCTGCATATAAAGGTTGATCATGTTGATGGTCAAAATAGATGCCTCAGTTTAAAGGGCAGTGTTCCTTCATCAGGATGCACTATTGCCACCTGGTGGTGATATACCAGAATTGCAAGAATAGGGCCTTGTTCTCAAACATGAAGCACATAAAAGTAATACCCAGGGCCAGTATTTGTGGCATTATGCACAGTCCTTACAAGGAAGGAACTGAAATAAATTACACAAATAAATATTAATGTGTTTTGCATGGATGATTCCAAACAATATCACTCTCCCAACTCCCTTTTCTGTTATTTTAAGTGTTTGTTTCATGAAACTCTCCCGAGAAATTGTAAGCTGCACAGGATCAGGTTAAGAGGCAAACCAGTGCTTCTCAGGTTACAAATTCATAAGGAGTTGAGGATTGACAAATGATAAACTAATGACAAACAGCAACAGACCTAGCTTGGAACACAGCTCATTTGCATAGCCACGCCTACCACATTTCCACACCCTCTCAAAAGAAATCCTGTTGACTCTTCTAAGCTTTGGGAGATTTTTCTGTTTGTTTTGGTTTTTTGTTTGTTTGTTTGTTTATGTGGGGTTTTTTTTTTGTTTTTTTTTGTTTTTGTTTTTTTTTGTTTTTTTTTTTTTTTTGGTGTGTGTGTGATGGATATAAAGTAATAGGCAGGGCCATGTCTAATAAGTGTAAATAATGTGTATAGAACAAGAAGAGATGAAAACCCCACATACAGTTTTAGAAACAGGCCAACTAAATGCAAATACTTCTTTCCAGAATCCAAGCAACGGGAACTTTAATGTCCAAGAAAATTCACAAGCTTTTCTCTAACATGGGAAAACACTTCTGAGCCGAAAGGAGTGAGATACTCCATCAACCAGTCAGCTGACTCGCCAGCCTGCAAAAGTGACCTTAGAATCCATGCTGTGCTTCTAAGTCACAGCAGAATGACCTGGAAGAATACTGCTAGTTTGGGGGAGGAGAGAAGTTCCCATTTAAAAAAAAAAAAAAAAGAAAGACAAAAACAAAACAAAACACTGGGCAGGTTGTGTTTTTAGAGGAAGGAGCCATTTAAAAGCCGAATAAAAGAATCAGAGCAGGCGGCACAAAAAGAAGGCGCACCATGTCAAAGCTCTGAACTTGCCCAGGCCTGGTTTATTTTCCGAGTTAATGCACTAGTGGTCGGGCCTGAAAGAAAAAAAAAATCAACCGGGAGAAAATAAACAGAGCATTTGCAGAGCTGGCCCTGCAGCCTCTCGGACTGTCTGCTTACCATTACCCTGTTTTAACATGTCATAATCGCCCTCACGGCGAAGACACCCTTCCTGCAGCAGCGGACCAAGAATGCATGACTAATTTTAACCACTTGTGCGCATCTCCCGATGGAAATTTCAAATGGCTCCTATGGATTAGAGTTCTGTCAGCTATATGGAGAGCAGCGACAGATACTAATGAGTTGGGTTGCTCCTCACATCAGCCCACGGGCGTCCAACGAGTCGCTGAGGAAATCTCGGTGCCTGTTAGCCATGCAGTCGCTGCATGGATCCTGAGTGGTCCGTAGTCGTGGAAGGTCAAGCCAGGAATGGAGCGACGGCTCAGCAGTTAAGAGCATATACTGCTGTTTCAGAGAACCCACTGGGTTCCTGACACCCACTGAGGTAGCTCACAACTGCCTGCACCTCTGTTCCAAGCAATCTCGTCTGGTCTCTTTAGGCACTATACTCGGGTGCACACAGCTGCACACAGAGAGACACACACACATACATGTGCACATAATTAAACCTGAAGATAAATCATAAAGTGAAAGAGAGGATGGGAATGTGCGGACTCTTGAGAGAGAAAGAACATGGGTGGTGAGCATCTTAGCCCTCATCACAGAAGGATGGAGTTGTGATGAGTTGCCCTGTGTGGTCTGTCTCCGGGCTCAGATCATCCGGAAAGTGATGGATGCAAAGTAGACGAACACAGAGGCTCAAAGAGGTCAACCTATGCCCCCCCCAAAGGAACAGCCGCCTGTGTTTAAGCATAGACAAGTCTCAGGCACACCCTCCTACCACAGGCTGAGAAGCATCTTGAGGCGGGTGGCTGCTAACCCCAGGGCTAAGTTCACAAGTGGCTAGCCTGTGGTGATGTTTATACAACAGCATGGGCTGCCCTTTTCACCACCAAAGCACACATCAGTTAATGGATCAAATGGTAAATGCCTGTGCCACATGAAAGAAAAAAAGTTAGAAAAATAGAAAGAAGGAAAGAAAGAAAGAAAGAAAGAAAGAAAGAAAGAAGGAAAGAAAGAAAACCTTTCTCTCCGTTGAGATTAAGGCTGTAGTAGAAAGTCACTGGTGTGGCCTGGGTGTGGCCTGGTTGTGGCCTGGGCAGGGTCAGCATCCTGTACAAACCGTGGCACATAGAGAATGCAAGTCAGTGAGGTTGTTATATCAGATTTGGGGGTTTTTTGTTTCCTTCCTGTTTTTCCTTTCTTCCTTATTATAAACATATTTAGAACTTATTAATTTCCTACTTCCTATTTTCTCTTTCCTTTATTACTTATTATTGTTGCTATCATCATGATTATGTGCACATGTGTGACGATGTGCCAGACCAATGTATTTGCCCTTGGAGGACAGAGGAAGGCACTGGGTTCCCTGGAGCTGGGGTTTGTGAGCTGCCTGACATGGTGCTAGAACTGACCTCGGATCCTCTGCAAGAGCAGCAGGTACATGCATACATGGAGCCATCTCTCTAGCTCCTACACTCTCTTGTGACTGACTCCTGGCTCCCACTTTGTTAGCGATGGTCCCAGGAGAGGTTGGGGTGAAGCTGAAGTTCTGGAGGCGACAGGGTAGTAAGTAGGTTGCTTGAGTCGCTTGGAGCAGTTAGGATTCAGGGAGAGGGGGGAAGAGACAGGCTTTGTACAAAGGGATGGGGAAGAGAAGACCAAAATCCAAGTGTCTTCCACCTCACCTCTTGAGGGGTTTCGGGTTCTGCTTCCTGGCTTGGCTAAGGTTAAGATTCCTGCTTTCAGTCTAGCATCCTGCCTCTCAAAACGCACTCTCGGACTGTGATATCACAAGGTCACACTCTTTTTTCCTCCCCTGGAAGAGGCAGGGGCATGCTGAGACAGGGTTTCTCTGGGTAACCGTGGCTGTTTGGCCTCAGACTCAGAGACCTGCCTGTCTCTGTGAGTACTGGGCAGAAGGGCGTGAAGCATGCGACCAGGCTTTGGTCTTCCTCTTTGGGTAGATTCCTTCCGGAAAGGTGCTGAGTAGTTGTAGGCAGAACAGACCGGACTGTGCGGTGCTCTTCGATGACAGACCCAGATCCAAGGGTCGGGGGTGGGGAGACTGGGCTGGGGGAATCCGAGGAGGAGGGGGACTACCTCTCTGGGTCAGTGTCCCAGTGCAGCGGCACATAGCTCTTCTCTCACATGCTCTGTACCCTCAACCCCAATTCTTCCTGGACCCCTTGTAAGGCTCCTGTCTCATAGGAATGAATATATTCTTTGGACACCCCTCTTTGCACACTAGACTTTCCCTGGTAATCTCCACCTGGGAAAAGAGAAGCCGGAAGGCTTGGGGGTGGCCAGGGGAGGAACTTGAAAGGTTTACAATCTCATGTAATCATGCAGGGAAGACCTGGGGCTGAGCCTCTGCAGAGGGAAGTTGGCCTCCTGTGGAGCATTGAGAAAAATGAAGGGAACAAGGAGAGGCGGGAGGGAATAGGGGAGAGAGGATTGTGGGTAGTATAGAAAAGGAAATATGGGGATTTCGGGGGAAATTGAGCGCAAGGTACAAGGGTGAGAAAGGAAGCTAAGGGTTCAAATCTCACTGCCTCTCCCTGGCTCCTCTCATCTACCAGAGGTTGGCTCTGCACGAAAGTGACTAAATATCCACCTGTCACTGGCTCCACATAGGACAAGAGCTTTCCATTCCTGGTGCCCTTGACTCTCCTGAGGACCTTGGGAGAGAACGCTACCTTATCTTTACTGCTGCATTTGAGATAAGGAGATCAAGCACAGAACTGAGAGGCTGAACCACTTGCCCAAGGTCACACAGCTGTACCCAGCAAACCCTGGATTTAAACCAAGGCAGCCTGGGCTCCAAACCCTATCCTTTCAGAACAATGGGTGTCCTCCTGCGCCATCCACTGAAGCTCCTTAGAACGTGCCTAGGAGATGCGTTTTCGGAGCCGATTGGGGTTGATGTTCAAAAAGCTCCGATGTTGCATGCTAAGCTGTCTATTTTCTTCCATTAAACAGAAACCACCCACTTAATACTCATCAAGAATTTGCTCTGGCCAGAAGGTGGACACACTTTGAATCCCAGCACTCTGGAGGCAGATACATGTGGAGTTCTGAATTCTAGGCCAGCCTGGTCTACAGAGTTCCAGGTCAGTTAGGGTGACAAAGGAAAACCCTGTCTGAAAAAACAAAACAAAACTGGGCCTGGTGGTGCACACCTTTAATCCCATTGCTTGGGAGGGAGAGGCAGGTGGACCTCTGTGAGTTCTAGGACAGCCAGGGCTGGTTACACTGAGAAACGCTGTCCCAAAACAACCCCTCCCCCAACAACAACAACAAATAAAACCAAACAACAGCAAAAAAAAAAAAAAAAAAAAAAAAAAGAAAAGAAAAAAAAAAAAAAAAACCCAAAGCCAAACAAACACACAAAACCAACAACAATAAAGAACATCCACACTAGTAGTGACATCTGTGGTAGCTTAAATATGCTTGGCCCAGGAGTGACGTGGTTAGAAGGTGTGGCCTTGTTGGAGGACTTGTGTCACTGTTGGGTAGGCACTGAGATCCTATGCTCAGGCTCTACCCAGTGCAGAAGACATTCTTCCTGGCTGCCTTCAGATCAAGATGTAGAACTTGAGAGATGGCTCAGTGGTTAAGAGCACTGACTGCTCTTCCAGAGGTCCCAAGTTCAAATCCCAGCACGCACATGGTGGCTCACAACCAACTGTCATGGGATCTGGTGCCCTCTTCTGGTGTGTCTGAACACAGCTACAGTGTATATAATAAATAAATCCTGGAACTCTCCACTCCTCCATGGCCGCCTGGATGCTGCCATGCTTCCCGACTTAATGATAATGAACTGAACCTCCTAGGAATCCGTAAGCCAGCCCCAATTAAATGCTTGCTTTTATAAGAATTGCCTTGGCCACGGGGGTCTCTTCACAGCAATGGGAATCCTCACTGAGACCCCATCCTATGGAATCTATAGTATAGACGATTCACACTCTTGCAGCTTCGAGTGTGACCATGTAATGGTTGCGGCCAGGCCACTGGAAGCTCAGACATATCACAAGAGAAACACTGCAGTGACAAGAGGTAGTGGCACCCATGCTGACACAGTGAGGCACTGCTATCAGGACAGAAGGTGGGCCTTGCATGCTGGTGTGACCCCATCCACTCCCTGGGTCTAGTGCTAATGAGTTTCTCTCCTGTACTGTCCACACTGTAAGCTGGGGTGCCCTTGGCTGCTATGCATCTTAATTGTGTTCATACACACACACACACACACACACACACACACACACACACACACACACACACACACACACACACACGTATGTGCTAAAGCCTACCCTGGAAGTACCAAGAACTTGAGGTGGGGTTCTCACTCTTGGGAAGAGGTAAAAGATGGTGTCTGTTTCTCCATCCAGAAAGGACACAACAAAGACGTGTCTGCCTGTGAGCATGAACTCAACCGCAGGGAACTCCAGTTTCTGGAGGTATGACGAAGTAACTAGCCGTTGCCACACAATGCATGCAGACGGAGACAAGACAGGTCTCTCGGTCAGGGAGAACTGGGATCTCTGCTCTGGTTTCTTGCCTGCTGCATCCCAAACTCAAGCCCTGCTTCAGAATCCCCTGAAGGGGCTTCTTGACATTGAGTTTGAGTCCTCTCTAAGTGGAGATGCTGCTACTGAGAGCTCACTATGAGAACACCTGGGCTAATGCAGCAGAGCCCCTGGAAGAGTCATGGCTCCTCACGCCTATGGCATTTCTGATGCATACTCGTGGGCATTCGAATGTTTGATTCTTGGCCAAGGCTCCGAAGATGACTTTATGTTCTGCCATTCGTGAAGCTATATTGTGCTGTTATGGTCACCAAGCCTTAATTCACCTGATGCTAGACTCCCTCAGCTCAAACCGGATTCCCCATTCCTTTGATCCATCTGAACTTTGCACCTCCAGCTTAGAAAGTGTTTTCTTTTCTGATGTGACTTTGGCTGCCTTCCAGGAAGGCTTCACCTTCCCAGCCTGGCTCTGCCCTCTCCGATCTAGCCCCCTGAACCTTCCTTGGCAGGCAACAGCCTCCCAGGTGGGATGCATGTGAAACTATCTGATGAAGTCAGCTAAACTCACCATGACCTACCTCTGCTCTGAAAGACAGGCAACTCTTGCTCCCTAAACAAGGGCGTCTGTGTGCCCGAACTCATGCCACAGAAATGCAGCGGACACAGGATGGGCAGAAGCCCAGTCGCTGACTCTCCCGTTTCCTGTTTCCTATTTGTAGAATGAGGGAGGAACGGGAACGAATTTAAGCTCACAGACCCCAGGGGTGAACCTGCTACTATCATTCGGTAAATAGACAGAGCATCAAGCTGCCATTTAAATCTCTGTGTCTCTAACCCTAGGTTAGTGCAGCTCTCAGACCAAATCAGGAAATTGTCTTGGCTTGTAAAAACAAAAATTGTAAAAACAAAACAAACAAACAAAAAAAATCACAAATGGTCAAAGTCCAGACAATAGAATCTGAGGAATGAACAGCCAAAACTGAGGCATCCCGATGGGCTGTGCCTGAGGCTGGAGCAATGGAGGAAGAGGGGACAGAGAGTGAGGCATCGGTACTGGGGAACCATAACAAACAGGGTCTTCTGACCTCACTGCCACTCTGGCTGCCCGCCCAAGAACCGCTGTGCAACATTTTATCATGGAGTGGGGTGGGATTCATGAGCCCCCCCCACCCCGAACCTAGAACGGGTTCCAGGGAAGGTAGAGTCAGTTTCTTTAAGCATGAGGCTCTTGGTGGGTCAACGACCGTCCAGTGGATGGCACCACACTCGGAAATACATGGGGGGGGGGGGGGGGGCACAAACTGGAGTTAATGGGTTATTAAATAAACTAAGAAAAGATGACAGAAAATAGATGTGGGTGGGGAGGTTGGGGGCAGAACCTTCAAGAATTGGTGGGAGGAATTGGTTTAATATAATAAAAATACATTGTGTGACGTTCCCAAAGAGTTAATTAAGTATTGAAAACAAAAACAGGAAAAAAAGGAAGGAAGGAAGGAAGGAAGGAAGGAAGGAAGAAAGAAAGAAAGAAAGAAAGAAAGAAAGAAAGAAGAGAAGAGAAGAAAGAAAGAAAATCAAAAAGACAGAACGAAGGGGGAAAAAAAGCTGTGGGAGCAGGGAGGGAGGCTTTGTTTCCTAAGTCCTAGAACATAGGAATGTCTGTGAATATAAATATCATAATGCTAATACTGTAAGAATAATAAAATGGAATGGATACTAGCAGGCCTTTCAACGCTTAACAGTAGTTTTCACAACAAATACCCATATTTCATCTGAAGCTTGTGAAACCTTTGCCTGTAATCCCATGAGTGGCAACGCGGTGAATGAAAGCAGCAAGCAGTCGAGATTAATAATATTCTGTCTTACATCGGAAGAGCATTTGAAAGACGAGATTTGCTTCATCTATTCCCTGTCTTAATGGTCCTCATATTGAAGCGGACTGGAGCCACTAAAATGGGCTGGGAAGCAGTCACCGATGTTTCATTAATTTGTGGGAAAGTGTGGGACCCACCTCAAGGCTTGAGTGGGTCACTCTGAAACTGTGAGGAGTCAGTGGTGTGAGGAAGCAGAGGTAGAAGGTGACACTGGGCTCAAGTCGGGACCACCAAAAGTGTCCCCAGCCTGCTGCAAGGGCAGACGATCTGACAGGGCACGCTTAGGAGAAAAAGCAAGCTGTTCCTGTGTGGGCTCTGCCCTATGTTTCGATCTCACCACCGTCTAGAACGGCCGTGTCAGTAATCCCTGGTATGCCAAGCAGGATGCGTTATGCTGGTTGATGGGAATAAGGGGGATGGATTTCCTTTGGTTCTAGTGTTCCATGCATCGGCCGTGATGACTACAACCAGGGGCAGAGCGAAACAGATAGGCATGCCCAGAATTCCCAGAATTCCCAACAGCAGGGCAGCAGAGCAGGAAACCTGAGAAGGAAACCGACGAGCTACCCGGCACTTCTCTGCAAAGACTTGGTTATGCTTAGCCTCAGTGGAGAGCACTGGTTCTCTTTTGGAGGGTGGGACATTGTTAGGCATATGGATTTTTTTTTTTGCATAAATGCAGAAGCAAAGAAGACAATATTATATTCAGAGTTTGGGCACAGAATCACCTATGTCCTCAAGGGCATAAGCTTGACTCCAGTACTAAGTCATGATTTTCTTGTTTTTCAAGTCTGTAAACTCTAGTGCATTTATTTTAGTATTGCATGACTTAGCACTGAGGGGCTTAAACCATGAACAGTGTTTTGGCTTCCTTTTTTTTTTCTTTCTTTTTTTCAAGCCAGGGTTTCGCTGTGTAGCCTTGTCTACCCTGGAACTCTATAGACCAGGCTAGCCTCAAACCCACATAAATCGACTGCTCTCTGGCTCCTGAGTGCTGGGATTAAAGCCTGAACCATCACCACTTGACATCTAGTTTCCTTGCTGTACCTGTGAGAAAACATCCACGTTCAAAAGCAACTTGGGGGAGGAGAGAGTTTTCTGCCTTACACTTCTAAGTCACAGTCTATCACTGAGAAGGAGGCGCTCAAGCAGGGTCTCAAGCAGATAGCCATGGTGACATCCACAGTCAAGGGACTAGAAAAACAAGTTCACTCAGGCTGCCTTCATTTTTACAAAGTTTAGGGACAGCCCATGAGATGGTATTGCCCACAACAAACGGGGTCCTCCTACATCATTAATTGACAATAGGGATGCTACCCTCAAACATTGTCACAGGCCAAGTTGGCAGTTAAAACCAAGCAGTTCAGAGAGGATCTTGAAGGAGTGAGGAGAAGGTTGGAACCATGTCTCTTACAGAAGCACCTAGCAACTGTAGTATGCTCTTAACATTGGGGGTCCAGATACATCTATATGGTTGTTGGCTGCCTTGTCCATTACAGAACATGTGGTTAAGTAGTCCAGCATTGTCCCACAATGTAATGGCATGCCATTTCTTTTACAACCAAAACCACCTCCCTACCCTGCCAGATACCACCTAGGAAGCCAAGTCTCTGCTACGCTAGTATCCACCATTTGAAATTTCTACTGTGTTCTGTGTACACTCTGAAGGAGCCGAAGGGGTTTTCAACCCCATAAGAACAATACCAACCAACCAGAGCTCCCGGGTTCTAAGCCATCATGCAAAGAGGACAAATGGACGGACCCATGGCTCCAGTTGCACATGTAACAGAGGATGATCTTTTAGGGCATCAATGGGAGGAGAAGCCCTTGGTCCTGCCAAGGCTTGATGCCCTAGAGTAGGGGAATGTCAGGGTGGAGAGCAGGAAAGGAGTGGGTGGGTAGGTGAGCACCCTCACAGAGGCAAAGGGAGGGGAATAGAATAGGGGGAACCAGGAAAGGGAATAACATTTGAAATGTAAATAAAAAATATCCAATAAAAAATAAAAATAAATTAAACAAAGACAAGTAAATACTCCTATTGTAGAAGGTGTTACCACAGCCAGAGGTTATTTAGGAGGAAAACAGAAGCTGGAAGACTGGAATATAGTGCAGTTGACAGAGCCATTGCACAGTGGAGTTTAGAAGAGATAAAAGAAAAAAATAAGACAATGAACAGGAAGATGGAGGAAGACCTACCTACTGCAATGACGTTCCTGGGTGGAACGTCTTCCTGGGGTTGAGGCCCCACTCCTCAGGTGGGGAATTCATGCCTAAGACTGTGTACACAGTCAAATTCCTATGTTCAAGAAGATCTTGGGCTCCAGAGGGAAACTTGACTACCATTGTTCAGGCTCAGCTAGAGTGAAATGTCATCAAACTGCCCCTATATGCTTATGTTCATAGTCAAATGCTATACCTAACCTCAGTCTGAGAACTTTGGCTTTGCAATGAACTATGCTGAGTGCAGACTCTTAGCTAGCTGCCCAAGGTGTTAAGAAGAAGTGGTGGGTGAGTGTTTGGCCCTCAATAGGACACCTATACCACCCCCTAAGGCTCAGAGAACACAGAGGAAGATGAACTGGAAAGAAGGTAAGAGATAGAAGAGAGGGAGAAAGGCTATGAAATGCTGCCTCTAAGGCGTGACACGGTCATAGCAGCTGTGGCTGCCTATCAACAGCTTGAACCTATCAACAGCCAGTCGTGGATCAGGGATGAACTCACAGGTCTATAATCTGCCCTGATGAACTACTGGCTACTAACTATGGGTATGTTTGGGAGAAGAGGTAGTCACTGTCTTCATTTGCATATCTACAGGTAGACCCACCAGATTTTAATAGATAATCAAAAAATAAATAAATAAACAAATAAACAAAAAACCATGATCACATACCCGGCTCTGGTTAAACTTAAAGGGTCACAAGACAAAGTATAAAGACATGAATATAAGAGAGGGACTTGTAAGAAGGGTATGTGTGTGTGTGTGTGTGTGTGTGTGTGTGTGTGTGTGTAAAAGAGGGAGATCGAGGGGGAGGGGGAGGGAGAGGGAGGGGGAAGGGAGGGGGAGAAAGCAGCACTGTGCTGAAACTCTGGAGGAAAGCTATTTGGAGGTTGCTGGCAAGCTCTAGGTAGCAAATAAAAATGAAGACAAGGATGTCCATATGGCTGTGCTTTCAAACTCTCCCAGAGGCAAATCCCTAGTGATGAGTCTGGAATCACATCCCTAGGGGAAATGAGGTGTTGAAAGATCCATGTTTTCTCTTGAACAAGCCAGACAAAGGATGCCTTTCTGTTCCGTGATGTTTGCATTTGCTCTTAAATGATTTATTCCTAAAGAAAAGAGTTGTGTCATTAAACCAGCATACTTAGATTTCCTTTGGCCTTTAATATAACTCTACCAGCCCTCAACCGGAGGGAATCCAGAAGATTTTGTTCTGTTTTGTTTTGCTTTGAAGGTGGAGTCTCACTATGTTGCTCTGATTGTCCCGGAACCCCTTGAGTCGATCAGGCCTCAAACTCACGGAGAACTTCCTGTCTCTACCTCTCTAGAGACTAAAGGTGTGCACCACCATGCCCTGTGGGAACTGGGAAGATTAACACCATGGTTAGAGGAGCATGAAATTCAATCGCTCTCTCTGTTTCACAAAGATGGTGATAAATAATGGTGAGGGGGGTCTCCTGGCTTTGGAATCTTCCTAGAACACCTTCCACTCTATGTTAATTACTTATTGTTGAGATAAAATATTTTTAAAAGGCGACCAAAGAAGGGGGGGGGATTCGTTTTGGCTCACAGCTGGAAAACATATCCCAGACAGAGTGGGCAGTTGAAGCAGGAGCTTGAAGAAGAGACAGCAGCCAGTCAGGAAGCACACAGAAATGAATGCTGGTGTTTAGGTCATTTTTTTTTTCTTTTGTATTTGGTCCAGGACCCAACACATGGGTTGGCACCACTCACAATTAGATCTTCCCACTTCCATTAACCTAATCTAGGAACTCCCTGGAAGTCATGCTCAGAGGCTTGTCTCTTCCCCAACTCTAGGTCCCATCAAACTGACAGTATTAACCATCATCTGCATAGAGAATCCTTAATCAGAATCTCTCAAGGATAAAGAACCCCTCGGATGGTAGAAACCCATTTCTCCTCCATTCACTGTGAGTCTCAAAAGAGAAGGATCTATGCAGGGACCTCCAAACAAGTGCAAAAGTCCAGTTCCAGCACACTTTCATCTTGGTACGTGAGTCGAAACAATGATCAAGTGAGAATCTGCCTAGCATCTCCAGGGCCATCAGAAGGGTTTCCCCTTTCATCTTGTTGTGGGATAAAACTAGTGTGAAAAAACAAAACAAAACCTTTGTAAGAGTCTTCCAGGGAAACAGTATTCTCCAGAAACGAGAGAGACACAGAGAGAGGGGGGAGAGGGGGAAGAGAGAAGGGGGGAGAGAAAGAGAAAGGGAGAGAGACAGAGATAGAGAGAGACAGAGAGAGAGACAGAGAGACAGAGACAGAGAGAGGTAGACACATACACACCAACACAGAGAGAGTCAGAGAGAGACAGAGACTGAGGAAAACACACAATGGGGGGGATGGAAAGGGGGGGTATGCATGGCCTTTGCCCACCAGAAGGTATGAACTTTGGCATCACAGACCACAGAAACACACCAAGATCTATCTGTCCCTGACACACAGCCTTGTCCAAACATGTCTCCCTTGCTTTTATGAACTTGCAAGGTAATAAGGACTTGTATTCAAAGCACTCTCACTTTCAAACAAAAAGGCATTAATACTTTTTTATGAAGTCAGAACCCATTAGTGAAGACATATCATATATGTCAGCTCAGCGGGGACCATCAAAGGTGGCCAAGGAACGATGCTGGTTATCGGACTCGACTGGGCCTCACAATTGGATGCTGTCTATGGAAACCTGAACACAAACGTTCAAGGCATCTTCGACATTTGAAAATCCCTGGGTATTGATGTACAGCTGAGAGATAACGTCAAAGCATCCTGGATAAGCTGACAGGTGCTCTGGAGGCGTTCGCATACCCAATACATCCTACTGGAAGGCATATTCAGACTCACCAACAGTACCTAAATAATTCAGGAATTTAATGGTACAAGTTTATTCATACATGCAGCCAGACTCCGGCAGAAAAACGCCGAGGTGGAGGGGAGACAACAGACTAGGCTAGTAAAGTCCTTTTGGGTTTGGATCTGAGTACTTCGATGTCTGTATCCCGTTTCTACCAAATGCATCTACATTTTTATTGAACAAGGTTATTTTATTTGTGTGCCAATGTGGGCCATCTGACCTCAGACTGACAGAGTCACCCCTACTGGGAAAGGACTACCTCAGCTGGGCACAGTTCAGAACAGGATAAAGGCATCAGGGGGTTTATTACAAAGAACCTAGGTAGGGGTGCTGCAGGCAGTAGGTTCAAGGTCACTAAGAAAGGATATCAAGGGGGAGGAATTCATCATAGTAAACTTCACAAGATTCTTGCTACAGGTATGCTTGGTTGAGCCAAGAAGGGTTTCTGTTTACTCCAATTTAAGGAAACTCATTAAGACTGGACTGTGAAGCCAGTGACCTTTAATTGCACAGATAGAGGTCGTGGGTCTCTCTGAATTCCGGGCCTGCACAAGCTATACAGGAAGATATTCTCTACAAACAAAACCAACAAAAAGACTTGCCTATGAAGACTCCAGAGGTGAGAGGGGTAGGACCAAGGACTCAAGGGTGCTTGACTAAGTCCAATCAAGGATGGTCTGTCTGTCTGGGAAAGAAAGGGTGAGGGGTGCAAAAGGCCATGTTAGGACTTGGCAAAGTGGGGGCATTCTTTGTCTCTGTCTCTCTGTCTGTCCATCCATCTGTCCGTCTGTCTGTCTTTCTCTCCTCCCTAGGGTTTCATGTAGCACTGACTGGCTTCAAACTGGCTACAGAGCCAAGAGTGACCTTGAACTTCTGATCCTCCAGTCTTTGATCCTGGAGGGCTGGGACCACCAGGCGTGCACCACCAGGCCCAGTTTTAAGCACTGCTGTGGATCGAACCCAGTGCTTTTTCCACACCAGGCAAACGGTTTACCTTTACAGACTGAGCTGTATCCCCAGCCTGCCAGCAAAGGTGTCTTAGAGAGACCAGAGGTTCAGGCTGCCTGGGATGTCCTATGAAGCACAGCGCTTGTCAGACAGAGTTTGGTAAATGCCCAGTGGCTCCATGTGGCAACAGAGCTTTTCAGTAATAGGCTCACTATAAACCACCGGTGGGGATCTGAATGGGAGTCTGTTCTGTGCATTATGGGATATAAGACAGCTTCCCTAACACTGGATGCCAGTAAGACTGGCTTACTCTGCCACTTTTCCACATTCTGACCAACAAACTGTCTCTAGGTATTTGTCAAAGGAAGAATGTCCCTAGAACGGAAGGGGAGAGAAAGGAGAAAGTGTAAAGAACACCAAAAGGACCAGCGGGTGAGTGGCTGGCTCACGGCGCACACAGCAGCACACGTGTCAGGGTTGTTGTATAAAACAAAGGCAGGCTCTGCTCATCTCTGAACCTGACCGTTCACTAATGCAACAGAAAAATATAGAAGTGAATTTATACGTGGGGACCAGAACAAAACCAGGTTTGTTTGAGAAAAATGGCCAGGGATAAGACAAACCATCTGAAATGATCTTTGTGTATTGAGATGTTTGGGAAGAAAAATATTCCTATATCTGATTAACGAGCAAGGATATAGATGAGACAAGATATAAGAGCGCTTCCTAGGACCAACAGGAAGGTTCATTGGGTAAAAATATTGGCTATATGAGCCTAATGTTCTGAGTTTGATCCCCAGAACTCAGCACGCACACAATAATGATACACTGCTTTATATATATATATATATATATATATATATATATATATATATATATATATATATATATATATATATATATATTTAAAAGTATGCTTCCTGGGGCTAATTTAGCCACTATCTTGAAAAACATTTGCATGTATGGCCGCTTTTAACTTTATAATTCCATTTTCCATGTGATATTTTACATTATATCTTCCCTTCATATTTACATTCAGAATGCACTCCTATTGCTGAAAACTTAAACACAAAGGGGGGGGGGGAGAGAGCAGCTCCTGGCCTGTGTGCTTGATTTGTATGCTCTGTGACACTCTACGGAGATTTCACAATTATTTACTAATTTAAATAACCCCAATTTCAGCAGACAATGAGCAGGTGGCAAGTTTCTTGGCACATCCCCATCTGACCTCGCCTGCGATTTTCTCTTCTCATTTCCAGGCACAATTAGCAAAGGACAGGGAGCTGGCTGTTTAACAGGCTATCCCAGCTAATTTTTAATCTCTTCTAATGCAGGAATTTTAAAAAAAAAATGCCTGCTTGAGAGCTTCGGGGATTACTAAATAATAAACCCTGAAGGTTCCAAAATCTGGTTAATCGTTAGACCTGGAGAATATGAAATATAGTGTTAATTTAGAATAACATAATGCCTAAAAATGAAGGGAGTAAGGTCTAATTGAGCTATGAACTGCTTGCCTGGTATTGTGTAACACGGGCAATGTTAACCCAGGGTTGCTGAGTTGTAGATAACCATTACTCTTAGCAAATATGTTTATTGGGGTCTCTCGCTCTTCATTACCCAACCTCATAAAGTACATGTCTGCATATTCCGATAAAACATAAAACGGCAAGGCTGAGGCACAATTAGGTTGCCCCAACAAGCAGCATCGTAAACTGGTATCTGTCTCCAAATGATTGTCCGCTTAGCTATGATAAATATTTATCCGTGCGCAATACAACAAAACCCTAACGACTGTAGCCCACGGTGAAAACGAAAGATGACATTTAGATTTTTGATCTTTTTTTTCCCCCAATTTGGATAAGCGAGAACCCTTTAGCTCAAAATGTGACTTGATGAACTGCCAAAGTTTGTATTTTAAATGGGAATTGAGTTATAGGAGACAACCAGAACATGGTGGGTGTGAATGGCCAGGGTCTACAACCTGGGTTTCTGAGTACCTTGGGTGAAGATGACAGAATAGAGAAAAAAGGGATGGAAATACAACTGTTGATGGGTAGGTGGCACAGCTTACAACCTTCTATGTCATTGGAACTCGTTGAGAAAATGTGTTGTTTCTTTGTATGTATGTATATGTCATTTGTTAATTATTTATTTGTTTAGATGTTTATTGGGATTTTTATTTTTTTGAGTTAGGATTTCTCTGTGTAACCCTAGTGGCCCTGGAACTTGCTCTGTAGACCAGGCTGGCCTCAAACATATAGAGATCGACCTGTTTTTGCCTCCTGAGTGCTGGGATTAAAGGCCTACGCCACTACCATCTGGCAAAAAAAAAAAAAAAAAAAAAAGTGTTTTAAAAGATGAAAATAAACTCCTTAATGGTCCTTAGTCTCTTGTGAGTCATGATGTGTTAACTGGGGATACATGAGGAAAAGTGGGGTATATAACTCTCTCTCTCTGTGTGTGTGTGTGTGTGTGTGTGTGTGTGTGTGTGTGTGAGTGAGCATGCGTGTCAGGCCCTTGTTCAGGGAAGGGCTCTGTGGAGTAGCACACAGCATTGCATGTTCTCCAGAGCACAAGGTCACAGGAGAAAAAGACCCTCTCTGATGTCCAGGTGAGGCTTGTCATTCTTAGAAAGATGGTTGGAGGGGAGGAGAGGCTGGGGGAGAAAAAGGAGGCAGGGTATATATCCTCTACAAACAGAACCAGCTCGTGACTGCTAGACCAATCCCAAAAGCAACTGGAGTGCGTCGTTCACAAACCAGACAGTCGTGGTTCAGTCATGGTTCTCACTCAGGACCGTGCTTGGCTCCCAGATGCCACGCCTCTGTTACCAGTTGACTCTCTGACTCAAGACATCCGGAATCTGGCCAGGGATGTGACCTTTCTAACCAGAGTCGGGGGGGGGGGGGGTGCTGCTGATATTGTTGACCAGTGAACAGTAGCAAAGGACAGCTCTCAAAGGTGACACTTTGGGGACGCATCCCTAGTAAATGTCTCTTCCCAACCCCACTGTCCTTTCTTGTCCCTCATTTCCTATCATCTAATCTCTTCCCCCTAGTCTGTCTCTCATTTTGTTTATTTTAGATGTCTATTCCAATTCCCGGTCTCCACGTCTCTCACATTCTGCGTCTCCCTGTCCTCTCCTATCTACCTTTTGATCTCTTTTCCTCCCCCCACTCTCAAGCTTGCCTTGAAATCTCCTACCTTCGCCCTAAGTAGCCTTGTGGTAGGCTCTTCACAGTGACCTCTACTGTCACCCTGAAAACAGGGTCTCTTTTCCCCAGTGAGCAAAATGAAGGCAAGGTCAGAGCAGAGCGGGCAGGGGATGGATGCTGTTCCAGGCATTCGGGAGCAAGGCGCTTCTGCATCCAGTATTCGATAAAGCAACACCATGCCCCATGGGTGTGATTTTTATACACACAGTCGTCACTGAGTGCACACGCTACTGGTAGCCTGAGCTGGTTCTCAGCGTTCATTTTTATTTGGGGGCTTTTCTTGCATTTTAGGATAAATAGTCCCGAGGTCTAGTCATAGTGCACACTCAACTCCCACACTGTGTGAGGATGTATAGCAAAAATGACCGTCGGAACAACATCACTAGGGGAGAAATCGTGTTGGGCAGACTTGGCTCCTACATACAGCCTTCTGCTGCTGGGCTCTGAAGATCAGATTCACACAAGACAAAAACCCTCTGGTCTTACTAGCGAGTCATCTGAAGTGAGGTCGACTGCATACTTGACTACACCTTTAGGGAACATTCCTAGCCTGGCTGTGGCCGGACAAGATGACCTCATGCATCCTTTATATGCCTCCTGGGCCATAAAGTCGGAATGGAAACTCTGACTAGAACCTGGGAGGAGAAGAGGGGATGCTAAGAGTCTTAAGTATATCTAAGCAATATCTCAGGAGATAGACCACGCTACAGTGAACATTACAGAGAGGGGAGGAAAAAAAAAAACTTCCCTGGTTACCAGAATAAGAATCAAAATGCTTCCCAATGAGATCCTTTACGACTATCTACAGGCATGGCAGAGAAGCTTGTGCCCTGGCTGCCCTCACCTCTAGAGGAGCTCGGCTCTCTTCAGGTCTCTTCAGCAGGGTCATATGGGGTTGGTTTGTTCCTGGTGGTAAGTTCCTCCTCTGGCTGCCCCCAGGCCTTCAGCCTTTTCTTCTCCAAGCAAATTCCTGGGAATACTCTAATTTCTTGGGGCTCAGTTTTTTCAACAGTCTAATAGCCAGATGTGAGCACAAATGTCTCTTTGGGACTCATTCATTCCTGTCATTGGTGGGGGGGGGATTTAGCCCTCTGATTTTCACATGTACCTTGGCATTCCCCATCCGTGTGTGTATCTATCTACATAAAAATACGTTTTTAAAATTGCTGCCTGGAAGGGAAGAGACACCTGCTAACAGGAATCCCATGGTGGAATTCTCTGTTTCTCTCTCTCTCTTCTCTCTCTCCCTCCCCCTTCCTCCCTCCCTCCCTCCCTCCCTCCCTCCCTCCCTCCCTCCCTCCCTCTCTCTCTCTCTCTCTCTCTCTCTCTCTCTCTCTCTCTCTCTGCTTGGAATGGGTGACTTCAAGTTGAAAGGTTCTCAGGTTGTTAAAAAGTTATGATATTCATTTCATGAGTATTGTGAGCTAGGTCCAACTTATATCCTGTTTTCAAGAGCAAATACCATGATCAGTTAGGGTGCAGTAACAACAGTGGCTAATACCTGCTCAGTGTACATACACAGTGACAGTGAACATTGTGTCCGAGACCGTGTCTCCATTGTCATGTAGCTGTGGGCACGAAGGACATCTCTGTAAGGGCAGAAACTGGGGCAGCCCAAAGGGAATGAATGCTCCAAGAAGTCAGAGAGTCTCAGCAATATTTGGGAACTGGCTAGGCACGAAACTTCCGACCCCCTACCCAGAGCAAGAGAATGCAAAGCGGTAGGCAGGGCCCCGGCATTTGGGTTTGGACCAGCTGTCCAAAGGATTCTCATCCAAAACCAAGTCAGAGAACAGGCTCCATCTTAAAGGGCAGCCTGCTGGGGCCACTAGGGCAGAACTGGCTGACTCGCCAGGCTAAGGTTTGTGCTGAGCAGTGGAAACTGTCCTCTCCATTTCAGGCAATTAACGGGGAGTCAGCTTGGCTAATCAGGTTTAACACCTGCCACCGGAGTCCTCTGAGACCGGGTTTTCTGGGCCCTCAAGTTCCAGTTTGTCCATAGAGACTCCACCAGGCAGAAAACCTTTAGCAGCCTGATTCAGCTTCCTTCCTTTACTGTAAACAAAGGGACACTCTGGTGGCATCAACTAGAGTTTGGGTGGGGTGGGGGTGAGGGAGAGGTCCGGGTGCCTCCTTACTCACAAAAGTGATTTAATTGAGAAACGGTACACCTAAACGGAGCCAGTTCCTTCTCTGTCCAGTAAAAAGTTCCACAGAAAAACAGTCTTCAAATATATACACTACCTAGTGTGAGTGTCAATAGCTACTGGAGACCAAACATTTTAAGTCTTAATTTAAATGTAAATAGTGCCCCCAGGTCATTGTCCTACAAGGTTAAACCAGCCTGGTCCATAGGCCTTTTCTTAGTCTAGTTTGCCATTTAGCCCAAGAAAGTAAAGCAAAGGTTATTTACCCCTAGGAGTCGGCTGAAACTGGAGCTGCATTCTTGAGTTCAGTATCACACAGCCAGGTATCCTCTGATTCTAGGATTCACAAATCTAAGAGGCTTTGCAGCTATTGGGTGGGTAGTCCTTGGGAAGCCACAGCTCAGAACTCTGCCTAAGCAAAGTGTTAGGACAGTGATCTTGATGAGGCGGAGTAGTAGGGGAGGGAGGGAGAAAGAGAGAGAGAAGGAGGGCTCACGACCACCTATAACTCCAGGTTCAGAGAACTCATCACACACCTTTGGCATCCATGGAACCAAGATGGAACTAGGAGAAGGAGAGTGAGGCAGGTGCCGTGGAGCTGGGCTGTTGACTTCCGGTTTCTTTCTCCAGCTCAGCTAGCCCAAGGCCACCTTAAGGGGCACCTTTTCCCTTTTAAAATAAACTGCCTCCATTCGCATCCGTATCAAATGGTTGCTTGGGATGGGGAACCCTGGACCTGAGGTACATCCCAGACACTGGTTCTGTGTCCCAGACACTGCCCTTAACAGAGTTGGGCTGGGACACCACTTTCTGAAAGCAAAACTTTATTAAAGATATTTTTGTCCTCTTATTAAGTGTGCGTATCCGTATTCACTTAGATTTGAGCAGCTTCTCCCATGAATGATTAGTTCTGTGGAGGCCAAACTCCTTCTGGTATAGAACTACAGACAGGGTTTCTTACTGCTTCATGTAGCCTGAAAAAAAAAAAAAAAAACAACAACAAAACAAAACAACAACAACAAAAAAACCTGTTGTGTTGTTACTGTAGTCTGGTCTCACCATGAACTCCTTGGAGGGTGGATCCACTCTCTGTCCTCTACTACATCAATCAACCTCATTGGAAATGAGCCCGAGAGTCTCAGGTCCCAGGAGGTCACCTCCACTTGTGACTCAGCAGGTTAGTTGGGACTTGGTCCTCCCTCATTCCATCTCTGGACACAGCGGAATCCCACTGTCACTGGGGTAGTTGGGGCTTCGTCAAATGGGCTTTCTGAGATCCTAGAAACAGGTTCACCCCTGTCAGCATAGCCGTCTGTCGCCCCCCCCCCCCCCCCCCCAGAGTCAGCACAGAGGAAAAGCAAAGCAGAAAAGCAGGGAGAAACACCACTACTCTGGGCAGCCTTGGAAATGGAGGTCAGGGCCGAAGTCAGACCCTCATGTCTGCATGGTACCAGTTCTCCCCACCAAGGCATCTCCAAAGCTGCCAGATCTCATTATAAATGGTCTGAACAGTGGATTTTCAGCCATTAAAACATAGGCAGGGGGTGAGGGCTCTAGTGAGTTGGCTCAGGGGTTAAAACCACTTGCTGGTTTTGCAGACGATCCAGATTCAGCTCCCTTTACCCACATCTGACAGTTCACAAGAACTGTTAACTCCAGCTCCAGGGGATCTGACAGCCACCCCCACTACCCCACCTCAGTAGGTTTTTGCATTCATGGGGATAAATCCCTACCCAGACCCAGAAGCACATAATTAGAAATAAATCTTTTTAAAAAGAATAGGTAGACGAATAGACGGGAGCTCAGAGCATCTGCAATGAGCGGGTGAGCTGTACCCAAGGCAGGCATAACGTGTCATTAAAAATAACTGGACTTGGTGATATAACCCTCCCTGCATGAGGGTGGGGCATACTAAGGTTTTAATACAAGAGCAACTCACGCCTTCTTAGTAAAAGCATTCCGAGGCATTAATAAAATAGCTTCGTTTCTTCTCTCTCTCTTTTTTTTTTTCCGAAATTTTATTTGGTTTTATGTGAGTGTGTGTGTGCTTGTGCCTGATTGTCTGCATGTGTGGTTGTGGCACTGTGTTCCCTGCGTCACAGTTACAGGTGGCTGAGAGCGATGGGCAGGGAGCCTGGATCTTCTTTGTGAGCAGCAAGTGTTCTCAGCCGCCCCAGCCTGTCTCTAGAACCCCTGCTGCCTTTTATTACTTAATTGTGCTCTGCCAATAAAGGTGCAATTGGCAAAATCATCCAGAGGAAAACAGTCTTGTTCAGACCCAATTTTTTTCATCCCCCCACCTTTCGCTTGATATTTCTAAATTAACTTATCAATAATGGATTAAAGTGATACGCAAAAGTGGAACAATACTGCACCTTTAAGGAAATATTATTTTTTCCTCGGGTCCTATCAAGGTAAATTTCATCAGTATTCGGAGAATGAGCAAAGCACTTCAACAATTTATTTCAATAAAAGAAGACTTAGCCGAAAGGAGTATAAATGATGAGAACTTGCTTTAAACTGATTTATTCCCTGCAGCAATAAAAGGAATGTTTCTTCACTCGACTGTTTAATATGCAAATATGCAGAACGTCCGGCCCTGACAGCACATCATTAATAAAATCTTGCGCTGAGCAGAGAGCCCGATATTTCATCCTGATGAAAATGCATGGTGATGATTTTAGACCGTGGGCTCTCGGAGTCCAGAAATGTGCCTTCCCGGCGATGGGGCCCACCCTTCCTGGAGAGGGCTCTGCACAGGAGCCATCGGATTTCTGCAGCAGGGAGTCATGGACGTGCAGGCCCGAGAACGGACTGGACAGTCATTCATGCTTCCAAGCGGTAGAGGGTTTGCTTGGTAACGGGGACACGAGGGTCTGACACTCTATTCTTTTGGATATGGTGGTGTGCCGATTTTTTAAACTTTTATCGGTTTGATTTCCTCCCTGGCATTCAGGGGAATTCCCACATGGGGCTATGCTCCATGGAATAAGACAGAACATGTGAGTTAAAACAAAAATAAAATAAAATAAAATAACACAGGCCTCAGGAAACTGAAACACCATCCCCACCCCCAGTGTCCTGTTGTGCTTGTGGGGTGAATCTTTAAACGGAACCGAGTGGAGAAAGTCCTTTTACAGCCAGATCCTGTACTTTCTCTCCGGCAACCTTTTAGATGGGTGGTGATGGTGTTAGGATTTTGAATGCTTCGATAAGGGACTCTGGTGGCGTGCATATACACCAGCATAATGTGTGTGAATGTGGACCCAGTGTGTGAGTGTGGGCCTGAGTGTGCTACTTCATGCACTCAGGGACCAGTGGACAAACTGTATCAGGTCTTCCCTGCCAACTTGTTCCCCACAAGATGTCCAGGTCACCTCTGTGTGCTCTCAGGCTACCCCACCCTCCCCCTCTTCTGTGGATTCTCCTGCCTTCCCCTCCAGCTTCCTGTGGGAGCTCGGGGACTGTGATGAGGTACCTTAGTGACTGAGCTTTTTACAGAGGTTCCGAGAATCTGAGCAAGAGCTTGCAAAAGAGCTTTACCAGCTGAGCTCCCTCTCTGAAAAGGTTCTGTCTTTCGTTGTCAGTTTTTTTTTTTTTTTTTTTTACAATTTTTTATATCTTTCACATTTTATCATTTCTTCCTTATTTCTTTCATTTCTTTGGATACATCCTCATGCAGCCAAGGCTGGCCTCGAGGTCTCTAGGTAGCTGAGGATAACCCTGAACTCTGGGTCTTCCTGCCTCTACATCTTGGGATTTTAAGTGTACACCACCACATACCTGGTTTGGATGGTGCTAGGTTTCAAGCACAGCAAGGAGGTGCTCTCCTAACTGAGGTCTGTCTCCAGCTCTGTTCTAAGTTTTACAGTGAGTGAAACCATATGTATGATCAGAAAATCACGTTAAAAAAAAAAAACCCACTACACCCCCAACATGTGATTCCATACACATACAACAGTTACCCACTCCCTCCTCCTCCCTCCTCCACCTTCCTCCTCTCCCTCCTCCCTCCTCTTCTCTCCTCCTCCCTCCTCTCCCTCCTCCTCTCCCTCCTCCTCCTCTCCCTCCTCCCTCCTCTTCTCTCCTCCTCCCTCCTCTCCCCTCCTCTCCCTCCTCCTCTCCCTCCTCCTCCTCTCCCTCCTCCTCCTCCCTTCTCCTCCTTCCTCCCCTCCCTCCTCCTTCTCTTCCTCTTCCTCCTCTCCCTCCTCCTTCTCTTCCTCTTCCTCCTCTCCCCCTCCTCTCTCCTCTTCCCTCCTCCTCCTTCCTCCTCTCCCTCCTCCTCTCCCTCCTCCTCCCTCTTCCTCTCTCTCCTCCTCCCTCCTCCTCTCTCCTCCTCCCTCCTCCTCTTCCTCCTCCTCTCCCTCCTCCTCCTCTCCCTCTTCCTCCTCTCCCTCCTCTTCTCTCTCCTCCTCCTCTCTTTCCTCCTCCCTCCTTCTCTCTCTCCTCTCCCTCCTCTTCCTTCCTCCTCTCCCTCCTCCTCCCTCCTCCACTCCCTCCCTCCCCTCTACCCCCATGTACTAAACCTTCTCAGGATTATCAGCCCTGCAACAGGCCCCACCCATGGATATCTTGGAAACTCCATGCAGACGTCCCTCGCTGGCTTAAAAGATGCACAGACGTGCCTGGAGCGAATGAGTTACTAGTTGTAAGTATTTAGAACACGGCCTGGAATTTGGCATGGTCCAGAAAAGTATTTGTTAAGTCAATAACCAATAAATCAGATTAACTCTGAAAGCATGCCCCTCTGCGAGGGCGAGTTTTCTGTAAACACTCCTTATGTAAGTAGATAAAGGATATGGAAACTTGCTTTTTTTTTTCTTTGCCTTTCATTTATAAGTACTGCATGGTCCTTGTCTGTAAGTACTGCTTCAAGTTGGAGAAAATTTGGATAAAAACTCTGATTCTGGGGACAGCCTGGCAAGATGGCTCAGAGGTTAAAGATTCTGAGGGCAAGTGTCAATCTTCTGAACCCATGTCAAGGCATAAAGAGAAAACAGACTCCACACAGCACACAGTCGCCTGCCTATGAATAAACTTTCATATTCCATAAACACATATAACAATCCAAAAAAAATCATCTAGCTCTTACATCCATGCCCTGTGACCTTGAGTGGCCCTTCCCTATGCAAATTCCACATCCTCCTTTTGAAATCTGTTTGACAGTAACTGGGCCGATTCAGTTTGCTTTTAGAGGGAGTTCCATTCACTGTGACCCAGGCAGAATAGTTCGACGTCACCATTTATTGAGACCGAGTACAGAGCAAGTGCCACGCACCTCTTGGTGTAGACCTCGATGACAACTCTTGATCACAGCCCTGCTTACCACGTTCTTCTGCAGGGAGACTAAGCATGGTCTTCAACAAGGCCACCAGCAGAGTGTGGTTTTGAACCTGAGTCTGTCTGTCACTCTCTAACTCCTCAACTAAATCCTGCCCTCACACCAGACCTGCTATTTCCAGGGGGGATGATGGTGGGGACCAAAAGAACAAAATGAAACAAAAACAAAACACAAAATAACAACCGCAACAAAAAACCCAAAACAAAACAAAACAAAAAAAAAAAATTAGATGCAGTAATGGCTCAAAAAACACAGGGAGAAAGAAGAGATTTCCCTCGTCCCTTTTATCTTCAGTCACGATTCATCTTCACAGAGTCTGTCCAGAGGCAGGTGACTAGGGCGGGCGCTCTTAGCTTCACAGAAAGAGCAAGGGCCTGTGAAGTTCTCTGAGGCTGTGCTGTCATTTCAGAAGCACATTTATGAAAGAAAGCCCATTCACGTCTGCAATTTGTGAAGCTCCCCCCCAACTTTAGAAAACTCCAGGAAAAGAAAAAAAAAAAACAACTTATTTTTTCAAATTTGTGATGTTCGTGTTGGGCAGGAAACACCCCTCTCCCCTCTTTCCTGACCTCACGTTCCTCTCTGGCCTCCATGTGTGTCCTCTTTGTCCAGACAGGAGAATGATTCTCATTGCTGACAGGAAGAGAGCTGTTGGCGCTGATTTCCAAATAATTTCAGTTATAAATCAATCGTTTAAGCCAGATTCAATGAATTTTGGGGAAAAAAAAAAAAAAAAACTTCCCTTTGAATCAGCCCCCAGCGAGAATCCAAGTGTTGGGGGCAGAATTTGCAGGGGCCTCTTGCAGGTCCTGCCCGTGTTTCTGAGTTTATGTGTGCTTAGTAATACGCCCTCATAACTCAGATGGGATGAACCAATTAAACATTTCCCTATAGTCTGTGAAAGCGCTGCTCTTGGCATGTTTTTTGCATGGCGCAAACCTCGGCGGGCGGATACGATAGAAATCTTGCACTATTTAAATATAGAATTGGGACATCAAAGAAAGGGTTGTGTTGAAATAACACGGATAATTAAGGAAGTGGAGAACAGCAATAACTGATTTACATAAATGCTAATGAGTCTCTTGACTTGTTTGGCAATTTGCACTTTAGGCTGGGTAGTAACTGTGGCTCCAAATTTATGATCTAATTTTTACTTTAATATTTTCTTTTCGCAAGTTGTAACCCGCACTGAGGAGTGCCTGCCAACATCTAACTTCTTGGCCTTCAACCATCCAGAACTACCTCTTTCTAATCCACACTGGGGACGGATGGCAGGGATCTGTGAGTTTCCTGAAACACCCCGCTTTAGATGGGGGTTTCTTTATTCTGCTGCTGTTGTTACTGGGGGGAGGGGGGTTCGATAATGTTTGAAGTATCCAGAGTTGGCTACGATAACCAGGCTGGCAAATGAATATCCCATCGGAGTGAGTAAAGGGTTCCTTATTTACCTGCTCCTTGCCATTTTGGAGGGAGACCCTGGGAGCAGGGATAAACCAGCTTGAGGGTTGGTGATTATTCTGTACCATTCTCTGGTGCCTTTTGCTTCAGAGGAGAAATTACATGCATTTAAAATCGCCACTTTACCGTGCTCTTCTTCTGATCTTGTTCCACAGGGCCACCGCCTCCCATGAATGAGAACGAGAGCCTGGTTGTCCCCTCCGGGCGCTCTACACACTGACCTTCAGTGTACCCTATTTCCCTCCGAGCCCTCTAAGCATGATCCATCGCTTTCTCGGGCCATTCCCCCTTCACCCCATTGATGGCTTTCAGAGCTGCTTCAATTTCCAAGCCCTGACAAGCTGAGGCAATGGCCAGGGCTCTGTCTTTGCTGTCTTATGGATTGTGCAAGGTCACCGCCGAGGAAAGGAAGGAGGCAGCCAGCGCATTTATCAGGATGTATTGTTTTACTTTTTCTATCCATCACCGAGGCGATGATTCTATTTTAGTGAAAATCCATTGAACTCCGATCAAGTCAGATGGCTGTTATCATTGGAGACTCAAGAGTTGTCAGGCTATAATCAGTACAGATGTCGGACCTCAAGATGGGGGGGCTCGGGCCCAACTGTGGTCTTCTAGGGATCTTTCTGGTCATTCTTGCTTTTAAAATTTCATCCCGTCATTTTGATTTACGTATCTTTTCAGCTGCTCTTGCAAGAGATACAAATCTGGTTATACCATTGGGAATGAACCAGTTACAGGCAATTTAGGCCCTGTATACAGACACCCTGGCCTCCCTTACCATGGGATTGCTGCTTATTCTGGGTCTAATAACTGGCTCCCTGTCAGTATGAGTATGTATCCCTAAGTGATCACAGATGCTGAACACAAGGAATGCGTGCACACACACTCCACTCCCAGTGCAAGGCACCACATGCTTACTGCCTAGAGTGGTCTCTTGAACACACACGTTTTCTAATCATCACACTTGATGTTCTAGAGTACACCATGAATATGTCCTTCAGTCCCCACTGTTATATATATTATATTAATATAT
This sequence comes from Micromys minutus, assembly GCF_963924665.1. NCBI lineage: Eukaryota > Metazoa > Chordata > Mammalia > Rodentia > Muridae > Micromys > Micromys minutus. Next base: position 37,417,640 of record NC_137959.1, on the reverse strand, counting down.
AATACATTGATATATATAATATGTTAAATATTCCTACTTGATTTATAAGAGTTTGGAGAGGTTTTTATGGTAGAATTTCAGGGAGGAGAGAGAGAGTGAAAGAGCGAGCTCTGAAAATTTTGGCTTGCTTCTGGATTTGGGAGTTAATTAAACATGACATTTGAATAATGTCCTTTAAACACATCTTCTATTCTGCCCGTATTCCAAGCTTTTATAAAGAAGGACTATCTGACAGCAGAAGACAGGGTGGCTTTTAATCAGGACCCTGTAGTTTGAAACTTAACTCATCACCATGAAGAAAAGTAAAGCAAGCTCTCTGTAGTTTGTGAGGTACAGGTTTCTAGCCTTGTCCCAGTTTAGCTCTGAGTCACGCAGAGTAGCTTTAAAGGGATAAGGGACAACACTTAAGAGACTCCAGGCTTCAAACCTGCTTGTCTCTCTCAAGACAGCTTAATATGTAAAGCCACCTCCCAAAGTACTCCCTACTTTACAGTTTCTGCCTTTGTTCCTCTTATTATCTAGAACAATTGAATATTGGCAGTACATTCTCAAAGTTATATTTCTATTAGAAATATAATGCATTGTAAATATTATTTCTATTATAAATAACAGCAACAATAAGCAGGGACACTATTTATTGGTTACTTACCCTGAGTCAGGTGCTTTACATAGGTTGTCCAGGTCTTAAAAAGCATACCCCAGCGAGGGCAGAGATCTGGGCTTTAAGGAAAGAACACTAAGATCCCAAAAACCCTAGCAATGAGCCAGGTGTGCCAAACTTAGAAATGGCAGCTCTGTGGGAATGATGCAGAGGTTCACCTGATAGAGCTGGAGCAAGAGAAAGACATCCAGAAAAACATGCAGGACTGCAGCCTTGACCTCAACACCAGCAGACTTCTTAGCACAAGCCTTCCAGCCTGGCTTAAACCCCATCAATATCCAGACAGTAAAGCTTACAGTACTCTGCAGACGAAACTCCCCTCCAAGTGTTTGAAGCAGTGTGGCCTCTGGCTGTTTTGAAAGGCTAGGGAACCAAGGGCATGGGGGATATGGATGGTTGGTGTGTGTCACTGAGGGAGAGCCTTCTGGGGGTTATAGCCCAGGGCTGCTTCCAGCCCCAAGCTGTTCCCTGATTTGCCAAGTTGTGCATCACTGCCCTGCTGCCATGGACCAAACCGTGCCTGCTTCCCCCAAAACGTAGTGAAAATAAATCTCTCTTCTCTTGCATTGCTTGTTTGGATTGTGTCGCTTGATCACAGTGATGTCATGTTGAGTTGGGTCAGCTACTAGGATAAAACAGGAACTGAGGCAGGTGGAGAAGAAGGGTTTAGCTGGGAAAGCTTAATACTGTGACAGGGAAGAGGGGGCTACTGAGGAATCTGGAAACAGAGTAATCATTTTTCATTTCCAATAAGTCCCTTCTTCTCTCTCTCTCTCTCTCCCTGAATTGTTGGTATAGGATGATGAAAGCACTAAGGGAAAAATGTTTCTCTAGAAGTTGTGTTCTAATAATAGTAGTGGGACAAGCCCAAGAAAGCGCTGGGATATGGGGTAGTGGTGGGGGGCACTTCATTGACTTCTCTTCCAAAAAGCTCTTGCTAGAGGTTGGCACTTTGGTATTCAGAAACAGATGATTCCTTCTTGGTTGGGGCTGTCCAATACATTTTGGAACTTTAGAAGCTTTCCTAATTTCTACCCACCAGACCAGTAGTATCCCTCCCTATCCTCAGTTATGAAATAAACGAACAAAAAAATTTCAAACACTGTGAAATCGCAACACTAGCCTTGACTTCTGCTATTCTAGGTGAAGAGGTTAAAAAGCTATTCCTCCAACTCCCTTGCAGCTATGATCCCAGATATAAATCTGTCCCCTTGATGGCAAGATGTTAGCAGGTGAGGCTGGGGAGTAGCCTCAAGGGAATAGTATACCCTGTTCATTCTGAGATGTCCCTCTGTGTAAGTGGAACTTCCTATCCTCCTATTCTGGACCCATTTTCAGCTTCCAGGTGATACACAAGTATCAGAGAGAGATAATTTTGGATTAACCTTCTGCTCAGCTCCGACTGTAGCTTCGGTGGGAAAAGATCTCTGGAGGGTAAGTTTTAGATTATTGAGGGAGGCATTGTTGGACACCAACTTCAAATATCTCCTGCTTTTCTAACAGTTCTGCAAGCACCAAATTGCCTTCATTAAACAAACTCCTTCATGCCTAAGTTAAAGGAAGAGGCTCTTACATGTCACTTTGAGCCTAGATGACACTCACTCACTGGAGTTACCTTTTGAGTGACTACCGTGCATTTCATCAGACCTAAACACGCTCTGGGGTCTCAGCATGTGCAGGCTCTTTTACTCTGGTAGGCATTTCTTCCAGTTTCTCCCCATTTCTCAGCTTCACAGACCACGTCCAAACACCCAGTTTTCCTCAGGGAAAAGTTTTATTCCTCTATACAAAGCCTCTTTTGGCTCCCTTTTGCTGGTACCCAGTGAAGATGTTGCCATTACTCGTGGGCCTTATTTAACCTGCAGGGCTCTGGTTCATTCTTACGGTTTTGGTGCCTAGGTCAGAGCAAGAATATAAAGATGTAAGGTTATGATATATCTCTTGATATATCAGAGAAAGTATATGATGAACAGATGTCTAGAGGAAGGGATAGAAAACTAATTATTCCTTAGCGTTTTTCGATCTCATTGAACTTGACCTTGAAGCCCTAAGTGAAGGCCCAAAAGAATCAGACAAAACAGAGGGAAAGATGTACTGGTTCGTATAGGGAGTCAACTGGGTGGTTCCAATGGGTAGTGTGCTTAGAGAGAACTCTGGATAAGACCAGGGCAAAGTTCAAGGTGAGAGAACAAAGGGAGCAGCCTGTGCAGGATGAGGACAGGCATGCACAAAGCAGAACCCACAAGCACTAACCAGCTTAGCAATTCCCAATGCCTCAGAGGATGAACAGACAGACTTGGAATGTTGGGAGTGCAGGAGACAGGGAGAGGCGATGGGAGCGTGCTCACAGGTATGGGTGCATGCATGGTATCTTCAGCAGTCTTCATTTATTATTTAAAACACTCTCATTTTTTATCTTCCACCCAGAAGTATTACCCATGGAAACATTAGATAAGATGTTAGGTAACCAACTCAACCTGGTTAGCCTAGAGATGATGTCCTAAGAAACACGTCCATCCATCAGCAGCAGAAATCCGATGGGCTAATCAATGGATTCCTACAGAATTTGTTGTCAAACGTGTAACCATGGTGAAGCACAGCAGAAAAGGTACATGGGAGGGTTTTTATAAGGAGAGCTCACAGAACTATTCGGTGACCAACCACGTTTGTATTCGGGGAAGCCTTTTAAGCAACGCTCCTTATTTTTTAATTAAATATGAGAATGACCTGGGGCATTATTTTGCACACGGGTTACAGAGCTGTCAAAAGTGTGCTGGGAAGAGAGAACACCAGGAATGAGTTTGTGAGTGAACATGTCCCACCTGACGTCTAGCAGAGGGGCTGTACTGAGTACGTACCCTGTCTGCTATACCCAGGGAGGCCATACCAACAACTTGCTATGCTCAGTCTTCTGTTATACATTTAATACAAAAGCACTTTGTGTGGATAACCAAACTGTGAAATTAGCATGATCATAAGGTTCATTTTCCCACAAGCATACCCAGTCACATGTTTGCCAACAAATTCTATAGGATTCCACTGGTGAACAGTGATTTCTGCTCTTGGTGGAGTGGCAGGGTTTTTTAGGGCATCATCTCTAGACTACAAAGGTTAACATGGTTACCTAATGTTTGTCTCTAGACAAGGAAACCAGGGTTAGAGAAGCCAGGTGACTTAGCCCTCGCCTCAGCACCTTTAAGCTTTAAAAATGAAGATTTGGGTCAAGTTTGGTCTTTGTTGGATCTATCACAAACAGCTTAGTACAGTTCCAAAGACAGACCTTCCTGGAGAGAGTCAGGTCAATGATTCTGAGCTTTGAGGACCCACTCCAACCAAGATGCCATAACCAGGGGCTGGGAGAAAAACATTGCATCCTGGTATAAGAGCAAACAAGTAGGCTGGAATAGAACATGCCTGGAACCCTGTATGCTAGATCTGAAAGCAGAAGAATGAAGTTCAATGTCATCATGGGCTGCCTCATGAATTCAAGGACACCTTGGGCTACACAGGAGATCCTTCAAAAGGACGAGCTTTCAAAATGCCTAATGGCTGACTGTTGGATCATTCCTGCATTCTCGTATGGCTACCAGGGGATGTCATGACAAAGCCCATCACCCTTAAATGCTAAGAAGAGGGACACGGGTGGCTAATTGGGTAAGATGCACAAACATGAGGTCCTGGGTCCAAAACTCATGAATAAAACCAGGTGCTGGAGCACATGCCCATCACCTTAGGGCAAGAGATGAGAGAGGACCTCGGGGACCCCTTGGGAGCCACAGGGCCCTGGTGCATGCAGAGAGTAACAAACTGAACCTATCTCGATGAAGATGGTAGGTAATGGAGCAACACCCGAGATTATCCTCCAACTCAGACATGCCTGCTCTGCCATGGCGCCGACTGCTCGTCTGCTGGCTGCTGTCCTCAGCATTTCAAACCATCTTTTGATTCAGCACTTGCAATGACCTTGTCAAAGAGCGTCTAATGCTTGCCATTTGCGAAAGCAGGAAGACCTATAGGCAACTGCCAGATGTGGAACTGAAGGTGGTGAGCAGAGGAGAGGAGGAAGAGAAGAAAGCTGGGCTTTTAGCCTTAAATAAAGTTTAAGAAGGGAAGACATGGATATTGGCTACTGTCATGGTTTGTATATGCTTGGCCCAAGGAGTGGCACTATTAGACGGTGTCGCCTTGTTAGAGTACTTGTGTCACTGTGGGTGCGGGCTTAAGACCCTCATCCTAGCTGCCTGGAAGTTAGTATTCTACGAGAAGCCTTCAGATGAAGATGTAGAACTTTCAGCTGCTCCTGCACCATGCCTGCCTGGATGCTGCCATGATCCCGTCCTGATGTTAATAGACTGAACCTATGAACCTGTAAGTCAGCCCCAATTACATGTTGTCCTTATAAGAGTTGTCTTGGTCATGGTGTCTGTTCACAGCAGTAAAACCCTAACTAAGGCAGCTATTCAAACTCCATTGGAATTATATAAGGTGATGGGAGGGCATGTTTTTAATTTAGACAGCAAGAGTTTTAGGGTTCAAGAAAACAGGCAAGGCACCTAGCTTCCTCTATATTTCTTTGAACCCCCTTTCTTATGGAAATCTCAAAACCTGGAAGTCCAGGCTCACAAGAAGCTAGATGCCTGCTATCTTAAGTTCAAACTTACTATGGCACCTCCTTCTGCAGCTCCATACTGAAGAATTAAATGCAAACTTAATCTCTCTTCAAATCTCCTCTCAACCACTGATCTTGCCAGGACAAAATACCACTAAACAGTCTCATTCTGGGAGAGGCAGAGAGCACAGACCTAAGTCACCCCTGGAATGAACACAGCTGCTCTTTCCTCCACCCAGGGTCCTTTCCAACCTAAGGCACCCCTGGAATTAACACACCTGGTCCACCAGGGCCCTCCCCAAGGTGACCTTGCCAGTTAACTCAAACCATGTCATCTATGTTGTCTAATGGCTCAGGGTCCCACTCTCAGACCCAGGAACTGCTTCAGACCTCACGGGGATACATTCTAACTGTGAACTCCATATAAATAAGGAACAACGCAGGACCAAATGGAAATTCCCCTTCTCCCAGCCTGCCCTAGGATGTGGTGACCAGGACAGGACAGGGAAAGAAAGGATTCCTCCTATGACTCCGGAAGCCCCTCAGGGCAGCTTAGAAACACACACAGCCCCTGTCTACAGCCCAGGGCTACGGGTAACCCTGACCGCTGCAGACAATACCACAGGGCCCTGGCCTCTGCTATCTTTTGTCCCTATCACGTTTTCCTAATAGATGATCCCACCGATTCCCATTGGCAGCCCTTTGTACCGTAATGAACAGGATGTGGGCTGATGAATGCAGCCACCACGCAGAAAACGTCAGTTCTTTCATTAAGCAAACCTCCCCAGGTTCATTGTATTGAACCAGGGTTTAGGCTATTACGCTGACACATGACAGAACCAATTCGAGCCACATTGTAAGTGCCTATTCATGTTTGGCAAATTCCGCTTTCCGCACACACGCACATTTAGAATTGGACACTGGCTGTTTGCGACTCCCTCCCCACCCCCTTGAAATCTATTTTTCCTATTTTTAACTGCTAATAATTAAGAGAAATCCCGCTTTAATAACAGAGTCTCAATGAACCTAATTCAACGGGGACATAATGGATTGCCACACCAAGTTTCTATTCTTACTGCTCCGCAGGCTGGCTCTTCGAGGACACTCGGATATTGACAGACTAGGTCCATTTGCAGAAGGGAACATAATAAAATATTTGCACACAGGGTTCTGACATTGCCGACTCTTCTGGTTGCTCACTGTTTAAAAGAAAAACTTTTTTTTTTCCAAGCTTGAATTTCCTGCTTGTGAAAATGGATGGGACTGAAGCCATCACTCTGAAGGGAAGACTGAAGGAGTGTGCCTGACCCCGGGGCAGCTCGGGACCCCAGGACAATGAGTGTTGATGGTTCACCTATCCATCACTTCTTACGTGAGTGGTCTTCTCCCTAAGCATGTATTGGGTGTGTACCTGGCATCGGTTCTAACTGGTACCAGGATTTGGGCAAAAGGTTAGGGGGTTTATGTTTCAGTGGCTTCATGCTGTGGCTGCTGTCTCTCTTGACTCCTTCACCTACCAACTTAACTACCAACATGGTAGCTGCTTCTTCTCCCTTTGCACGTCAGAAGTATTTCAACTCCAGAGTCTTTTCGCTTACTATGCCTAACTTTCTGTTGGTATTCGCTGAGATATCTGCCTGATGTCACCTGGGGAGGAATGTGGTTCAGTTGTTGCCTCCTCAAAACCCAGCCTGCACAGCGCCGACAAATCTACAGAAATGAAAGCAACATTAGTGATTGGTGGAAACCGAGTGTGATGGTGTGTATATGTTCTCTCCAGGGAGTGGCACAATTAGGAGGTGTGGTCTTGTTGCAGTAGGTGTGTCACTGTGGGCATGGGCTTAAGACCCTCATTCTAGCTGTTTGGAAGCCAATATTCTGCTAGCAGTCTTCAAGTGAAGATGTAGAACTCTGAGCTGCTCCTGCACTGTGCCTGCCTGGATGCTGCCATGCTCCTGCCTTGATGATAATAACTGAGCCTCTGAACCTGTGAGCCAGCCCCAATGAAATGTTGTCCTTCATAAGACTTGTCATGGTCATGGTGTCTGTTCACTGCAGTAAAACCCTAACTAAGACCCACAGTGACTGCTAAAAGGAACAGGGTTTTCACTGGGGGAAGGGGAACAAGACTGTGGGACATAGTAGGAATGAGTGTGACCTTTGTGACCTTAGGGTCACTCTGGCATCTGTGTTATTCTATGTGCAGACAGGAGGCGGTGTGGGATTCAGCCTTCACTGCTAAGATGGGCCTTACTCATCTGACACTGGACTGTTCATTCTTAAGAATGGATGCTGGCAAGAGGGTTCTGTTGTCTCTCACACACTCCGTTCTAATATTCCACAAACCCCAAAATGACAACTATCCAGAAGTGATTCCTGCAGCCCCTTTTGACGTATGCCCCAAATACTGAGTACACACCGCTCTGCCCTCCCAACACTCCTCTGTGTCTCATCCCACTCAATGCAGACTTATTACAGGCTTGTCCATAGCCTACCTCTAGGGAAAAAAAAGTAAGAAACACCTCATTGGAAGGTCTAGCCAAAGGTAAATCATAAAGCTTTGATAAGGAAGGGGCCAAATCCAGACAAACAGCTGCTCAGTCCCTCTTAGTAATAAGCAGATAGTGTCACACAGAAAAATCAATGTGAAATATTGAAAGGGGGGATTGGTTGCAAGACTTGGGGATCAGGCTTCTCATTGTCACAAAGTGATGGCTTCAGAACCCCCGAAAACATGAGAGCTACCTAAATTTAAAAAACAGACAGCAGATTCCTGATTTGCTAGACCCGCCTGTCATTTTAATCTCCTTTTGTAGTTGGTGCTAACTCCTGGGGGGGGATACAGTGGGAAGGGTAGAGAGGATACTGCTGTGACATTTTAGTTGATAGGCTGACCATTTGTGTTAAACACAAATAAATAATAATAAATAACAATAAAATATTAATAAAACACCATTATTTTATATTTACATAAATTATATATAATTATATAAAATATATTATATTTATAATTAATAAAATCATAAAAATAAAAAATAATTTTAATTGTGTATGTGTATGTGTGTCTGTTGATCTCTCTGTCTGTCTATCTGTCTGTGTCTTTGTTAGGCCAGAAGAGGGCCCTGGAGAGAGTTAGGGGCGGGTTTGAGTTACCTAATATAGAAGCTGAGCTGGGAACTGAGCCTGAATCTCTGAAAAAGCAGCAAGAGCTCTTAATTGCTAAGCTATTTATTTCTCCAGTCCTCAAAGATGCACATGCTTTTTATTTTTATTTTTGTTTTTAAGATTTATTTATTTATTTAATGTGAGTATACTGGAGCTATTTCTCAGACAGACCAGAAGAGGGCATCGGATCCCATTACAGATGGCTGTGAGCCACCATGTGGTTGCCGGGAATTGAACTCAGGACCTTTGGAAGAGCAGTCAGTGTTCTTTACCACTGAGTCATCTCTTCAGCCCCAAACATTTTTATCTCTCCAGGACCAGTACTACTAAAAAAACTGCCTTGTGATGGCATCACCCAAGTGAACATCATATATGTGCAGAAACACTTGTGACAAGCACCCCTGTGTGATGCTCTCATTTCTCAATTACATTGGGAAATGGTTTAGGAGGAAGAAGGGACACTAGAGTACCTGCCAGCTTCCTATACTAATGTGACAAGCATCCCTTAAGTTCAGGTCTACCTCAGAGTGTGCATTTTGGAGTCTAAGACACACATTGTGGCTCACACTTACAATCCCAGAACTCAGGGGGCTCCAACAGGAGGAGGGTCCTGAGCTACATTGCAACCCCTACAAATAAACCCAAAAGAAAAAGAAGAAAGCCAAGCATCACACAAATATGAACAGGCTTACACATAGACATGGGTTTGGGGGGAGTCCATAGGGTGGGACCATGGAAATCAAACCATGTCATCTTGGTGAGGTCTATGTTCTAAGCTTCGAAATGCAGCTTTGTTTACTCTTACTTGGTGATAATTGTTCACGGCAGAACGTATCAGAAAACTCTATAAGGGGGAACCACAGCCAGGAAATAGTAAATAATTAATCACCTCCCTCCCTGCCTCTTGCATCTCTGTTGATATAAATGGCCGTATAATTCCAAACCCAATTATCACTACTTAGCCATTCCATTTTGTAGTTAAAATCCCGCAAAATTAAAGCGCATCAATTGTTAATGGCAATAGACCAGACAAGGGATTAAAGATTATTTTAATGTTTATTTCCTGTCAAGACATCTTTTGGCAGGAAACACCACAGACAAAAGGCTGCACGCTCAGATGAGATTCATATATTTAAATCTTCTAACTTCTAAAAACATTATGGATATAATTACTTGTTTAATTTACTTGTTCCCTTAAGATACAGGCTGAGGGGACGGAGCCAACTTTATGATGAAAAGTTCTGAGACAAGAAAGGCATGGCTCTGTAGTACTTTATAAACTGTTTTATTTATGCAACAAAATAGAATTCCCTTTCCATGTCTACCCTGCTGAGGGGAGGGGAGGGGTGGGCAGCAAAGGCAGAGAGAAGAGAGAAGGGAGGTCCTAAGAGTTCAAAGCTCCCCTCTGTCACCTGGGGCACATGCTAATCATAGCCTCTGCTTGGGCCTCAGTTCTCTTGTTTAAAATAAAAGACAGGATAGGACCCTGAGCAGAGTAACCTGGCCAAAAAACAGTATGTGAAAAGACTGTGAAAGATTTGGGGAAAGCCACATAATTACAGCAAGATACCTTACAACTTGTAATGGCATATATACATATGCACATTCTGATACAGTGGCTCTTACCTGTAACGTGTGGCCCTGTCAACAGGGATGCCTCATAGGTGACAGTCAATCCCTCTCAATTATCAATAACATACACACGTGTGCGGTGTCTCACATATCCCTTCCCGCCCCATGCTTCCTCCCCAACCCGTGCTTCCTCCCCCCAAGAAGACTGCACAGTGACAATATACAGAGAACTTTGGAATCCAATTTAAGAAACGCTGATCTGTCAGCTGTGGTAGCTCATATCTGTAATCCCAGGACACAAGAGGCTGAGGCAGGAGGATTACCGCTACAAGTTTCAGGTGAGCCTGGCGTGGAAAGAGAGACCTCGTCTCAAACAAAACAAAGCAAAATAGAATCAGTGATCAGTTTGCAAAAAATCAAGAGCACAGTACAAGCAGATCCCCTACTAGTGACATCTGTGTTAAGAAAGGGCACGGAGGCTGGAAGGACACCTCAGCACAGAACAACATGTGTGGCTGTCTCACAGGGCCAGGGTTCAATTCTCGGAATTTGCATGTTGGTTCACAACCATCTGTAACTTTAGTCCCATGGCCTCAGGCAATGTGTGCCTGGGTGTGCAGATATACATGCAGGTAAAACACAAATAAAAACTTCTATAAAAGGAAAGGATATAAAAATCAAGGTTTGTGCTACATATTGGATCATATACATGTTCAGCAAAAGAGGGTTGACAGGTAGGTAGATAGCTATACTGATTATACAGTAAATGAATAGGTATATGATAAATGGTTGATAAACAGAAGGTGATAGACAGACAGACAGACAGACAGACAGATAGATAGATAGATAGATAGATAGAGAATAATCCTATAGCACACCTAGAATCACTATTTAAGTCATCAAAAATCGGAATTGGAATGGGTCTGGACCCCTTTTCAACGTGCTGTGTTTATTGTTTATCTGTTTCATTAGAACATAAAAACTTCACTGGATTATAAAAGAAATTTCATTAGTGTATAAAAACCACATAGGAAAAGACAGCCTTTGGTTTGTTCAATGGTGTTTTGTTCAAATTTAACATCAAACTTGATACATACAAGGTTCGTAATAAACGTCATGGCGTGTTTTATGTTCACGGAGGGATTTATGCCTTGTGATTCCTGCTGTTTCTGTATTAACAACAAAAACTATACAATACATCAGCATTGGGACGCTTGTCCACATAGATGGCCCAGGAGTGTGGCCAGGCCATTGGAATCTGCAGGGGCATTCTAAGTCTTGAATATGGGTTTCTGTACAGGAGGGTGCTGAGGGTACGGCCTGTTGCTTCAAATAGCAGAAGCCTTACTTAGAAGAAGTTTCTTGGCTGGGGAGATGGCTCAGCACATAAAGTGTTTGTCACACAAGCATGAAGACTCGTTGAAAAGCCAGTGTAACAATCCTGATTTGTAATTCCAGTGCCGGGGAGACAGAGACAGGAAGAAACTTGTGGCTCACTGGCCAGCCAACCTAGACTAACTAGTGATCTCAGCCCACACTAAGAGACCTTGTCTCAAAAACTAGGGTAAGCACCTTTTAAGAACCAAAACTAGAGACTATCCTCTGGCCTACACACTCATGCATCCACCCCCCACCACACATACACACACAGACACACACACACACAGGACAGACACACACACACACAAACAGACAGATACACATGGACACAGACACACAAATACAGACAGACACACACACACACACACACACAGAGAGAGAGAGAGAGAGAGAGAGAGAGAGAGATACCCAAGCTCAGAGAGGTTGTCCTCTTCAAAAGACAGCCATAATTCAATGCCAAGTTTAAGCAGCTCATCTGTAACTCCTGGACCCCAGAGGCAATACTGTATCAGTACCCCCATGATGCCCACTTGAGCCTAGGTGCCTTCACCTGTCTGTGGTCCTCTCGGCCTGGGCTCCACCTCAGGCTGAGGCTAGAAGATGAAGCTAGAAAGTCTGAGGCCAGTCTGGTATACAGAGTAGGTTCCACACAAGCCTCAGCTAAACTGACAGGAGATAATGTATTAAAGGAAATGTTCGAGATAAAACAAGTAATAAACAGCCTCAATTAATTTTTTAAAAATTCAGTATTCAGACTGTAAACACCATAACTATTAAAAAACAGAGAATGGTTCAATAAAACACAATTCTTCCATATGGTGCCATCTTAAGAGTCATTAAAACATTTTCCAAGAAGTGTTTAATGATTCAAACATTTTTATATGATAGTTTATGAACTCAGCTTGCCAAATGCTAGCATTCAGGAGAGAAGAATATACAGAGAGTAAGAGGATTTATCTCAGAGTAATGAAATTGATAGAACATTTAAATTTTCCTCTGCCTGAGTTTCTAAATTTTTCTACTTCTCATTTTTCTATCATACATGTCATCGACTACCAAAATCAAAACCATGAAACTTGATTTTTCAAAGTGATAAGGGATATGTGAATGCAGGATCTAACCAGGGTCTGAAGAATGGCTCAGCTTTAAATACTTAGCTTGTAAACACGAAGACTTGAGGTCTCTCCTTAGAACCAACATAAAAATGCAGTGTCCCGTGATCCCAGTGCTGAAGAGGAAGAGACTGGTGGAGCCCTGAGGCACACAGGACAGACAGTCGAGCCTTAACGGTGAGCATCAGACCAATGACAGATGGTGCTCCGAAGGAAATACCTGAGGGTGCCTGGTCTCCACATGTGCCTGTACACATGCACTCACACACACACACATTTAAAATCAAATCCTGTTGGGGATAAAGGAAGCTAAATTGGGGATGGGGGTGATGTCACTTGATGCTCTTTCAGAGGAAGTGACTTCAGTTTCCAGTACCCATGTTGAGTGGCTCGGAACCAACTTTAGCTCTGGAGGATCCCAAAGCCTCTCCAACCTCTGTGAGGAGTTGCACTCACATGAATTTCACACACACACACACACACACACACACACACACACACACACACACCTATAAGCATACATACATACCCCTATAGACACACACATACACCCCTATATATACACATACATACCCCAATAGACACATACTCCTATACATACAAGACACCCCTACAAATACTCCTACACACCCCCACACACCCTTATACACATGTTTCACACTCACATGCATATACCTCTATAGACATGCATATATATACTCCTACACATAACACACACACACACACATACACACAACCTACCTATAGACACATATACATACCCCTACACACATACACATCTATGGTCATGCACATACCTCAATACATACATACCCCATAGACATATAATACACCCCTACACACACACACACACACACACACACACACACACACACATCCCTACTTTCATGCATGGATACACACATACACACCCAACACACACATTTAAACATACTTAAAAAGAATGAATGTCTAAAAAGAAAAGACAGTACCAGTCAAATCAGATTCTGGGTTAATCAAATAATTTACTGAGGTCATGAGTAGGTTATAAACTGCACAATGCCATATAAACAGATATATGCATAAAAGAACACTTGCCTACCTACTAACTCTTACTACAGAGGAGTCAATCTGGTAAGAAAAGAAACTAGACATTTCTGAACTTTTTACATTGTGTATGTAGTTATATGTACCCAAACAGGAATTGATTAGAAGTTAGATGACTCCCACACCCATGCCAACAACATATAAAAGCCATGGAGCCATATGACTTCCGTGTAATCTCCATGATAACTCAGAGGATTGGCTGATCTCTATATGTTGGGGTGGGGTGTGATCCAGCCATAGTCCTGCAGAGCCAAGGATCTTTGGCTGGGGAAATTTGGTCAGAAGAAAATGAAAATGTTTAACTAGTTCTACTACTCAGTGGTGCCCCCAGGGACCCCAAAAAGGTGGAGGAATGACTGTGTCTAAGGATCTGGAGATAAAGGCAAGAGAGCTGCTGAGGAGGGAAAGGTTTGGGCTTCAAGGAGAACACTGAAGTGGATCATCCTTAGATAAGATGCTTATCAGAAGAGTTGTTAATGCAACAGACAGACAGACGGAGAGCAGCTTGGGTTGGGCTCAGATGAGAGTTCTGCCCCATAAATCTGATAGTACATGGGTTTGGGAGTGTCTTTTCTTATTCTTACTTAGCTGATTAATTAATTTACTTACTTATTAGTTTTCGAGACGAGGGTTATTCTGTGTAGCCCTGGCTATGCTGGAACTCATTCTGTAGACCAGGCTGGCCTGTACCTCAGAGATCTACCTGCTTCTGCATTCCAAGAGCTGGAATTAAAGGTGTGCACCATCACCAGTAGATGACGATGTCTCTTCTTATAGGCTCGGGGAAAGTGGGAGGCTTGTTGTGGTGCTGGGATTAAAGCAATGAGCGCTACCACGCCTGGCTTATTAGGGCTTTCTTTCCAGCTTATTACAGAGTCTGTGGCCATATGTGACATTCCTGGTTTGCAAATGCATCTTAAGTTACCGGGGCCTTGCTCTCAAGATCCCCTTGGGATACCTGACTTATCACCAGGCTCTCTACACATCCCTCTAAGTCAATCCCGGCCACGCCAATGCCAGCTGGTCCTGGTAGAAGAGGATGGATGAGAGGAATGTAATTGGTTACAGCCACCATCTGTTTTTGGCATCCAGTTACTCTTTCATTTATGCCACATCTACTTCCTCGTGGTGGTGACTAGGGGCATGGCCCATTCTATAGATGAGATAACCGAGGCTTAGAAAAACAGAGGAGGTTAGGAGAGCAGTTCCATGGAACTCACTTCGGTGGGATGCATCTAGCCCTGAAGCCCAAGAATCTCTCTGATGGCAGAGAGGCTCTTTTGTGGCTTGAGTGTGCCGTAGCTGGATTCCTCTCTCGTGCCCTAAAGCTTAACACCTGCGCTGGTGAGAGGAATCGAGGCAGGGGTCTGGCCTTGGGACAGACATGAGTTGAATCCCCCAAGTGTAGGGCATCAAGGTTCTCAGTGAAAAGCAAGAAGAAAGCCAGGGCTTCTCTGCAGTCCTCGGATAGGCTTGAAGGATAGACCCTGGCACCCTTCCAGCCCAGATCTGAAACAGTTTTAACAATCTGCTCACACTTCCGGGGACCCACATGGCTTCCCACCTCCAGGGGACTTGTTCTCTTGCCAGACTCAAAGCACCGAATAGCTACTTGTATTCGACCTGACAGCCATAGATATTAAGAGTCTAATTCAATCGTTATATCTCTTCTGTAGACACAAAGGAACCACGGTCCTGCAGCACCTCAGGGCTGGCTCGCTTGCAAGTTCTCTCTCTCTCTCCCCCTCCCCCTCCCCCTCTCCCTCCCCCCGCTCCTGTTTAAGCGTGCTGGGGGATGCACACATATGATACAGTTTAAGGAGGGATGGTACATGCTGGTGTTCCTTTGGTACTTACCAAACAATGTAAGAAATCTTTGCTGGTTCCCAACACCAGCTGAGAGACGTGAGGCAGCTAGGCATTAGGCTTGGGGGGGGGGCAGATCTAACCTCCCCCAGAATACGATGCTGAACAGATGGGCAATGGCTTTGCAGTCAGGGGGCTATCAATTGAACAGAAGAAAAGCCAAGTTCCTGTCAGTGATGGGCTGAGGGGCTGCTCTGCTAAGGAGAACAGCATTGCTATAAGGGCTCTGAATATAACCCCAAGCCACCTCTTCCCATTCCATCTTCAGGGGAAGACACAGCACACAAGCGAGAGCATAAACTCTGAACTTGTCTGTACACATCAGTATGGCTAGCTTGCAAAAGCTCACAGCGAAACAGGGTAGAAGAGCCAAGATTTGCGGACGTGCCACGGGAAACCCATTCCATAACCTTTCACCAGGCGTGAAATTTACTGTGAATGGGATTTCTAAAAGTCCATGTTGGCTTCTGATTTAAAACTATTAAATCTGGTATCTGGAGAACACCTCCATTACAATAAATACATCATCATGGCATATGCTAATTACATAATTTCAACCTATCCATGAAAAATGCATTTCCACATCCGTGTCCTAGATCGGGGTTGGGGTGGGGGCCTCTAGTTAGGGGCAGAGCATCAGGGTAAAGCTCAACCATCCATTGGCTAACCTCATCAAGGTCTGGAGTAGGAATTAAGACACCAAGGTCACACAGGTGACAATACACACACACTCACACACACACACACACACACACATGCTTTGTCTGAATGTATGTCTGTGCACCATGGGTGTGCAATGCCTGGATAGGCCAGAACAGGACATCTGATCCGATCCTGCAGAACTGCAGTTACAAGGGGTTGCAACACCCGCTGAGCATTTATTCGGGGACTAGGGATCCAGATTCTAGGTCTGGCCCCCGCAGAGCAGGCATTTCACCTGAGGATGTAATCCTTTCTCACTCACATTCCCGATGTACATCCCAGGGTGCGTCTTGTTCTCATCTATTCTGTGCTCCTGGACGTCACAATACATTCATAAGACTGGTTCATATTACATGCTAAATTACTAATTACTGAACAAATGTGCTCGGGTTTGGGAGAGAAAATGTACTCTATGTATCTACGCACGCACTATGCCTGGTATTTGAAGTCATCCATATTGAAAACGAGGAAGAGGGTAGCATACCCAGAGGTTTTCATGTGTCTACTACACTGCAGATCGTATGGGAAGCTTGGGCCTGGGCAGGGACCTGGGAAAAACAGGGATGCCTTCATAGGACATCACCAAAACATCAGCTGAGCTGCAGTGATTATGCCAACTGCCTTGAGCTGGGAAGGAATAAAAAATTTCGGGGGGGGGGGAGCTTCTCTGCCCTGCCCCATACCACTTCAGCTGCTGAGCAAGCAGAGTTTGGTATGAATAAACTCTGTGGGCACAAGGAGTCCAGGGCTTCCTTTTAAATCAGTTCCTAGAAGGCAAGGAACTAGTATATCATAGTGAGACAATCATTTATAATGGGACCATTATTAGGAGCCGAGATATAAAAATTGTACATGAAACAGTCTTATAAGCAGGTTCAGTGCGTGGCTGATTAACCTCCCTGGTCTGTCGAGGGCTGGGCGGCTCAGGGGAGTGGTAATGAGATATGGAAATCATTTGCCTCGAGGTCACAGGTTTGGAGCTGGATGTGTGAGAAGAAGGCCTAATTGCTACTCATGGGTGACTTGTCAGCGCGCTTGGTGGACACACTGGGATGGGGGTTCGAATCTCCGCCCAACCCTGAACTTGCTGTGGGATTTCTGTGTTGGCCACAGATGCCCCAAAGCCTCAGATTCCTAATTCAGAAGAACTCAAGGCTGATTCTGTTCAGCAAGTTAAAAATAAGCAAGCACTTGGCTCCTGAGGTATCTTAGGGAAGGGGCTCAAATGTGAGTATGGTGTTCATTTGTGTTTCTCACATAGTTCAAGAGGCAGGATTTGAGGCTCCATTGGAAGAATGCTTACCCGACATCCCCAGCACTGCATGAAGCCTGAAATCTGTAAGTCCAGCTTTGGAGATGGAGCCCGGTAAGTCCAGCAGTTAAGGTCACCCAGGCAGGTCTGGGTTAGGAGACAGCCTATCTCAAACAAACAACAATAAGAGAAACAAAACACAAGGCCTTTCAGACTAAGGAGTGTTTCAGATTCTGAAGTTAGAAAAGAAAATACTACGCTGTTGTAAACCACAGTTCTGGAACTTTTACATGCAGAAGACTGAATGCTAACACTAACCTGTAAACATATGCTACTGAAGAGAAAGAAAGATCACTGAGTTCAAGGCTGGCCTGGACCACATATCCTTACCCTCCTTACCATTAAAACAAACACACATACACACCCACAGTCAACATAAAGGGACTGGATGATAAACTTGAAGCTCTTGGTTCAAATCCCATCTATGACTCTTCAGGTTAGGTGTGAGGTTTCAAGATGATCAGACCACACCCACGAGTGGGAGCAGCCTTGAAGGCAAGACTCCAAGATGATGACCAGTCTCACTTCCCAAATCTGAGTTTTCCAGACTAGGGACATCTGAGGGCCTCAGGTACAATGACACCTCTCTAGACATGGCTCTCCTCCCCCAGGCCTTGGAGTCCAACATTCTGCACTCCCTTCCCTCTTCAGGAATCCAGAATACCTTGGCTACAGACTCCTGCAACAAAAACCTTCTCCTTTCTCTGAGACTAATAAGAAGAGATGCACTCACTGTGTGGTAGTGGCACATACCTTTAATCTTGGAACTGAAGCAGAGGCAGGCAGATCTCTGTGAGTTTGAGGCCAGCCCAGTCTACAGAGAGAGTTCCAGGATAATCAAGACAACACAATCAACCCTGTCTCAAAATAAAAAAAAACAAAAACCTAAAAATAAATAGATGAATAAATAAATATAATTTTAGAAGAAGATGGTGACAAAGAGAAGGAGGAGGTATGGACATGAAGGTAGAAAAAGAGGAAGAAGAAGAGATGGAGGAGGAGGAAGAAGAGAAGGAAAGAGGAAGAAAAGGAGGAAGAGGAGGAGGTGCAGGAAGAAGTGGAGGAGACATTCCAAAAAATACATCATCAGATTGTGGGGCAGAAGTTTTATCAGAGCCCCACCCATGCTGTCATCTGTTTGTCTGTCTATCTGTCTGTCTGTCTGTGGCATTAACAACTCTTCCAATAAGCATCTTACCTAAAAAGATAATCCACTTCGGTGTCCTCCTTGAAGCCCAAACCCAGGACCTTTTTACCTCTTTGTTCCCTTCCTCATAAACTTCCTCAGCCTTGAAGTAGGTAAACAGCATCCTAACAATACAGGATGCTATAGGACAGA
The DNA here is from genome assembly GCF_963924665.1 of Micromys minutus. Taxonomy (NCBI): domain Eukaryota; kingdom Metazoa; phylum Chordata; class Mammalia; order Rodentia; family Muridae; genus Micromys; species Micromys minutus. The sequence goes on along the minus strand of NC_137959.1, from coordinate 37,398,836 downwards.
TGTTCACAAATCACACCTTTACTTGTAGTTGTGTGTGCACCTGCATGCTGGCCTACCAACTTTCTGTTGAGGATAGAGAGAAATTACGAGTTGTCTGGGGGACAGGCGATCGACCATGAGTTTTCAGCCCCTATCTAGGAGAGCAGCTTGGTGTTAGCTCTCCGAATACACTGAGGCTGCTTTTCTCTTCTCCACCCGTCTGTGCTTGCCAAGGACTTCGGGCACTTGATGAAAGAGAAAACTAATCCCTTCCTTGGTGTCTGCCATCAAGATCTATTTGGTAGCCCACTCCTCTAGCTCTGTGTCTGTGTGGAGAAATGATTTCAGCTCCCCGCTCGTTTCAGTGGTGAGCTTAGATCTCGCAGCTGCTTGCTGCCAAACCTGAAAGCAGAAATTAATTTCAATGACCCAGGCGAGTGGAGGGGAGCTCTGTCAGGTAATTAGTGTTCGTCTTTTGCTACTCACGGTCTATCGCTGTGTTAATCCATACATAAATCGAGGCATTCCCAGGGTCGCCTGAGATCTGCAGGGCCTTTTAAGTACCTCTTGCTCAGGTTAGCCCTGAGCCTGACATCTTCATGGAGGAGGATACAGGCCCCCTTCCTTCTGTCTGTGTCTGGTCCGCAGAGAGCATATATCTGATTTCTATGGTCTCCTCCCTTTTGATTGAGCCTGCTTTTGATGAAGCAGAGCTTGGAGACAAGGGGTGAAGGGGGTTCCTATTCCTGCCACTATATTAATGAAAACAGCCCTAATATGGATAGTCCTAACAGCACAAGCCTAACAACTAAAGGCTTTGTCCTCCAAGGCTTTTAATTGGAAAAGGAGCCTTTCTCTAGCTGGGAAGAGCCCTATCGATAGTTCATACTCCTCTCTGACTGGATTTTAGGCTTTTCTGCCTTCCCCTTTGGGAAAATTCCTCAAGAGGGAATTTAGACTTGAAACAACAACAACAACCACGCACACACACTCACACACACACTCAGATGTGGATGACTCACTCCCCCCTCCTTTGGGAGTCATTCTAAAATCGGAAGAAAGGTGTTAGAGGACACCCCTGCCTGTGCCCTGCAGTGCTGCCCCAAACGCCTCTGGACTTCATGTTTTTAAACCTGAAGGAAGTGGGGATCCGAAAGGGTACTAAACTGGACTATATGCATGAAGGTCGTCCTAGCACCTTTCAGAAGGACTCTATCAGAGATCCCTGCTGCTGTGACTATAGGGGCTTCCTTGATCTGCTCTTGCAAGTGACACAAAATAGTACTCAGCTCAGAAGAGTTCTGTGTCTCTGGTCCTTCAGACCCAAAGCTCTCCTCCTTAGGCATCTAGGCTACCAAAGCCCAGAGGTCACAGTGTCAGCACAGAGGAAAGCAGGTGAAACCCAGACCGTGGTAATCGGGCCAGTCGCAGCGCCACCTACAGGAGAAGCTGTGACAGCTGGTGCCACCCTGTCAAGGTCGTGTGTTAGAATCCTAGCTCAGGGCACTAACACTGAAAATCTGAAAGCTGGATTTTGAAGCGAAATGTTTCTTTGGGGGTGTTAAAAGTCACGGTAGGCTCATCTGTTACCCAAAGAGCGCAGGCTTGTTGACTTCTGAGATGTCACTCTGGACCTGCTTAGCATCATTCCCGGAGCTCTGTCCTTTGGAGGCAGACACTCCTCCCATCCAGGCTTGAAGCCTGTCAGCCTCCCAAATGAGGGGCTGAAGGTGAGCACGAACCTCCCACCCTGCCCCCCCCCACACAAGGTCTGCTGAATACCCTGAACTCATGGCAGTCCTCTTGCTTCAGCCTCCTAACTGTTATTATTACCAAATGGATGCCATGACTCCAAGCTTCTCTCTCTCTCTTTTAATTAATTCTTATATCTTTACTTCATGGCCTTGGTGTAAATAAAAATGAAGCCACTGTGTGCCAGCTTAACAATCCTGCTCTGGTAGCTAGGGTGTGCCCTGAGGGCTGGAGTCATCCAGCAATGTACAGAATTAAAGCAAACCCACTGTGCCCACCAAAAAGGACAACAACCTTTCTTCCGATTTTTCCAATTACCATAAGGTTCCTGCTCTGCCTTTGCAGAGACCTCACCACACGGCTCAGTCGGAGAAAACAACTGTGTTTCTGGAACTAACAGGAGTTTTCTCAGTTTGGGAATGAACTGTCATGTGACCTTGAACAGGATCAATGGAGCTCTTCCCCCCCACCCACACACACATGTACACACAGGCACATACGCACACATTCCCATTCCTAAACATTGTTGGTTTTCTCAGGTACAGAATGACAGGATAAGTCTGACCCCACAGATTTGCTGGGAGGGTCCTACAATATGATCTATGGACCAGTTTGAACCAGGGCCTCTCCTCGGCCATGTTGCTGCCCTGCCTGAAGCTCCCTGGGCTGGAGCAGGTGAAGACAGACGGCACCCGCCTGGGGACTTTAGGCTTTCAGTTGAACAGGCTCTTGGTTCCCAGTTCCATTCCTGCCATTCCTGCCCAATAAACAGACAAATAAATACCCACAGTGGACAGCAGCCTGGTTCTTCAGCCTTGGTTGTCTACCACTAAAATGGGTTTGTTTTATTCAGCTCAGGGCTGCTGGGGACTTATAAAGGACAAGAAGCCTGGTCCAGCAGGAAATTAACTCCCCACCACCCTCCCAGAGGAACCTGTTCTCTTACATTCATATTGCCATGGATGAAATCCCTAATATTTTACTATGCAAACTTGCAATGGCAGAGGCGGCTGTGGGGTGAGAGGGAGGAGAGGAGACAGACACAGGATGGCCGCGCAACTCCCATTCTGACAGATTCACTCCAGCGCCCCCCACCCCAAGCCTGCGGCTGGGACACCTGGAAAAGTCTTCCCCCTCCATCTGGTGTCAAGTAGCGCTGATCTCCCGAGTTCTGAGAGAGTCAATTGCAATTAACAGGCCCATTCAGGAAATGGCAGGTACAGCCCAGACAAAGGCAGCCCAGACCGATCTTATCAGGGCCCAAGGCCAACTGGGCTGTCCCTTTCAGAAGCTGTCTGCCTGGGAGAAACCCCTGTGAGGAAGGAAGATGGAGGAAGAATGGCTTGGAGGTGTTGATGGAGAGGAGGGGAAAGGACCGGGAGTCATAGAATGAGGTGGTGGGGGTGGGGATGGGGTTCAAGGAAAGTGAGAGGTGCAAGACCCAGGCAAACCTCTGTGTTCGGACACAAACCGATCCTAGCCACCCAAGGGGACTTCAGCAAGTCACTCTGCCCTTGCCAGCCAGCTTCAGAGCTTCAGGTGGCCCATCTGTAAACTAAGACTATGAACGTCCCCCCCCCCACCCCACCCCTGTCTTGAAACTGTCAAGAGGAGTCATGCTGAAGGCACTGTCTACTGTGGAATAACAGGAGAGCTTGCATGTAGTGGGGGAGCTGTAGGGGAGCAGGGGGGAGGTGTGTTAGCTGAGCAAGTGTCTCAGAGACAGGCCGCACAGCATACAGGCACAGCTGAGCCTGCTGAGGGCCGTCCTGTCTACCCTTGTTTACTTAGGCCACAGGGAATCCTCTGTCCACACAGAAGAGAAAAAGCTCTGGAAGGCAGCTAATCTTCCATTTAGGGAGTCCTGCGACTTCTCCTAACAACCCTCCAAGGGTCTCCTCTAAGCCTGCAAAGGTGGGAAGAGAAAACCACATTATACAGCACAATAGGGCCGGGGCTGAGGCCACAAGTGTGGCCCATTATCACTCCATTTTGACATTCCCCTCAAAGGAGTTAAATTTGGTTTCAATCTTCAGGACCTGAACATCCAGAGGCACCAGCCTCTATGTTTCTGATGGGAGCTTCTTGGGGCAGGAAGTGATGTGTGGAGGCCGGGATCTCTCCAGCCCTTTGTGGTTCTGGAGATGGTGTCTGGGACTAAGCCTGTGTGTGAGAGAGTGAGGACCAGTTGGTTCACACTTTTAAGAGCCTCATCTGCACCATCAGGGCAAAGGGTCTGGTCGCCACAGAGAGGCAAATGAGGATTAGGTAGAATTTGGTGGCAGTGGTAGGCATTCAAGCATGTGATTTATTTTCTGTCAGCCCAGATGCCTTGGTATGCTTCAGGGCCAGGGGAGTAAGCGTAGACCCACCAGCCTCACTGGGGCCAGATGAGGACCGGGCCTCAGACCAGTTACCATGCGGTGGCCTAGAGGTTGAAGGCCTTCTGCAACCCTCTTCCAAAACACAAACACACCTTCCCTGTGGAGAGGGTAGGGCATGTCTTACCCCCTTTACTCTCCCGTCTAAGTGGCCTGTTCTTGTCACCATCTGTCAATAGGCATTTATTTTGCAGGGTCGCTATGAATTTCAGAGATATGGAGCTACGAAAAACCTACTGTCATTTTTTGGTGTGTTTTGTGTGTAAGTATGTTTGTGTGCACGTGCTGGTGCATGTGTGCACATGCATGTGGAGGTCAGAGGTCAATCTTTGGTGATCATCCTCAATCATGGGACTTCTTTTTTTTTTTTTTTTTCCCCAAATGGGGTCTCTCAATGGCTTTAAACCTGCCTGTTCCCCTGAGCCCCCTATCCACATCTCCCTATGTTGGGCCTTACAACCACACCACACTTGGGTTCTGGATATCTGCTATTTGAACAAGTAAACCGTTTTCCAAGCTCCCGGTTAATTAGAAATGTTAAAAGTTGTCTCAGAGGAGTAAAAAGGATCCCTTGCAGTAAGCAAAAGGAGCTGGTGTGATGGTGGGGGTTGGGGGGGGCAGGAGGCAGCCACTACCTTTACTAACCGGAAGAGAAAAAACAGTTGGAAACAAAACTTCATCAAGTCAGGAGCCTGTTTATTCCAAAGAGCTTATCATGAGCAAAGACCACACCCCAAACCACTGACCACTGGATGCCTTGACTGTAACTGTCAGCTCCCCATGTCTGATGATTATGTTGATAGATCCGGTTTGGTGACAAGGTATTTTGTGCTGAGGTGTCTAAGGTGTCTGGTGGAGCCAGTGACTGGCAGGAGGTATCCAACAACCCTCAGCCCTGTCTCCTTGCAATTCTGTATTACTGAAGCTTTAACCTGAGCTGGAGGGCGGCTGATCTTATCAATAGCGACATGGATCTCATTTTAATACCTATCTTTTATGGACGTGGAGCCACCGACTCTTAATAGCCAGGACCCGTCTGAGGCACTCTATAAAACAGCTGGAATACAGATGTCCTAGGACCTCGGGGCAGTGTGCAGTGGGAGGCTGGGACGGGAACCTTTGCACTGGCAGGGTGAGTTACAGAATTGAATTACCAGTGCAGCCAGGCCAGGGATTTCCCTCTGTACTCCCACAGATAACTTCCAGCCCTGTGCAATACAAGGCGTTTTCCTCTGTGACCTGGTTTCCAAGGCATCTTTCTCCCTGAAAATGGCCTTCACTGAGGTCACACAGAAAAGCTAACATCAAAGTGCTCTCTCTCTCTCTCTCTCTCTCTCTCTCTCTCTCTCTCTCTGTTGTGATAGCCAGTGTTTGTCATGAGTCATGATAGAAGGAGGAGGATAATAATGTTAATAATCTTGATGTTGACCATGTTGAGAATGATTCTACCAGGTTCTACCTGTAGGGCACAGAGGAAGGTGGTTCCCTGGAACAGGACTTAAGTTGGTAGATAGCTTTCAAGTTCAGGGCCATTCTTCCTTGGGCTTCCTGGGTGACAGGCTAAAGGAATAGGCAGGCTTCCATCCAACAGGCACAGGACTCGGGGTCTACACTGAAAAGGTCATACACATTTAATTCTGGGGGCTCCCGAGCAAGATACCAGAAGGTCCAGGGTCTGATAATATCCAAACCAGGGGTTCCATGAAAAGAGCTACAGTTTTGACAGCAGATGTACTCAGGTGTCAAATCTGACTTTCTAGTGCCTCGTGGAACACTAGAGGTTTCCTGTCTGTAAGGTGAGGTACTACTTATAGTGAAGGAAACCACAGAACCCGGGAGAGCATGCTGCCTAGCTTGGAGTTAGTTTCCTTGTTCCCTGCTGCTCTGGGTAGCTTTGCCTCACTTCTGTATACACACTGAGCCCTTACCGCTCACCCCTACACATCCTTACACTTCTGTTTCAGGGTAATATTGAGCTTCTGAACTGCTGGGCCAACTGCTGGGCCTCAGGCTTGGTTCCTCAGGACAATGTTCCTGTGTGGGATCCACATACCCCACAAAGGTTTCCGGTTGCTGGCTAATTTGTAGCCACATATTCTTAAATCGAACTCAGCTACACAAACACACCTGAGGTCCCACGCAGAGAGAAATAATTTCTGCTGCCTGAGTGAGTGACCCAGTGAAAGAGAAGCCATTAGAACACCTTCAGTAAAAAGCCGTTTCCAAGTTTAGGGATGTCAGCATCCACTGGATTGTTTGTGACAAAGTCTCTTTAGTTAGCCCAGGATAGCCTTGAACTTTTGATTTACCAGCCTTGCAGAAGTCTCTTTATGAAGCATACATGAAGGAGAGAAGAAAGAGGGCAGCTAACTCATGTTCACACTAAACAGGACTAGGGCAGCTATGGGCCTTTCCGAAAGCTGTTTCTAAAAAGCAGGGGACTTTGTAGTGGCTTTGCCAGGGCCAGCAGCTTGTTGGCTCCACTCTTTAGAAACCTGTCTGTGGAAGGGCAGGGACTGTTGTCAGCGTGTGTGTTCTAGGGAGCCAGGGAAAGGCCACATGGGGCCCGAAGGTATGGCTCTGCTGTAAAACTGTGAGAGTAGCATTAAGACTCACTACCACTGGCTTACAGACAGGGACTGGGAGAAGCTAGAGAAGCAGCCTGCGAACATAACCAAAGAATCCCTGTAAACGCTCCTGACCTTCATTGTTTTATCTGTGAAATGGGGGAGCCCAAAACTGGCTCCCTCCCTGACAGGATTCTTTCCTTTGCACTCAAGGTAAGGGATGAGGTTAAAACAAAGAGAGTGGGGAAGGCAGAGAAGAAGACAGGGCTGAGTCACCTAGGAGACGCACAGATGCATCCAGGAGCTAGGAGTCTGGACAGGATTTTTAAAAAGTCAGAAGAAGACGAGGGAGATGGTTCCGTGGGTAACCTGTTGTGCAAGCATGAGGATCTGAGTTCAAATCTCCGGTACCCATCAAAAATGAGCTGGGCATTGCCAAGTATATTCCTGTAATATAGGAGGCAAAGGAAGACGGACCTTGAGCGTGTACACTAGACTTGCATCCCACTTGACATGGTCAGTTTCTGCCTCAGGGAGAGAGACCTTCTCAACGTGCCAGACTCTCCACTATGACCTCTGTATGCATGTGCACACTCTGTATGCCAACCTACACACTCAAACACATGCGGTGCACACATATGCCACACTTACACACTCACACTTTGATAGGAATGGTGGGACCTGCTGCTTCTTGTTCCCACCACTGTGGCTTTCCCAGCATGCATCCTTTTGAACTGTGGACCCAGAGGGAAACTTCCCCTGGTACACTGGGTTTTGTCAGATCACATTGACGAGATAAGCAAATGCTACAGATCTCAGTCAGGACCTGGGAACACAGTGTGTGTCCAGCATGTAGAAGAGTGTGACTCCGGCTATCATGGAGACCCCAGGCAACACGGCAGCAGATTTAAAGCAGACTATGTACGAGGTGGAAAAATTAAAGAAGCAAAATCCCAACAGTGCCTCTCCCAGAATGACTTTACTGCCCCAACAAGGATGTGTAAGGACCCATCGAGTACTGACAGCCAGCGAGACCCCATAGCGACAAAGTAGCCAAGGGTTCTTCTGCTGGAGGCTGTTCCTATAGGAAGCACTTTTGGACTCGGGGCCAAATCCCAGCCTCCAAGAAGGATGGATGGATGTTCAGCACAAACCATATTTTGGGGATAAATAGGTAAAGTCCAGCAAGCCACTGGGGAATGGTGAGACCAACCTCCCCCAGAACCTCAGTTTCCCAATGTCCACCAAGAACCATATCTTAGCAGATGAGATGCTTATGCCTGGGCAGTGATACTTCCAGCTGGGGGAGCGAGAGGGAGCACCCGCATCTTTTACTCTATCAACAACTATTCTCATGTTCTACGGGCTTATCACTGGAGGTAGACAGCCTACAGAGCAGACTAGAACCCTTCTGCCCACGTGCGGCAGAGTATAGCATGGGAAGGAAAGACAATGAGGCAGGGTGGGGGAAGTAAAGTTGGGGGTTAAGACAAGAGGCAAGGAAGGGGGTGCTGTGAGAGGGAAAATTAACTATTAATTGAACCCTAAGCTATGAGGAAAAGCAAGGGAGGACAATTATCCTAGAAAGAGACAACGGAGTCTACAGAAGAACAGGAGGCAGCACCAGAACTGGGGATATGCAGGCCTGGAAAGGGCTTTGACCTCTCTCTTCTTTAGCTCAAGTGATCAGAAAAGGCAGCAGGGAGACTGGAGCAGCCAACCGGACAGAGAGGAGATGAGACTTGAGATCTCAGCAGATGCAGGGGGAACGGAGGAGGGTGTGACACAAACTCCCCAGATAGACAATTCACCCCTCACTTTGGAGAGGGGATGCTTCAGGGAGAAGGAAGCCTCTCTAGCACTTCCTGAGCCCACCCCTCTTAGAAGAAGAAGAAGAAGAAGAAGAAAAGTAGTCAAGAGAAAAAACTTCCTGTTTTGGGTCTTTAAAAATGGTACTAGAAATCCAAGGGGGAGAAGTCCAACATGGGAAAAGCAAGCACAGTGCCCTTTGAAAAGTTTTAATTTTATTTTAACTTTGCTAAATCTACTTACATTCACATTTGGAAATATGTATGCACGATAAAGCACTGCAGTTATGGTCTATTGGGTTAAAAACCCACTTTTTGGAATGGGTTCAAGGGAATACTTATATAAAAGTCCTTGGAACGGAAAGCAATTCCGTAGATAAAACAGAACAGCAACATCCCCCAAATATGCCCCTTGCAAGATAAATGCACATCGAGGAGGGGTCCGGAGGCTTCACTAATGGGGGATTTACTTGTGACAGCCAGCCTCTTAAGCTCTCAGGGAAGCGGGTGGCTAGTCCTCCCCTCGGTGGCCACACTTCTGGAAGGCTCTTGCATCCTCTTTTCATGATTTACTGGGAACCAATAAACTAAGAGCCGCCCTCCTCCCAATTAGGAAGAGTGAAATTCCATCCAGCAGGATGCTCACAATGTATGGGGCAGCCTGATGTTTATTCTGTGAAGTTCTAGACAAAGGGAGCTGTAAAAAAAAAAAAAAAAAAAAAAAAAAAAAAAAAAAAAAAAAAAAAAAAGAATAAGAATAAGAAGAAGAAGAAGAAGAAGAAGAAGAAGAAGCTGGACTAACTCCAACAACAACCATTTTCTGGGCTTTTTCTATGCAATTATCCTTGCATGGAGAGGCATACAAAAGAGGGGGGAACACAGCTCTCACCCTTTAGAAGTTGGCACTATGGTTAGGGCGAGCTTGAGCCACAGCGTGAGCCAGAGAAAGAGCCAGCATGCGAGTAGGCTTCCTTAGATCCTGCCTCCAAAGTCTAAGGTTCCTACCCTGACTTCTCTCGGAGAATGTGAACTGAGAGTTATAAGATGAAAGAAACCCTCCCCTCCCCCGTGGTGCTTTTGGTCAGAACATTCTCTCCCAGGAACAGAAAAGCTAACTAGAAACAGTTTGGATTCTGTATTTCTACCAAACACAGAGGGGTATGCGACAAGGATATACTGCTACTTAACAGAAAAAGAACCTTCTGGAGCACTGGCTTTCTGGAGCCTGACCAAGAAGAAAGTCTTCCAGCCCTTTCTCTCCTTCCTTTCATGAAGGGAATGGACCCCACTCTGCTGAAAGATAGCTCTGAGCTATCCTGGGAAAATTTGTAAGCCTAAAGTTGGGGTTGTCCATTGTGCCCCTATTCTCGGGTCCTGCTTCCAAGTAACAGTTATGCCTGTCTCCAAGGATACATGACAGCTTATCGGGAGCACGCTGAACAGGCAAGGGCTAAGTCGGAAAATGAGGCTGAAGATGTGAGGTAACTAACATTGAGAATAAAGGCCGCTTGCCTCCCTTGGTCAGAACATTCATGTTGACTAAGGCTGTCAGAGTTCAGCACGCCAGAAGTTGCTTTCGACACATTCAGATTTCTCCAGAAGCCCACATCAGAAAAAAACAAAAAAATAGGTGCTGTGCCGTAGCTCAGTGCTGACGTGCTTGCGTGACAATATGAGATACTAGGTTCAAAGGGGACAGGGAGGAGGAAGAGGATGAGGAGGTTCACTTATCAGTTACCCACTATCCTTTCTGTATGCATCTCTTTGAATCATGTATTTAGTTATGCAGCACAGCATCTCCATAGGATTTCCCATTGAAGTTGCTTATTTCTTTCTTCCTCCCAATTCTTCGTCTTTCCCCAGCGAACACCCGGTCATCATCTTTCTTTTTCTCTGACTCCGGCTCTCATTTTTTCTTCTTGTTCCTCTTGGACGGTTCCAAGATTGACAGGAGATTCTTCCATAGTTACTACGGTGTCACTGTAGACCTTTGGGTTGCATCTGGGGCTACTCGTCAGAAAACTGCCAAGGAGACAAAACACCCTTTATGAAGAAGACCGGCAGAGTGTTGAGGAAGGGAGGGACCTGGTAAATCAAGTCACAAGCTGAGAGACTAAGTAAGATATCTTTCCCTCATCTGGGACTTAGAGACCAGGCTGCATGACCTGGCCGTTACTAGGGTGTAAAATCGTGCAAACACAGAGAGCAGAAAACTGACCCAGAAAGTGAAATATTGGATGAGAGAATTCACCTACGCCGCTTGTCATCCTGGTGGGGTTACTTTTATTAGTTCATTTTGACAAGGTGTCCCTGTGTAGCCCAGGCTGCTGGCGACTTCAGGATCCTTCTGTCTCAGTTTCCACGTGTTAGGACTACAGGTATGCTGCCCCCATGGTATCTCGCTTCTAGAAGGAGAGATTTGGTGGTTGTTATGGTTTATTTATTTATTTATTTATTTATTTATTTATTTATTTATTTATTTGTATGTTTACATGCTATGGATGTATATGAAGGCCAGGAGACAACTATTCCAATCGGGCAAAAAGACTCAAGCCAGAAGTCGCACAGGGAATGACACCATACCAGTCTTTGCTGCACTTTTCTGCACTAAATAATTTTCAGTTGAGGTGTCAGAGCACTACGGATGAGAAACACATTGTGTTCTCGAAAGGCAACCTTAAGAGAATCTTTCTGTGATGAAAGCGAGGGGGTCCCCCCCACCTCTTTTGGCATCCCAACTTGCCATAGAAATGAGAGATTTTTTTTTTCTGAAATTCTGCCAAGTTAGATGGGTTCAGCATGCTATTAGATTAGTCTGTTTATACAGAAACAGCCAAAAATAGGAACCGCAGAGAAGCTATTAAAGCTATTGTCCTGTGGGGGACAGATCTGGATGTTTTTCACACTGAAAGAGAGGAACAAGGTCTGGCTTTATAGTAATGTGATGAAGAAGTTACCACACTCTAAAGCAAATGCTTGAGGCCTTCGCCTTGTTTCAGCGGTGACAAAGAAAGAAGCATTGAGGGGGTGAGCTGGGAAGCCTCAGAGTACCACGTGGCCACATCAGGCCGTCCCTGCTACAAATGCACACCTTATTTTTATTATTATTATGGGAATCCCAAGGGCCTTTCAACAGGATGTTGGTTCCAGGCAGGAAAAAGTAAAAGTGGGTAAAAATAAAATAAATAAATGAGATGAGCTGTCAGAAGCTCCCATGTGTAATTTCAAGTTCTCATCTGTCCTTGCATTGCTCCTCAAACCAGTGGAAACCAAGTGACCTCTTGGCTCAGGGAGATTCCAGGGGAGAGCTTGGATGGAGTCAGTCTTACTTCCCTCATCCACAAAGCAGGCAGTCCGGCAGACACCATGAAATTACCTCATTTCTCCTCAGCAGCTCTCAAGGTGACCTGGGAAAGTTAGACCATCACCCATCTCACGTGAGCTTTTGAAACCGCAACACCTTCCCCAGTGACACACCTCTATCTCCATCAAGGCCGCACCTCCTAATCCTTCCCAAACAGTTCCACCAGCTAAGGACCAAGTATTTAAATATGTGTGCCTATGGTGGTGATTCTCGTTCCAACCACCACAGTATCCCTGTTGTGTTTGCACGCTAGTCACACTGGCAATTTCAGTTATTACATCTGCCACTATGACTTCACACTCCAGATGTTCCCGTAACATTTATCCTATGTAGCAAAGGCCCCCAAACAAAATAGTAAATAATGCTGGTAATTTTGCTATAGTGTATTGTTGCAGTTATTCTGTTTTATCATTCATTTTTTGCTTTTAATCTCTTACGGTGCCTAAGTTATTGACTATATTTTATCGTAAGTGTGATGTACAGGCAGAAACAGGATATATAGTGTTGTGCCATCTGAAATTTCAGGCATCTGTTGGCATCATGGAATGTTTTCCTCACAGAGAAGGGGAGGGAATACCAAAGGTTTTGGGGTTTTCTGATTTTCTGTTTTTGTTTCTTTGGGTTTTTTTTTTTTTTTTTTTTTTTTTTTGAGATCATTGTCTAATACCTGAGTAAATTAAAGCTTGCTCCAAAGTCAAACACCACAGAAAGGCAGGATCTATCTGTGATGTTGAGCATACTTCCCTCCGTGTTATTTAACACAAGACGAGCCTGCCTGGCTGAGCAGAAAACTAGTGTCTACTAGGGCTATGGTCTCATTATGGTCTGCCCACACAGCATCCACCATATTCTCCTGTACTGTGGTCTCGGTTTTTAAGAACAAGTGACCAAATCCTGAGGGTGTTCATCTCATCAATAGACCAATTCCTTGATACATTTCTAATATTTTACCATTATTGGGAGATGAATTAAAAAAAAAAAAAACAGATGATGGCTGGGTGGCTGGGCAGAAGTCTTTAATCCCAACACTTGGGAGGCAGAGGCAGGTGGATCTCTGTAAGTTCACGGCCAGCCTGGTCTATGAATCGAGTTCCAGGACAGACAGAACTACACAGAGGAACCCTGTCTCGATTTTTAAAAAAAAAAAGACAGATAGGACTGAGCTAGAAGAAGTCACTGGTGAGGGTTCCTTGGGGGCTGGACCTGGCAAGGACCTCCTCTGTCACAACTTCTTGCTGTCCTGATGTCCTGCTCAAGGGTCACAGGGCCAGCCATCATGAACAGGACTATCTGAACCCTTGAGTCAACCCAAACCCTCCCTCCATCAGGTGGCTTCAGGCCAGTTCTCAAATACAACAACGAAACAAGATGGAACACAAGGTAGTAAGCGTCACTGCAGCCCGGTTTCCCATGGTTGTCACTTCACTGTGGTTATCGGACTGATGTTCCGTCTTCCCAGAGTACCTCTCACTCCCCAGGAGCCACAGCACAGGTGAGCTCTCACAACAGGGTTTCCTGCTTCTTCCCAGACAGAGGCAGAGCAGCTCTTTCAAGGCTCGCCCCCCCCCCCCCCTTTCAACATCTATCTGACTTGGGGGCCTTCCTTACATCTGAGAAATCCCCACTCTTTGGTAAGTCAGGAAATGATGCTTCATCTATTTCATACTTTGCAGGTTAGAGTAAGTCTCCAGGGGAGAGGGGGGACCACACACACTTTAGACCAGAAGGGGGGAGACTAAGGGGCATTGTCATGGCGTATGGGAGGAATTACTTCATTTGTGAACAATAGCTTATAAATGCATTGCAAGGAGAAAGAGGCAAGGGAAAAATAAAGAGTCATGATAGGCATAAGGGTGCACAGTTTGAATCACAGAGCTTGGGAGATAGAGACAGGTAGCTAGCTCTCTGTGAGTTCAAGGCCAGCCTGATCTGCATACCAAGTTCACAAAGCTACACAACAGAGAGATCTGTCTCAAACAAACAAAACAAAATGCTGAGTCCTATATTTATCCCAAATAGTCCTGCCATTTCAAGGTTCTCTTTGAATTATCATCTGTGAAGGTATTACATGTTAAATATACAATTTCTTAACTATACGTGTGCTTAGAAAAAGGTATGGAGAACTTGATGTCTAAGCAATTGGAATCTTTGTTTAGTCAGTAAGTTATGAAAGCCTTTAACACTGAAATCAACAAGAAAACAAGAGAAAGGCCAAAGACAACAGGAAAAGAGATCAGGCCACCCACATGAGTCTCAGTTGAAACTACACTGAGACTCCATTTCACCCCAGGCAGAGGGGCAGTCGTGGAATAAACACAAACAAGTACTGGCTGGCCAGGATAAGGACAAAGGGGACTCATGCTGGTGGGAATGTGTGAACCTCAGACTGGAAGTTCTTTAAAGTCTAATAATCCATCTACCATGTGACTCAGCGGCACCACAAAGAGTCAGAGTCAACTGAAGTGGAAACTTCCAGTTTGTTTGGAAAATCAGTTACGTCGAATGATGGTCTGCTGGTACACACAGGTGAAAGGATGTCTTGCTAAAGCAGACATTCGAAAGATTGTTTTCCTGAAGCCAATGCAGGTGAAAGCATATTTTGATATAGCAAATACATAAAAGGACTCTTGATGAAGTAGTATAAGTACACCCTGAAGACAGTGGGAGAGAGAGCTCTGGTTTGGTTTGCTCAACCTCGCTATTTTCCCCTAATGACATGCATGCATTGGTTTGCCTTACAGAGCATTGTTGAACACCACCGCCATTAAGAATTCCACAGTCTTGCCTTGCCTTGGTTGGTAAGCCTTGCAGTTTCTTTGGGATTGAACCACAGCTGCTGGTTCATGTGTGGTGTTTGTCTGCCAAGAGGACTGGTCTGCGGCTCCTGGTTCACATTTGGTATTTGCTACAGGACGTAACTGCTGACAAAGAAGATCGAGCTCTCCCGGAAAGAACTATTGCTAAACTAGTCCACTTCCCCCATATTCTAGTAACTTTTCTCATCTGCTACCTCTGTTGGGTGATGAGCAAGGGGAGAGGCAGAACCCTTATTAAAAGAGGCTGCAAAAAAAATACGCCTACAGTCAACTCATCCCAGTGATGCCTGTACATCTGGATTTACCTCAGCACCCATCACTGTAGCTAAGTTTTGGAACCAAGTACGTGCTCACCAATAGGGAAATGGACAAAGAAAACATGATCTGTATGCACAGTGGTACTTCTCCCAGAATATGGGAAAATCTAAGTATATTGTTCGCAAGGAAATGGGCACCAGTAGAGATTATGACATTTAAAGAAGTATGTCAGTCTCAGAAAGACAAGTGTTGAATGGATGTTTTCTCTCATGTGGGGATCTTAGCTTTGATCCAGATACATGAAATTGTGTATGGATGTTGACATGAAGGTACAATTTGTTGAGGGGACCAAAGGGATCCAATGGAAGGGACAGAATAGGTTTTAAGGGGGAATATACTTCCTGTATATTATCTATGAACATGTATAAAATTCTCCCATGTAACCCAGGACCAAGTACCATGTATGAATAGCCATTAGAACATTATAAAACATGCAAAGTCACCAGGCAAAATTTGAAAGACAGCATTACAAGAGGGATGTGAGTGCGCCAAGGAATAAAAGGAGATTAAAAGTTAAAAATAAAAAAAAGGAATCCAAGGGGAAGGAGAAGTCAGGAGGCCTTATAGGATGGAGAAGAAGTGGGGGAAAGATGAAGCAAGGTGTAAGGGAGCAATTAGGGGTGGCTGAGGAGATGTACAAACAGCAATCACTAACAGATAATGGGGTGCTTGGTTAAATGTAATAAAATGACCCTTAAGTCCCATGTCACTGAGCTGAGCCCAGTGGCCTCACTCTGGCCATTAGCTTTAATGCTGTACAGGTCCTGGCTTCTCACGGGAGTAAGCACAACCTGGCTATTTCTGGGCTCTCTTTCACCTGGCCGCTAAAACCATACATCTTCAGAGATGTATCCATCACATGGTGGACCAAAGGGAGAGTGGAAAAAGAGACAGGCTAGAGTCTAAAACGCTGCCCATGTTCTTCCTTCACTAGCAAGATTGCTGTACTTAGAAATTTTGATGCTCCAAAAATTATAATAAAATACAGGAGCTGCTTTGTTCTTCAGAAACATAATCTGGGTAAATAAACTGCTCTGGAACAAAATCCCAACCTAGTGAATGTGGTGCCTGGTGACCCACACATGATAAATGGAGAAAGAAACAACATGGGGAGGAAATCCGTATCCAAAAATATGTCTTTGCAATAGTGATATTTATAAATTTGACACACTGGGAAAGTGGAGCTGGCTAAAGATTATTTCTATGCAAATATGCATTTTCCAACACCAGTGTATAAAAAAATCCCAAACATATTTCTTGCAAATCAACTCTTGCACAGTGTGAGAGACGCAGGAAGTACCCTGATAAATATTAAAGACCAGGCCAAATGTAAACTTGTTATGGGACAAGAGTCCTCAGTGAGGTGATGGGCAGAATGGGAAACTGTCTCATACTGCTTGACATCTACTCTATTGTTAGGACATGACATCTGACAGAGTCACCTGTCCTAACAGTGTGGTTGATTCCCCTTCAGTGAAAGGAGTCTGGGCCTCAACTGGTCCAAGAATCCTGTTTTTTTTCAAGTTGCTATAAACAAGGGGTGCCTGCTAAAGGAAAATTATTAAAACCAAAGCACCCAGTCTGATCCGAGGCTCCATCTAGGGGTCATACACACTGAGGTGCCTTGTGTGAGGCCCTGGGCCTGTCCTCTGGGCAAATGTCGGATTAGATGGCCCAGAGATGACAGCCCAAGGAATTTGCCCTTGGCTCCCTCATTTCTAGAAGCCCAAGAACACACCATTCTGTGTTCCCCTTCCTTGTCTAAGTGCAAATAAAACCAGGAATCTGGGGCTAGAAATGGCCAAGCAGTTAAGAGTGAACACTAAAAGAAGTCTGCTAGGCCACAGAGTGTCTTCCAGTTTGTGAAGTGCTCCAGCCAGTAAAGGATGTTCAATTACCGCCTCTCCTGTTTGTGTTACACGTGGATAAAGAGTAGAGAAACACAGTGCTTTGTGGTGACAGCAGCCCAGATAAGAGCCTGGTCCGCATAGCCATGTCCAGGCTGTATCCTTCTCTAACTCGGACTTCTTAACCGAGTGAAGAGACACATAGGACACAACTGGGGTATCAGGAAAAAGGTTCCCTCCTGACTGTTGGGTTACTGACCAGAGCAGGTTCCAGGGAAGCTACCCCAAGCCTCTTCTCTCTGAGAGCCGTACTTTGGGCAGAGTGGGGTTGTGGTGGATTTGCTCACTATATACACATTATAGGGCAATGGCAGCTCTGGTTTTGTCACTAGCTTCCACAAATGTGATCACACAAGCTGAATCGTATTTCCCGATATCTCACGTTCATCTTTACATCCCAGCACCTCCTGATGCTATTGTACTTGGGCAGAGGCCCTTGAAAGAGATGGTTCAAATAAAATGAGGTTGCTGGGGTGAACGCAAATCTCTTCTGACTGCTGTCCTTTTAAAACAGGGAGACAGCATCACAGACACACAGAAGGACCACTTTGTGGAGATACCAGGAGATTGACATCAGCAAGCCATGGGGGCAGGTCTCAGAAAAAAACCAATACGTTGATCTCCATGCCGAAAGAAAACATGTTTGTGTTTTGCTGCTTGTTCTGGTAGCCTGAATAGACTGACACAAACCCTGAGGTGAGAACAGCCAGGTAACTTTCCATGGCAGATGGACAGTCTCTAAAAGCAAGAGCCTTAGGTTAAGAGACACGGGAACTTTAGCCTAGTGTGGCCCTTTGTCCTCAGACCGGGCATTTCAAACCCCCAGACTCTGAACATTCTGAGAGTCACAGTCTTTATTTATTATGACAGTTTGCTCCACAAATGAGTCCTGTGCACATAAAAAGGTGCCAAACAAAGAGATTGATGTTTTGATTGACAGGAATGTCAAAATACAACAAGACAGTTTCATTCTACCATCCAAACAATCATGAACTGAGATCCTAGGATACAGGAGGCATTGTGATGTTGGCACCAGTGGACCAGAAGTGCATGGTGGTCCACAGGAAAGGACACCACACACACACACACACACACACACACACACACACTGGGACTGTGCACACACACACACACACACACACACACACACACACACACACACACACACACACACACTGGGACTGTGCAGGATGAGCTGGGACCTGTGGAGAACTGAAGGTGATAGAAAGATTCACATTTTGGGCTTGGGGATTTTTTTCCAGCCCTGTGGGAATATACAGACTCACCAGCAGAGGAGGCCACAGATATAGTCCCACCTGTACGCCACCTATAGTCACTGCCCTGGTCAGGGTGAATGAGTTCCCGGACTTAATGTGCAAAATTCATTAAATCAACACAACTGACCACATTTCCTTTTCCTTTTCCTTTTCCTTCCCTTTCTTCTTCTTCTTTTTCTTCTTCTTTTTTTGTTTGTTTGTTTTATGTTTTTTTTGTTTTGTTTTTGTTGTTGTTCTTTTGAGACGTCTCTTGTATCCTGGGTTGACCTCTCACTCCCAATATAATTCAACATAGTTGGAGATGACCTTAAATACACCCTCCTGCCCTACCTTGTAAAGCTGGGCTTATAGGCTTGAGACATGGGCCACTCCATCTGGCTTCCTGTAGTGCTGAGGACTGGACAAAGGGTTGTGTGCTAGGCCAATCCTTTAACAGCTGAGTTCCACTCCCAACCCTGTGACCACCATTTTAAACGGGCCTGAGAGGTCTAGGTCTACTTGGAGAACAGTACAGTGGTAATTATCTGGCGGTGTATGTGTTAGAAAAGTCTGTCAAGGGCCTGCCATCCCTCCAGTCCCACTTCATCTTAGATCACATCCACTAATCTTACTGAGGTCTGGCTCTTCTTCACCCCCAGGTCCTATACTGAGATCTTAACTCTCTGCACAGAAGAACAGATTAAGATGGAAGACTTTGGAAGAAAATTAGCTCATGAGGGTGGAGACTTTGTGAATGGGGAAGAGCACCTTCATACACTACTCTGAAGAGGATTCTCCTCATGCCCTCTATGTGAAGAAATGGCATGAAAGAGCCTCTACAGACCAGAAGTGGGCAGACTGGATGTTTTAGTCTTTTCAGCTTCTAGGTCTGTGAGGTACAGCTTTCTGTTGGTTTTAAGTCATCAGTCTAAGGCATTGTTATACTTCTTGCAAAGGGAATGGTAAGTGTGTATGTGCATACATGTGTGTGTGTGCATACATGTATGCATGTATACATGTGTGTATCATGCATGTGCATACACACACACACAGGGATCTATGCATACACAAATACCAGGAGAAAGCAGAGGATGCCTGTCACCAATGCCTTCCTCATACACAAGGTAAAAAATTCTAGGTGGAGATAGGAAGAGGCTAATGAAAGGTTCTTTTCATCCTTTGAAGATTTACCTTATTTCTTATTATGTGTACGTCTGGATATCTGTGTGGCTATGTGCCCATCAGTGTAGGTGCCTTTGGAGGCCAGAGGCATCAGATCCTCAGGAGGTGTGGTTACTTGTGGTTGTAAGCCACTAGACATTGGTAGGGACTGAATTCATTTCCTCAGCAGCCCAGGTTCTTTGTAAGAGCCATCTCTGCTGCCCTCTAAGGAAATGTTCTTGAAGATTATCTTCTTGGCTTCCTTAGATGACAATTTCTCCATTTCATTCAATGACTACATTTGTGCCAACTATACACACTAGGTACTGGGACGCAGGATATAGAATGTACGTGGCCTGGGAGTTCCTATTTATGCCTTTATGAGTGGCAATATTCCATGAAACATTGGGGAGTCCATATGGTGCTCCAATAAAGCTATTGCTTAGCTAGTGATCGTTTGAAATTGTAGGAATATGTATGTTTCATTTTTAAATTTAAAACCGCTACAAATGATCTAACACATTGACACCAGAGTCCCCAGACAGAGAACACACTCCTTGCTTCTGAATTGCTAGCCATTAGCCTTATATTTCTTGAGTGAGATTGGGGCAGGAATATATGGAACACTCATCCCAGACTGAGAGTGTATTAAATATGTCCTGACTGATTAAATTGAGCATCTCAAGGAGCCATAGAAGGGAAAAATCTAAACATGAATTTAACAGACAACTATGTCAGAATGAAGATGTAAGTCGGTGGGAAAGCACTTGCTTAGATGTGTGAGATGCTTCAGGGAAGAGACTGCTGAAGTATTTCAGCCACTGTCTCCCGGGTCTCGGTATCCAGGAAGCTGGGATCCCTGGAGTTGGGCTAAAATAGGCAATTTTCCTCTGCCATGCACCTTTGTCTTCCACTCACCCCCACCCACATACATACCAAGCTACCTTGAAACTCGGAGATTGAAATCAATATGTACTGAGCTCATTCTCCAGTGCTGGCCTCGGCAATGACAGAGAAGACCTCAGGAAGACACATGATATTAATTAGCTAGCCTGTGTAGTCCAGGTGACCCTGTCACCTCTACTTCGGGTGAGCACAGGAGATGCCTCAGGGAGTCAGAGCCAAACACAGCAATTCCAGATCAAAGCAAAGGTGTGCTCAGGATGTGACAAGCCAGGTTTTACTAACACTGATGTATTAGATCACAGACCCTCGAGCTAGCTTTCCCTTTTTGACTCAGAAATCAGCCAGCCCACCCACCTCAGCAGTCTACCTTTGAAAAGAATGAAAGGCCCTTCTGGGAAGATGAGAGCCCACAGATGTGCTCTCCACAGGCAAGACAAGCAAGGCTAGTTCATCCCACTTGCAACAAAAGTAAGGCCCTATCTAGTACTTGGCTCCATGCATGTTTTAAGGCATGTGGGTTATGCCACACTAAACCACTGTCCCCTTTAAAGGTATGAAAGTCAGACATCCTGCTTCGTTCAGGGGACTTCTCTAAATGTTTGCTCTCCCCTGCTCCTTCATGTCACCCCATAATATCAGCGTGTAGACTAAAATTTCTACTCTTTCCCTTCAGACTATCCCTACTAACACTTCTGGTCCAAGAATCTATCATGGCCTTCTTTGACTGTGAGGCTTGCTCTTCTAATGAGACTCATTCTTAGGGGTAATTGTTCTCAGCTTCCTTTCCACTGAACCTGCCAAATCTCCATGCTTTTATTTCTTACAAGGTAAACAGCCATGTATCAATAAAATGACACCGTCTCCTCAATTCCTGCTGCTTTATGCCTCTATCTTTCCACAATTCCAAAGGCAAACGAGATTCTATGAACCCCAAGAAACGTTCTCTATAAGAAGTTCTTTGAATAACCATTTGGTACCAAGCACTGTCTAGTGTGGTATTCGTTTTGGCACAGAGATATTCTGGATTCAATATTTAATTGCAAGATGCTCTCTCTAGCAGTGTGAAATTACACAAGCTCAGCAAAGAGCTACATAGGAAATACTGAAAGCTTTATGGGTCCGTGGTTGCCGTCCTGACCACTAGACTCTACTGGGTTATCTATCCAACAGCAGCCATGAACAAGTTGAAAGCAAAGGGATACAGTTACACTGTCATATACTAATAAAACTATGTTTTTATCAGTCCAGAATTCATTCAAGAGCCATACTCTGGCCATACACAAGAATAAGAAGTATGCTGCTGTCCTAAAATTTCGTTTTCTGGATTATGAAACATGCCTGGCCCCAAGAGTTTTGGACAAGGAACTGGGACTCTGGAATTCTAGTCTAGACATTGTGTCTGATTGGGTTTCTCTACCAGTGCTTGGCTAGGCTGCCTAAGTTTTGTTCCCTTTGACGATCCTGAAACAAACTAAATTTTCTACTTTCAGTAGAGTCCAGGTGCTTTGACTTGTGATGAGCAACTGAAATTGGGCAAAACACCAGACAACCTGAATGCAGGCTTTTGAGGTGGGAAAGAGGGTGAATCCACCATTTGAGGGTACACATGTGGAGGTCCTACAAAAATTTGCAGAGTTGGCCCTGAGGACTAGTTTCAGGTCATGTGCATTTAGCTATTGGGTCATTTCACTGGCCCTGTAACTAGCTTCCATCTTAGGATCCTTGCTTATCCATCCCCTTGAGACAGCGATGCTAAAGCCTCACAAATTCTGTGAGGTAAACATCAGGGTCTTCATTGAATGGCCCAGGTGAGTAACAGGATGTCCAGGTCAGTCTGTTCTGAAAGAGCAGAAGTAAGCCTGAATTCCAGCTGTCTGACTCTGAGGCCCCCACCTTGCTATGTCCCACCACAGAGACATGCTCTCCCTTAACATGTCTCCTTCCAATCCTGTCAAATCTCCAACTCTTACCTCCTTTGGAAGAAGACTCCCAGATTGTTTTGTTATCCTTTGTAACCTTGGACTCTTGCAATTGCCCCTTAATCTTAACTGTTACTCCACTTTTCTGGGACTAACATTGGGACACAGTGCTCCCAAAGACACCATTGCTAGAAGCAATGTTATCCCTGTGAAGAGGAGCTAATGCAGACTTCTTCACTCTGCTGTTTGCCCCTTTTTGAGAAGAGAATATTGATAGATAGTTCAAACTTTTCAAGAACTGGCTAAGTTATCCCAGGCTTGCCTCAAACTCATGATCTTTGACTCTGTTTCCCCAGTACAGGGATTACAAGCATGGACCACCTGCCAGGCCTGGGCTTCTTCATCTCCAGCTTCAAGTTGAAATGATTAGGAGTTTGTGTTAAGTCACTTTCATGCGGCTGTGATAAGATACCGGAGCTAAAACAA